>NW_006408606.1:7428094-7440016 GCF_000296735.1 Chrysochloris asiatica | reverse complement strand
TTCGTTCTGCTGTGCATGGGGTCGCTATGAGTCGGTTCCGACTTGATGGCACCTGACAACAACAACAACAATTGATATGCATGAATCACAGTATTCTTTGGTTTTTAAAAGTATATGTTATTGTCAAAATGTTAAGAACTACTACATGAATTAAAAAAAAAAAAAGTAGGGATATTCTTGAAAGGTAATCATGTTGTGCTGTAGGATAAACATTGGACCATAAGCATAGCAGATCAAACTCACCAGCCATTCCTCGGAAACCCCATACAATGCTGCTGCAAGTTGGAACCGACTAGACAGCACTTCATCAACAACAGCAATTCTTGAAAGAGTACATTCCATTCATAGAGTCACAAAATCTGAAGGCTGGAAAGGACCTTGAGACAATTCATTTATAGCATTGGAAGTGAGGATAAAAAGGGAGTTGGAACTATACTCCTTTTCTTACATACTTAAGACTCTTCTTAGTTTTTCAGATATGTCTGGAAGCCTCTTCATTATAAACACACCCTTCCCTCACCACTCTGTGAAACACAGCACCCCTGTGAATGATGAGGCTGAAGAGGGTCTCTTGTGTGTTGAGGCAAAAAATTTGTTGAAAACCATTGACAGTCCAAATCCTCATTTCAGAAAATAATGACTTTCCTCAAATCTCTTTGGACAGAGGAAATAATAAATTTGAATCACAGATTACTTTGTTCTCTCTTTTTTACTTTTTTTACATGTAAAGGTTTGAAAATCCTCTTGGAATTTTACAAAGGTCATGTTTGTGTGTGTGGAACATGGAATTAAATGATGGTAGAGTTTTTCCATGAACTTTTTGAAGCCCCTTCATATATGTGCCAGGAGAAGATACTTTTAGTTTTTGAATCAAAACTTTTTTTTCAAAAATTGCCATTTTAAATAAACTCAATATATAAATTAGAATTTATTAAGCTGTTAATTTACTGAAGCATAATGTGTAGAGATAAATAATAATTTCTGCCATATGCTGTTTACCTTTTCTTTTTCTTCTTGACAAGTGAATTTCAGGCTGTAGTAATACTTCTTAGACAGTGACTCCCCAAAGAAGTTTAAATAGAGAAATACAGACTACATAGGTAGTATATGAACATGCTTACTGTTGCATCATATGAGTGAACGAAACTACAGAGGAACATTTGAGCACAATAAATCTCTCCTCAGTACAGCTTTACGTGTTACAACCTGTCTGCAGCAATGAGAGGAAGGAAGTGAACAAGGAGGGGAAAGGAAAGAAGCCAGGTTGTATGTACAGTGCCAGAATGTCTCATCACTTGAAATTCAAGAGAAGGAGCAGATCCCTATAACTTAAACCATGGTTCAGATTCAGTTACTGAAATTGCCATGGGTGTCTTAGAGTTTAGAAACCATTTTTGCCAACCATTTAAGGTGATCTTTATCCAAATATCAATTTTGAAAACCACAATGCTGAAAGATTGATGTCTAATCTTCTTACTTATGAATATGTGTAACATGACCAGAGAACATTATTCGACTTCCAGTTCTGTTATATACCAGGCTGCTTTACCTTTGATAACAATTCTGACCAAATCATATTTAAACTCCAGATAGATCATATACCTAAGATGTCTTTGTTAAATTGATTAAAGCTATTAATTGGTTCTGCAGAACAAATTCTGAAGAAATTACATATAACCTCTTTAACTTTCTTTTGTAAAATTTTTGATAGGCTTGTAATCTGATATTCTGCTAAATGTTTTAAGTATCAGATTTAATAGATCAACCAACTGTTGCTCTTAGAGTTATATTTCTTGCTAAGTTACCGTTTTGGTAAAGCAGGCATGAATCTGTGGGTGAATATTTTGGACACGTGGGAACAAAGCTAGATGGAAGTCTTAAAAGTGTTACAGTGCCACTGATTGTAAAGTGGATACTTCCTTTATAAATTATTGTTCTTGTTAGCTGCCATTTAGTCAAATTTGACTCATGGCAACTCTATGTACAACAGAACAAAATGCTGCTCAGACCTGCATCATCCTCACAATTGCTGAAATGCTTAAATCCATTGTTTTGGTCATCGTGCCAATCCATCTCATCAGACCTCTTTCAAACTCATTGGCATTGTAACTGTCCAAATAAGATGCCCTGTAACTATTGATTCCTCCTGATGATGTATTCAAAACAAGTGAGTCAGACAATATTCTGTTGTTATATGTAGCGTTTTCATTGGGTAGCTTTCAGAAATAGATCAGCAGGCCTTTCTTCCTAGCCTGTCTTATTCTCAAAGTTCCACTGAAACTTGTCCATCATGGAGGACCCTACTTGCATTTGACATAATGGTGGCATAGTTTCCAACATCACAGCAACATGCAGGTCACCTTAATATGACAAAGTGACAGATGAGTGATACACATTATAGATTGATGTTGTTGTTGTTAAGTGCTTGTCCAGTTAGTTCTGACTCTTAGTGACCCTGTATAGGGTTTTGAGGAGTACCTGGTGGGTCTGAACCATCAACTTTGTGCTTATAGATTACTAAGTAAGAGTTCTGGTGTAGGGCTGTAGGATACACACTGGACTGCAAGGTTGTTTTGAACTTCAAGGTCGGGAGTTCAAATCCACTAGCCACTCTGCAAAAACCCTAAACAAGGTCGCTATGAGTCAGAACCGACTGCATGGCACTAAACAACATGCATTGAATGCAACACATATTATTTCTGTGATGTTAAAAGGTGAGGAAATGTGCACCTTCGAATCAAAGAAATGCAGAAGGTAAAGAAAGGTAAAGACCTTTCTGAAGGCGAGGATATAGAATGGAGGCAGGGGTATAGAGTAGGACTGGGGTGACAGAGTAGACAAGCCTGGCTGAAGCAGAATCTCTTATGCTGAGAAGTGGGAGATGTCTGGAAGGCTGTGGGTCCTGGAGTTGCAGGATGTAGAGAGCAAGAACAGAGCCCTGAGCAGCCGTTTGTCCTGAGCTCCCTGGTTCTGGCCAGTGGTGAACAGGGTTATGTAACAGAAATCAAATTTAATTTTTTAAATCTGAGTGAGAGCATAGCTCTCAAAAATCTTTGAGACTCCAGTGAGTTAGAAGACAAGGATTGGATGCCAGCCTAAAACATTTGACCCTTATTTTATAGGCAACAGTAAGCCTCCAAAAAGGAGAGAAAGGAAGTCAACAATATTGTAAGAAAATTCTAGCAATAGTATGTTGTTGTTGTTAAGTGCCATTGAGTCAGTTCCGACTTATAGCGACCCTGCTTAGGATTTCTGAGGAGCAACTGGTGAGTTTGAACCACCAACTGTGTGATTTAAACGGACCTTGCAGTCCAGTTCTTTATCCTACAGTACTTGCCAAAAATCTTGTCTTGCCTTATTTTTTTTCTCAGCAGGTACTTGCTCTGAAGAAATAATAGTGGTGTGATAACCAGTCTTTTATTTTTCCTTTCTGCCTTAATAACATGCTATTTCTTTGAGAAAAAGGTCCTATATTTGATAGCAAAGAAGCCAGTAATTGTTTATGAGATTTTAACCCACCCTAGCCAGTAGACTCAGTGCCAAATCACAACCTTCTAAATTCAATTACATCCTTTACCAAATAAATAAAATGACTCACGTTAGGTGGAGTACAGACCTGCCCACAATCATCAGTTTTACTGCAGGCAAAATACACACCTCTTCCTGAAAAACACAGACAACACCAATTACTGCGGCCAGCTTCTTGCATTATCACTTTTACATCAGTTCATCACTAACTTTAATCACGAATAATGCTAATATAAACACTGCCCTTTCCAAGAGCCAGGTTTTTTTGGTAGTTCTGGTACTTATGCTTTCTGAGATAACCTTTCATTCTTAATTACCTTCCTTGAAATTTTTCTCTCTGGTAGTTTAGTGGTTAAGAATCGGGCTGCGAACCGCAAGGTCAGCAGTTCGAAACTACCAGCTGTTCTGCGGAAGAAAGATGTGGCTTTCTGCTCCCGTAAAGATTTACAGCCTCGGAAACCCTGTACAGGGTCGCTATGAGTCGGAACCAACTCCATGGCACATAACAACAACAACAAACAAGATTCCATAATCTATGACAGTTTATTCTGTCCCCGCTATTATGTCATTGTGAACTAGGAATTGCCTGCCTGTACATGTGCTTGGTAGCACAGTGGTTACGAATAGGGCTATGAACCTCAGGGTCAGCAGTTCGAAACTACCAGCTGTTCCCTGGGAGAAAGATGAGGCTTTCTGCTCCCATAATGATTTATAGCCTCGGAAACTCTGTACAGGGTTACTATGAGTAGAAACTGACTTCATGGCACATAACAACAACAGATATGATGGCTGAAGTCCTGGTGTGGTGCTGTGGATAAATGCGTCAGACTGCAAGGCTGGCGGTTCAGTCCCACCAGCTGCACCCTGCATAGGGCGGCTATGGGTTAGAACCAACCTGATGGCACTTAATAACAACAACAATGTGATGGCTAGAATCCTGGTATAGTGCTGTGGGATAAAGCACTGGACTGCAAGGTTAGTGGTTCAAACTCACCAGCTGCTCCTTGGGAACCCTATACACAATTTCTTAGTCAGGACTGACTCAACGGCACTTTACAACAACCTACATAATACTGGTTTTAATAAGATATAGTCTGGAGCCTCAAAATTAGAATCTGATAGGAGACTTAAGACACAGAACTAATTTGAACAGAAGGAAGCATGTAATCAGTGATCTAAAATGAGATTCAAGATTATCTATGTAGGACATTTTAACGAGAAAGCATTGTATTTATGAAAATCTTCTGCAATTCAAACTCAGAGGCTTCACTTAGATGAGCATACATGGCTACAATGCCAAACATCTTTAGTCTTTTCCATGAATTCGAATAAGGAGGGGTGACTTTAATTATGGTGGTGGTGGTGGTTCTTATGTGCCATGGAGTTGGTTCTGACTCCTAGCGACCCAGTGCAGGGTTTCCGAGGCTGTAAATCTTTATGGGAGCAGAAAGCCTCTTCTGTCTCCCGTGGAACAGCAGGTAGTATTGAACTGCTGACCTTGTGGTTCGCAGCCCGATTCATAACCACTATGCTACTAGAGCTCCTTTTAATTATGGTAAGTACTAGAAAAAGGCGGTATTTCATGAGGCAAAATAGCAGAGTAGGTAAGCTTTCCATTTGGAAATACTCTAGGCAAGGGATAGACATAATAGCATGGAATGTATTTGCAGAATGATAAATATTCTGATTTTCAGGGTTCCGAATTATTTAAAAAATAGGAGATTAGTGGGTAATCAAGCTGAAGGAACAGCATGGAGAAGTTTTTAGACTTTATAGGAAGATGATAGGCCTAATTTCTGAACGGAAGAAAGTTACTTTTATGGGATTTTGAGTTTATTGAGTGCTCAGGCTAGGTTAGAATAGACAGGGATTACATGGTACAAAAATGGTTATAGTATTTATTTGTTGTTGTTAAGTGTCGTCGAGTCGGTTCCGACCCATAGCGACCCTGTACAAGGTTTCCAAGGCTGTAAATCTTTACGGGAGCAGAAAGCCTCATCTTTCTCCCGGGAGCAGCTGGTAGTTTCGAACTGCTGACCTTGCGGTTCATAGCCCAATTCATAACCACTACGCTACCAGAGCTCCTTTATTTAGGGTATTATTTAGGAGTCCCTGGTGTTGTGCTGTGGGTTAATGTGCTAGACTGCAAAGCCATTTGAACTGCAAGGTCAGTGGTTCAAGCTCACCAGCTGCTCCTCAGAAACCCTATACAGGGTCGCTATGGGTCGGAACCGACTTGACGGCTTGATGGGAGTCCTGGCGTGGTAATATGGATTAATGCACTGCACTGCAAAGTCAGTTTAAGCTGCAAGGTTGGCAGTTCATGCTCACAAGCTGCTCCTAGAAATCCCTATGTAGGGTCACTATGAGTCGGAACTGATTCGACGGCACTTAACAACAACAGCAACAACATGGGAGCCCTGGTAGCATAATGGATTATGAGCTGGCCTACTAACCACAAGTTCAGCAGTTTGAATCTGCTAGTCACTCCTCAGGAGAAAGATGAAGCGCCAATAAAGATTTACAGCCTTGAAAACCCTATACAGGGTCACTATGAGTCAGAATCGTCTTGGTGGAACCCAACAATCACCACCAACAACCATAGAGTCTAAATGTAGCCCTGGTGATGGTGCAGTGATTAAGCTCTTGGCTGCTAACCAAAAGATTGGCAGTTCAAATTCACAACTACTTTACAAAGGACAGGAATTTGCTCTGCTTCCATAAAGACGTAGTTGGTTCTGACTCATAGCGACCCTGTATAGGGTTTCTGAGGAGCATCAGGTAATTTTTAATTGCTGGCATTGTGGTTCACAGTCCAGTATTGATCTTACAGTGCCACACTAGTAGTCCTCCATAATGACTGTTGTTGTTAAGTATTGCCGAGTCAGTTTTGACTCAAGAGACTCTGTATAGGGTTCTGAGGAGTGGTTGGTGAGTTGAATGGCCTTGGAAACTCAATAGGGAATATCTTTTCTGGAGGATCCCTATGAATCAGAATTAGCCTTAAGGCTATGGGTTTTGCGTTGTCGTGTTGTTAAGTGCCATTGAGTCTTGACCCTGTACAGGGTTTCCAAAGAACAGCTGGTGGGTTTGAACCACTGACCTTGTGGTTAGTTGTCCAGTGTTTCTCCTACAGTGCCATATTAGGACTCTGAGTTTTGGATTAGGTGACAAATGAGTAAGTGCTCTACTACTAGCTGAAAAGTTGGCAGCTAAACTCACCCAGAAGTACCTCAGAAGACAAGTCTGATGACCTGCTTCCAGTAGACCACCGTTTGAAAATTCTGTGGAGCAGTTCTGTTCTGCACATACGGGGTCATTATGAATCAGAATTAACTAACAGCAACTAACAAGCAGAAAGGTATTTAAGACAAGACACTAATCTTAAAAAAAAAAAAATCTGTAAGAGACATTGTCATATACAAAGAAAAACATATTTATGTGTGAATTGTGGCTAGCTTACATTTTCACCGCCACATTTTAAAAGAAACACTTGAAACTAAGGTAAGTCCAGAAAAGGAGAGAAGGGTGAGGATATGTAAATTGAATTTATGATTAATTAGGAGGAGAAGAAAAGGTGTGATAGACAGCTTCAGTTATTTGAAGTACTGTCATCTAGAAGAGATAATATGCTGAATCTGTTACTCCAGAAAGACAAGAAAAGACATTGAAAAACTTGCTAAGACCAGAGAATTGTGACCAAATGAAAGGATCTAGAAACTTGTTTCAAAGTCTATGACAAAGAAATGAAACTTTTAAACAGATTAACTCCATGTATAAGAAGCATTTGTAAGTTACAGAGAAGCAACATTTATTTCTCTTAAACATATAGAAAATATTATCCATTACAGGTAGACATCTGTCAGAAATACAGAAAATGTGGACATGTTGAGAGAGAATGTGTTTTTGAAAAGGAAAAATTAATAGTTTCCATTCAGTTAATTTTATTGCTGTCTCTAATATCAAAGGCCCAGTAATGGTTCACAACTTACATTTATACTGTGTATTTGTCAAATTCTTACCTGTACCTGTACCAGTCGCCACCAACTTGATTCTAACTCATGGTGACCCTAAGTGTGCCAAGAGTAAGTACGGATCCACAGGGTTTTCAGTGACTGATTTTTTAGGCAAGTAGATCACTAGATTTTCCATATGAGATGCCTCTATGCAAACTTGAATCTCCAACCTTACAGTTCACATCTGAGGTCTTAGCAGATTGTACCACCTAGGGGTTCCAATACTTAAACAATATATGCAGACATATCAGAAAATATCAGAACGTTTAGGGTACTCATGTATGAGTTATTAAATCTTTCTTGAATTGAATATCTAATAGCAGATTTTAAAGTGTCATCATGGCATCAGACACATCTGCTATTAAAGTCAGCTCTGTTTCTTTGTAACTATTTTAACTTTTTTTATATATAAGTTTTTATTGTGAATTGAGTGATAGTTTATATGGGAGAGCATCAGCTTTATATGGTAGAGCATCAGCTTTACATTCATCCTGTCGTATTTTGTTTCGTTGCAATGATTTCAATCCCTCCATGCATCATCCATCTTTCAACAGCATTTGCCTCCAATCCCTCTGGGTTTTTTTTTGGTTTTTGTTTTTGTTTTTTTTTTATGTATACTAAAGAACTCAGGAATATATAACCATTCAAACAACCAAAAGGTATATGCCAGCTCCCCCAGCCACCAGCACACAGCCCCTCTTCCTCCTTGAGTCCCCAGACATTCCATCTCTCCATGTCATCATCTTCACTGCCTCCATCTCTGGCATCACTGCTTCTCTGGATAGGGTCCCACACTCCACTCTTTGCCCTTGATGGCTCCAGGGTCTTCTGCTCCTGGGCTGCAAGATCAACCACTCCCTTCCTTTTGTTACAAAATGTCTACCTTTACATTTGTAACACTCACAAACAGTTCTGATAGCAGTTATTCAGTATTGAACCACAAGAGTCTTATCCCCATCGCCTTTCTCCAGTCCCATCTAGATGGGTTGGAACCCACTAAGTAGAGATTCTACCTTCCCCCACACCCTCTTAACTTTCGCATGTTAGCTTTTGCATGTTACTTGGCATCTCTGGATTGTGGTGTAATCATCCATAAAACATGGTTGCTCTCTTCCAGGGTTATTTTAAAGGTAAGCAGTAATGTTTATACAGTATACAGAAAAGTACTTAGTACATACTTGACATTAAATAATGACAACTTAATGTTATCTAAAATACTTTTAAATAAATCAGCTACTTAGATAACAAAATGATATTGTTGAGCATGTGGGCATTGAAGTCAGATTGACATGACTCTGAATTCAACTTCAGTCAATTGTTAGCACTGCATCCATAGAATCCTATTTTACCAACATAAACTCAGGTTCTTTACCTGTAAAATGAATGCTATACTTCGCTACTGCAGGGGTTACAATGATATGAGATCATGTATACTATTTTTGTGTTTGTATGCAGTAAAAGCTCAGTGTTAATTTCATGTCGTCTCCCCAAATGTATGAACAGGCAGCACCCCACTAATAACTTATGAATATGTGTTTTGCAAACACTGGTAGCATGGAAATCTTGTCTGGACTCTGCAATCCCTAAGGGAAGGGAGAGCAATCCAAAGTACATTCCTGGGACTGATTCACCTAACCTGCTGCCCTTTATTGTGTAATCCTTGATAGGGAATTCTTTAGTTAATAGATGAAAGTAGGATATAGAAAATGATATAGTAGCATATACCTTTATGTCTCCTACAGACATTTCAGTAAATTCAGGTACCCATGCCTAACAGTATCAGAAAAAAAATAGCTTTATATGGTAAATACTTAGTTTACATATAATGGAACTGCTTAAGGTTTTTGAATTTTTGGGTGTTTGTTTAGTTCTCTGTGTTAGCACTGTCTGTTATTACTTTGTTTAGTTAATTTTCCTTGTAGAATTTTCTGAGAATTTCTGATATTTTAAAGAATTGGGGACACTTTGGGAGTTTTAACTAAGTTTTCTGATTCTTAGTCCAGTTTTCTTTTTCCTACACATGACTCTGAAGCAAACATCAAATGATATTTCTAATTATTTAATGAGTCTACAATCATGAATATATTTAAAGTTAGCAAACTGTTCTACTGTCTATGGAAACATGTATTCTTATTTTCATTGAAGATATGGAAGGTTAGAATCTCTATAAATATTTGGCATCTTCCTTTCTGTTGATTTTTAGATTAATATTATTAGCATGTCTTATGAAAATTTATTATGCCTCTTTAAAAAAATCTCAGTGTAAAAATAAATTCTGAATTATGTGAAATGTCAAGATAAGTCAAATCTGTTGGAGCAAAAGATAGAATAATAGTTTTGTTGTCTGGGATTAGAGGTAGATGGGAAATTAAAGAGGGATGAGGGATCCTTTTGGGACAATGAAAATGTTTTAAAACATTGTGGTGGAGGCTTGAAAAGCTTAGTTGTTGTTGTTAGGTGTCATCGAGTCAGTATCAACTCCTAGCAACCCTGTGCACAACAGAACGAAACACTGCCCAGTCCTGGGCCAACCTCACAATTGTTGCCACACTGGAGCCCATTGAGCCACTTTACCAATCCATGTCACTAGGGGTCTTCCTCTTTTTCTCTGATCCTCAATTTTACCAAATATGATATCCTTCTCCAGTGACTGGTCCCTCCTGACAATATGTATGAAGTATGAGAGACGAAGTTTGGCCACCTTGACCTCCAAGGAGCACTCTGGCTGCACTTCTTCCAACACAGTTTTGTTGGTTCTTTTGGCAGCCCATGGCACTTTCAATATTCTCTTACAACACCATAACTCAAAAGCCTCAATTCTTCTACGGTCTTCCTTATTTACTGTCCAGCTTTTGCATGTATATGAGGTTATTGAAAATACCATGGCTTGGGTCAGGCGCACCTTAGTCCTCAAGCTGACATCTTTGCTCTTTAACACTTTAAAAAGGTCTTGTGCAGCAGATTTGCCTAATGCAATACGTCATTTGATTTCTTGACTGCTGCTTCCATGAGTGTTGATTGTTGATCCAAGAAGAATTAAGTCATTGTCAACTTCAAAAGTTTACTAACCATCACTTAATTATACACTTAAAATTGATGAATTTTATGGTATATAAATCATTCCTAGTTGAAATTGTTAAAATAATTTGTGTGCTTGTGTAGTTAAACTATATTTTTTAGTCAGTTGCTCAGAGTGATCATACTTTCTTTATGCAAGGCCAAGACATTGATTATAATTATTAGGAAAATTTATTATCTATACTCAGTAACTGTCAGTTTTTCAGACTGTGTGTTGCTGTGATACTGGAAGCATGCCATTGGTATTTAGCTACCAGCTGGGGCACTCATGGTGGACAGTTTGTTACAGAGCTTCTAGACTAATATAGACAGGAAGAAGGAGCGACAAATCACTTCTTAGTGGTTGGGTGGTTGTGGTTATGTGCCGTGGAGTTGGAACCGATGCATAGTGACCTTGTACAGTATTTCCGAGGCTGTAAATCTTTACGGGAGCAGAAAGCCTCATCTTTCTCCTATGGAACAGCTGGTAGTTTCGAACTGCTTACCTTGCAGTTTGCAGCCCAATCGTAACCATTACGCCACTGAAAACTGTATGAATAGCAATGAAACATTGTCTGATACAGCGTCAGAAGATGAGCTTCTCAAGTTGGAAGGCACTCAGAACAAGACATAACTGTCTCCTCAAAATAGAGTTGATGTTAATGGTGTGACTGGAGTAGTTTTCAGGACCTTCATTTTCTGATGGGGCAAAACTCAAAATGAGATGAAACAGCTGCAAACATCCATTAATAGTCAGAATGAGGAATGTATGAAATATGAATATATGAAGGAAAATTGGAAGTTGTCAAAAATGAAATGGAATGCATAAAGATCAATATTATAGGTATCAGTGAGCTGAAGTGGACTGGTATTGTCCATATTGAATCGGACAATCATATAGTTTAATAATCCATGGATGTCAAATTGTCTGGTGAATCATTCATTGTCAAAAGATCATTTCTAGAATCTTTTTAGAAGTATAGTGCTTCCTGTGATAGGATAATAGCCATAAGCCTACAAAGAAGACTAGTTAAATAC
This sequence comes from Chrysochloris asiatica, assembly GCF_000296735.1. Classification (NCBI taxonomy): domain Eukaryota; kingdom Metazoa; phylum Chordata; class Mammalia; order Afrosoricida; family Chrysochloridae; genus Chrysochloris; species Chrysochloris asiatica. The sequence continues at coordinate 7,428,377 of NW_006408606.1, read as the reverse complement.
CCCTATTATTCACATTTACACCCAACCATTAAAGTAAAAAATAATGAAATAGAAAAACCCTGCCAACTTCTTCAGTCTGAAATTGATGACAGCTGTAATTAAGATGCAATGATAATTACTGATGATTGGAATATGAAGATTGGAAACAAAGAGGAAGGGCCAGTAGTTGGAAAATATGGCCTTGGTGATTTTTTGACTGCTGCTTCCATGAGTGTTGATAGTTGATCCAAGAAGAATGAAGTCATTGACAATCTCAATCTTTTCTCCATTGATAAGAATTTTG
>NW_006408606.1:7427124-7427802 GCF_000296735.1 Chrysochloris asiatica | reverse complement strand
TTTTAAAACATTCAGTGTTCCCATGTTCTGTTCAAACAACTGCCTCTTGGTTCAGGTACAGATTCCTCATGAGCACAGTCAAGTCCAGAATACTCATGCTTCGCAATGTTGTCCATAGCTTGCCATGATTCACACAATCAAAAGCCTTTGCGTAGTCAAGAAAGCATAGGTAAACATCTTTCTGATATTCTCTACTTTCAGCCTAAATCCATCGGACATCAGCAATGATATCTCTCATTCCACAGCCTCTTCTGAGTCCCGCTTGAACTCCTGGAAGCACTTTGTCAATGTATGCTTGCAGACGTTTCTGTATTACCTTTAGTAAATCTTTACTTGCATAGGATATCAAAGGGATTCTCTGATGATGTCCACATTCTGTTGGGTCATCTCTCTTTGGAATGGGCAAAAACACGGATCTTTTCCAGTCAGACAGCCAGATAGTTGTCCTCCAAATTTCTTGGCAGAGATGAGTGAGTGGCTCTGTGACGCCTCACTTTCTTGAACGATTTCAATTTTTATTACATCAATTCCTGGTGCCTTGTTCTTTGCCAATTCCTTCAGTGCACCTTGGACTTCTTCCATCGTATCATTGTCTCTTGATCATATGCTACCTCTTGAAACCATTTTACATTAACCATTTCTTTTTGGTACAGTGACCCCTCTGTATTCCTTCTATCT
>NW_006408606.1:7419695-7426844 GCF_000296735.1 Chrysochloris asiatica | reverse complement strand
TATGTAAGGTATCAAATCTGTTCTTCAGATGATCCTACCACTCATCTGTCAGTTTGTCGTGCTGTGGTGGCTTGTGAGTTGCTGTGGTTCTGAAAGCTATGCTACCGGTATTTTAAATACCAGCAAGGTCACCCATGGTGGACAGGTTTCAGATGAGCTTCCAGACTAAGACAGACTAGGAAGAAGGCTTGACTAACTACTTCCGAATATTTAGTCTCTGAAAACCTTTAGAATAGCAGAGAAACACTGTCAGATATAGTGCCAGAAAATGAGCCCCGAGCAGCTTAGAAAAGGTTCCCAAACCTTTCTGGGAATGAAGTAGCACCTTTCCTGGAGGTGTGTACATAAAATTAAGTGTTAGCTGTGTGTCATGGATGAATAGAAAAAGTGTGTGTGAACCAAAGACTAGTGTGCCCTACTATGGTTCAAGCTCTAACACTTTTTGTGTATTCCTACCCAATGGTTGTAAGGAGCTCTGGTAGCATAGTAGTTGTAAGTTGGGCTGCCAACCTTGAGGTCAATTAGACACTATAAGCTATTTCACGGCAAAAAGATGAGGCTTTCTGCTCCTGTAAAGATTTAGTCTCTGAATCCCTATACAGTTTTGCTGTGAGTTGGAACCAATTCCACGACACACAATCACCACCACCCTCCCCAAAGTTCATAAGATTATTTGGCACAGGCACTGTAGTATATCACATCTCTCCTTAACATTGGACTTCTGGTGTGGCACTATGGTTTAACGTGCTGGACTGCAAGGTCAGTTTCAACCACAAGGTCAGAGTTTTCATGCTAACCAGCCACTCCTCAGAAACCTTATACAAGGTCTCTATGAGTCGGAAGTTAACAACAACATCCTTAATGCTCAGTCTGATTTAGAAATGAATAAATGGATAAATTTCATCCATAAGAGGAATGGTATAGACATGTTTTATGAATCTTATACCTCCATATTGTGAGAACAGACTGAGGTAGAATAGATGTTAAAAATATTCTTGTGTTTCCCAATTATACAAATAATATACAATCACTGAAAACTTCGGAAAAATGCTGAATATATTTTAGGGAAGAAGATGAAAAACAAGAATTCTTTTCACCAAGAAATGCTAAATGTTCTTGTTTATATACTTTAGAATTCTTGGATGTCTATTTTGTCTATAAAATTGAGATTATGCTGTATATTTTGTAGTTTGCTTTTTTTTTTCACTTAACAGAATGTACTTTGAACATATTTTAAAGATGTGTATAAAACAAGAATTTCTACTAAATGGTTTTTACATTTAAGGTAATAATGATTTAATTGTGTTGTAAAATAAAGATAAAGATAAATTTTTTAAATCTGACCCATAAATGGCATTATCTTGATTTTATTACTTCTACTAAGAGAAAAAGCGAAGTAGTGCCCAGTTTACTGTAAGTAAATATGCTTTATAAAAGCATAATTATCATAAATACTTACTAATTTAATGGACCAAAATGTCGGTGGTTCAAGCTCACCAGAGTCCCTATTAGTAGGGACCAACTTGATGGCACTTTACAACAACACATCAAAGAAGAGATAGTTACATGTGGAATACGTCAGATACATTAATATAGAAGTCATTAAGATATTTCAGTGTAGTGAGTTATTTACTGTATCTTCTAGCCATAATCTTTGTAAACTCCCACCAACAATTTTGCCCAGCTGTCTGGGTAAGAGACAGTGGGAAAAGATGTTGACAGTTATATGCTTCAGTTGTAAGTGGTTAATGGTGTTAACTGTGATTGTCAAAGATAGTACTTTAACATGTGGAATATGAACCATCTCAGCAGTATATGGGGGATCTCTTTACCATCTCAGAAGAATGAGAAGCAGAACCTGTCATTTGGATCATTGTATTCCTGTGCATTGAACGTCCTTAACCCAGGGACAGAAAGTAGTGACACTGAAGGAGTGGAAGAAGAGTAAGTAGCAGCAGAACCAAGAAGCAAAGCACAAGAGAGCAGTAAGCTTTCCAGCCCACTCAACAATTACAACGGAATGACTTTGGGCAATTGACTTGCATAGAGCGGGTTCCCTCTAGCCACTTTAAATGTGGGAGCTAGGTTTGCTGACCCATGGAACTAGAGCTAAGTGCCTTCAGGGTGAGGGTTATGGTGGAGTGGTGACCTGTGAACATTTATCAGCAGTCCTAAAAGAGTTTTGTAACACTGACCAGGCAGAGAAAGGCCTGCCTTAAGGTACGCTGAGGAGAAACTGTCCTGGCTGGATGATGAACTCTGCCCTGAACATTTCTTGCCCTGAATTGTAACTTGTTAACTCTCTTAATAAACTCTACAACTGTGAGTTTAGTGTCTAAACCCAGCTGAGTAGATGAGTAGAGATGATTTGGTTCCTTTTTTTTTTACAGACATAATAGACACCATATCATTTTAGAAGTTTTTCTCTAATGTTTGTTAAGGGAAAATCCAAAGACTCCTGTTGTCTATACTAAAGTACATAAATATTAATTTAAATCTGATAGAACCCTGTGCAAAAAGAAATGTTGATATGTTTCCTTGTATTGGAGGTTGTCGCTAATTATAGGTGACAATGATTTTATTTTGCCTTTACTTGTCATATTTATAATCATTTTATGACATGACTTGTTGCATAATAATGCTTGCAGTTCAGTATGTCCATTATCTCCATTATCTGTAAACTTACTTAAATGGCGCATATCCTCAGTTGGTTAAATGTCTAGTTGTATAAGGATAATGCAGTGATAACCTGAAAATAAAGCAACTACAGCATTAAATCATTGATGATGAGATAGAAATTGTCTTGTCAGTTTATAGCATTTTCAGTACTTGAATTTAAAATTGCTAATTTTCACTGTGTGTCTCTAGAGGATTCGCTATTTGTCCAGGATTATCTGTTCCCAAGAGGCATAACCTAACTTTGAGATTTATCCTGTCTAATTTGAAAACCTAAACCTATTCTTCTTAAATATATATATAGTATATGAAATATAAAAATCTATCTAGGACACATAATGGACAACATAGTATAGTTTCTGGTTAAGTGGCAAGTGATTGAAACAAAGAAGAGATGGCTGCAGGTTGGGATGATTGAGAAAAGATAATACAAGGATGCAACTGAGTTCCAGCCATGAACTCTAGGTAGATTATAGGTAATTAAGTCATCCTGGTGTGGTACTGTGGTTTAATATGCTGGACTCTGAAGTTGGTTTGAACTGCAAGGTCGGCAGTTCAAGCTCACCACCTGCTCCTTGGAAACCCTATACAAGATTGGTGTGGGTGGGAACCAATTCGACAGCACTTAACAACAACAAAGAGCCTGGTTGCATGGTGTTGAAAGCGCTCCAGTGCAAGCCCACCAGCCACTCTGCCATAGAAAGATGTGGCAGTCTCCTTCCATAAAGTGGTGTTGTTGCTGCTAAGTATTGTCAAATCAGTTCCAGCTCAGTGACCCTTTATAGGGTTTCTCAGGTGCGGTTGGTGGGTTTCACCCACTGACCTTGCAGTTAACAGTACAGTACTTACCGTACAGTGCCACATGAGGAGTCAATAAAGTTTACAGCCTTGGAAATTCTAAGTGGCAGTTCTGCTCTGCCCTGTAGTGTCGCTATGAGTTGGAATTTACTTGATAGCAGTGGATTTGTTTGTTGATGTTGTTGTTGTTTTTATTATTTGTTTGGTTTGGGTTTAAAACTGCTGACTTTGAAAGTAATGAAGACTGAGAGATTTTTGTAAGATATTGTTAATGCATATTTGAAACCAAAGGGAAGAATGCCTCTGGTTTGCTTTAAGGGTCCTACCAACTATTGGAGTCTCCATATTGAGTACCCTGTCTGACACATAGATATGAACTCATTAAGTTTTTGTTGAATTGAAAACATTCTGGGTGACAAGAGAAATGTAGTCAAGGGTATATAATCTTGGGATGTTGGAGGAAGTGTAATTAAGAGTGTCTTTCCTGTAGTTTTCAGTCCATCGAGTACTATTGTTGTTTGTTGATGTTAAGTACTGTTAAGTCGGTTCTGACCCATTGCAACCCTGTATAGGGTTTCTGAGGAGCAGCTGGTGAGCTTGAACTGCCGACCTTGTTGTTCAAATGACTTTGAAGTCTGATGCATTATCCCACAGCACCACACCAGGACTCCTATTGGGTAATAAAATACCAATATTTGAATTGGTGATGAGGAGAGAGTGATTATAAGTCAACTTTTCATCTGATTTAGAATAATGGGTCAAATGGAGGAATGCTGAGAACATGCACAAGGTCGATGAAATAATTAATACCTGATGCCCTTAACCAACTTGGAAGCATAGAAGACTAAGCCCCCCACAAATAAAAACAAAAACAAAAAAAACAAGCAGTAAGGAGTTAGCTGAAATTTGAGAACTTGGGTTTGAGTTATGTTTATTTTACAAGGCTCATCAATTTTTTTTTCTCCCCAGAAATCTGATATGCAGGGCAAAACAAATCTACTTTACTGTTCACCATTCCAAACTTAGCATATGAAATCATATCAAGTTCCATAGTTTCTTTCTTCAGTTCTGGATCTGGCTGTCTGTATATCTAGGCCTTTCTACAGGTTGGCAAAGTGAGTAGGCACAAATTAAAAATGTTCACCTTAAAAATCTTGTTTTAAAGAACACTTTGAAAAGCCATGTCACACAACTTAAGAAGCAGAGCTGGAAAAACAATTTGGCTGGGAAAGCTAATGGGTTCATTTAGACACTTCTAACGATGTATAATATTTTTAGTACTTAAAACTTAGAGCTCTGTCCTTCCTTCCCATCATTTAATTATAATGTGTGAGGACCAGGACCGATTGCCTGTACTCTTAGTTCTTGGCTCTAATAACCCTAAACAAAGCTGTATGCACTAATTACCTCCTTTTTCTAATCTTAATTTTGATGTGCTTTTGAACTAGTAAATCTTCTGGTCTTCTAAGAAGGCGTCCCTTGTTTATTTCCCTAGAATTAAGGTGACTAGGTGGTTTTTTTGTGGTTTTTTTTTTGGTGATGTTTTTAATTTATCTTTTGTTGTTGTTGAGATTATACATAACAGAACATGTACCAAGTCCTTTCAGTTTTGACTCATAATGACCCTTAGGGTTTCCAAGGAACTGCTGGTAGGTTTGAACTGCCAGCTTGCGGTTAGCAGTCCAACTCTTATATGTATCTTTCCAGTTACTTTTATCAATGTGATTCCATATAGATAGTTCATAAAAAGCACAGTGCTCAAGGCAGACATTCTTTACTAATTAACTAAATTATTACTTAGTTTAAAGAAGACTTCAAAGGATATTTTTATTTTAAGGTTTAGAGTTTAAAGATTATCTCAATGTAGTAGTTTCAAAGGTTCATTCAACCTTAGTGGTTCCAGAAAATCTGAATACTATGAGAATTTGAAATTCTGTTTTTCATTTCCCCCCTTTTGAGCAGGGTTATTCTATAGAATCTTTGATCAAAATGCTCAGTAATGGTAACTAAGCACCATGGAATTCTTTTCTCAGGTAAAGGAAAGCAGTTGTTTCTGGAGGCAATTAGCTACACATTCCATTTCCTCCCCCTTATTCCTGATTCTCCTTCCTCTGTTGCTTCAGGCTAATAGAGACCAATTGTGCCTTGCATGGCCCTTTGCCAGGTTTTAAGACCCTAGGCACTATGTAAAAGAAGTAGGAGGTAGACCCTAATCACAAAGTATGATTTAGGCTAATTAACTGGGATGTCCCATGAAATCACAACTCTAAACCTTCAAACCAAGAAAACAAATCCCATAAGGTATTAGGCCACAGTTCTTTTTGTTGTTTTTGTAAATACATTTAACACAAGTTTTCCAGGTGACTATGTTTTTAGTGAAAGTTTTGGGGGGTGGTTTTAGATGCTTATAATTTTGTAGCAGTACAAATAAATCAGTGTGACTTTGTTTTTGTATACCTTTGTGTACACAAAGAACTCCTGGTGTGGTGCTATAAGATAAGCTTTGAGCTGCCAACCACAAGATCAGTGGTTCAAATCTACCAACTGCTCCTTGGAAATCCTTTAAAGAGTCTCTATGAGTCAGAACTGACTTAGCAGCACTTAACAATATATACAAAGGAGCTTTAAAATGTTCATGGAAAAATGAAAGAAAATTATAATCAAATTTTTCATGAACTTTTTAGAGACAACTGTAAAAGGAGCTCTGATAGTGTACTGGTTATGAATCGGACTGGTAACCTCAAGGTAGGCAGTTTGAAACTACCAGCCGTTCCATGGGAGAAAGTTGATGCTTTCTGCTCCCTTAAAGATTTACCACCTCAGAAACCCTGTGCAGGGTCACTGTGAGTCTGAACCAACTCCATGGTACTTAACAACAACAACATAAAAGTTTAAAATAACTATGATATGAACATACTTTTTAATAAAAAATACAGAGACTATGAAGAGGTTGTATTTGGTCTCCTTGTTGTCAATCTATCTGTAATGAACCAATAATGTGATCCTATGTTCTTAATGTGCTATTATCTGAGTTTGCATTTTATAATTGAGAAGATACAACATTTAATTTATGGTTGTTCCTTTTTTAAAGACCTTTATGTTCTTTCTGAAATATTCTCTCTTTTTTTCCCTACATACTCATTCTGCCTCAGTTTTCTTCTCTGGTGAGTCAGAATCTTGTCAGTTTGACAACCCACCTATCTAGTAGAGTCATTTTGAGTATCAAATGAGATCATCTCTGGAAGGAATGGCTAGAGCAGCACCTGATGCATAGTTATTTCTTCTTCTTGTTTTTAGGTGCCATTGATTCAGAATATACTCATAGCGACCCTTTGCACAACAGAAAGAAACTTTGTCCGGTCCTGTGCTAACCTCACAATCATTACTACGTTTTATTTTGTTGCTACTACAGCTGTGCCAATCCATCTAGTTGTGGGTCTTCCTCTTTCTGACTTTCACTTTACCAACATGTATCCTTCTCCAGTTGCTAAAGTGAAAGTCGGAGAGAGAAAGAGGAAGACCCTTCTCCAGTGGAGTCCTGGTGTGGCGCTGTGGGCTAATGTGTCAGACGGCAAAGTCGTGAGAACTGCAAAGTCAGTGGTTCAAGCTCACCAGCTGCTCCTTGGAAACCCTATACAGGGTTGCTATGGGTCGGAATTGACTCGATGGCACTTA
>NW_006408606.1:7410114-7416162 GCF_000296735.1 Chrysochloris asiatica | reverse complement strand
ATTTGGAATATTTTTTGAATTATCCTTAGCAAAATTTTACTTGTATGTTATATTGATGATATTGTCCGATGACTTTCGTTTTCCTTTCACCACTTTTTAGAATGGGCACAAATGTGGATCTCTTCCATTCAGTTCACCAATCAGTTCCCAGAGTCTCGTTCTTTGCCAGTGCCTTCATTGCACTTTGGAGTTCTTCCTTCAAGATCATTGACTCTTGATCAAATGCTACCACTTGAATTGAGTGAACATTGATCATTTCTTTTTTGTACAATGACCCTGTGTATTCCTTCCATCTTCTTTTGATCCTTTCTGCATCATTCAAGATTTTGCCCAAAGACTCCATCAGTATTACAAGTTAAGGCTTATTTTTTTTCTATAATTCCCTTAGATTGAGAAATGCTGAGTGTGTTCTTTTTTGGTTTTCTAACTCCAGGTCTTTGCACAGTGTGTTATAATACTTGACTTTGTCTTCTCAAGCTGCCCTTTGAAAAGTTCTAGTTAGCTCTTTTACCTCCTCATTTCTTCATTTTGTTTTAGCATCTCTATGAGGAAGAGCAAGTTTCAGAGTCTCTTCTGTCTTCCATATTGGTCTTTTCCTTCATTCTTGTCTTCTTACTGACCTTTTGCTTTCTTCCTGTATGATGATCTTGATGGCTCTACACAAATCTTCTAGTCTTAGGTCTTCAGTGTCTAATGCATCAAATGTGTTCCTCAGATGACCTCTAAATTCAGATGGGATATGTTAAAGGTCATATTTTGGCTCTCTTGGACTTGTTTTAATTTTCTTTAGCTTTAGCTGAAGTTGCTTATGAGCAGTTGATGATCTGTTTCATGGTCTGCCCCTGGCCTTGCTTTAACTGATGACATGGAGCTTTTCCACCATTCTGTCCCAGATATAGTTCATTTTACTTCTGTGTATTACTTCTGTTGAGGTCCATGTGTATAGTCATCTTTTATGTTTTTAATAGAAAAGAAATTTGCGATGAGATTGTCATTGACCTTACAAAATTCTGTCATTAGATCATCAGTTATCATTTCTATCACCAAGACTGTAGTTTCCCACTATTGATTCTTTCTCTTTGTTTCCAACCTTTGCATTCCAATCAGCACTAATTATCAATACATCTTGACTGCATGTTTGGTCAATATCAGATTGAAGAAATTGGTAGAATTCTTTAATTTCATCATCATTAGCTTTAGTGGCTGTTGTATAAATTTGAATAATAGTGGTATTAACTACCGTTCCTAGTTGTTGTTGTTGTTAGGTGCCATCAAGTCAGTATTGACTCATAGTGACCCCATGCTCAAACAAAATGAAACACTGGCCAGTCTTGGGCCAACCTCACAAAATACCTGCTCTTCCTGGTAGACATATGGATATTATCCTATCTCAGACAGCATCATATTTCAAGACAGATCTTGATATGTTCTTTTTTATGATGAATGTGATGCTGTTCCTCTTCAATTTGTCATTCCTGGCATAGTAAACTATGTGATTGTCAGATTCAAAATGGCCAATACCAGTCCATTTCAACTCACTAATGCCTACAATATCTATGTTTATGCATTTCATATTTAATAACTTCCAATTTTCCTGTATTCATACTTTGTATATTCCTTGTTCTGATTATTAATGGATGTTTACAGCTGTTTCTCTTCATTTTAAAGGTCCCAAAGGTTTTGCTCCGTTCGCGTCATCATGGTCAACTCTGCTTTGAGGAGGTAGCTCTTCTTAGACATAGTATTTTGAGTGCCTTTCAGCTTGAGAGGCTCATCTTCTGGCACTATATCTAACAATATACTGGTGCTTTTCATCATATTTCAGTAGTTAGTATTCTGGTTAGCACCAGACAGTGTTCCATTGCTATTCATAAAGTTTTCAGTGACTGAATATTTGAAAGTAGTTCATTTTTGCTTCTTCTTGGTCTGTGTTCATCTGGAACCATGTCTGAAACTTTTCCACCATTGTTGATCCTGCTGATATTTAAAGTACCGGTGGCATAGCTTCCAGAATTAAAGCAACATGTAGTCATAAACTGACAGATGGGTGGTGGCATAGTTGTGTAGTAAATATTAACTATACTTTAAAATAAAACAGTATGACCCTAGTCATACTGCAGCATTATTATTTTAGCTCTGCCATTTACTAGTTATATGAATTTAAGCAAGTGGCTTAATTTCTTTGTGCCTGTTTCCACATATGTAAAATGGAAGTACTAGGGGGCTATCTTTCAGTTACTTTTTGAAGCCCATTCGAGTGTGTTCTGAGGGCAGGGGGCTTCAAACAATTTATGGAAAAATTCCATAATCTTTTCATTTCATTTTTTACAACTTTGTTAAGGTCACCTCATGTGTGGGTGTGTGTATGTTGTTTTTTCAGCTTAGTGACCCTCATGGGGTTTTATAATACTGATGCCAACCTTATAGTTTTTTATGAAAATTAATGTTATTAATGCATGTAAGAGTGCTTAGAACATCTGACATGACACATAATGTTCAATATTTTCATTTTTATTAGCACATTTACAAAGGAAAAACTGCAGAAAAGCACAGTAAATATACATTTGTTCTGCATAATGACCAACGGGGAACGGATACGGTAAAGCACAGGAAATGAGGGAAGAGGAAAAAGCAGTGAGAGGAATAGGCAAAGGAGTAAGTACTACAAAAGGAGAAAAAGAAAAATAAGACATATGAAATAGAAAAGTTTCAGAAGGCTCTTCCTACTTCTAAAACTCATTTATTTATACACAAAGCTAGAGAAATAGAATCCTAGACTAGGTTTAATTCTGTGCTGTGAGCTACTATCCTACACTTCATATCAGTTATACTATAATTTACTCGTTTTGTTCATTGTCATCTCCTTTACATTAAAAGTCTTTGAGGGCATTATATTAGGTTCAAATTTGAGGCCCTAATTTTTAGCACGTATAAGGCATTCAGTTAATATTTTTTATTGAATAAAAACAGGGCTTTGCCATTAATCTTTGTGTTATAGGATAGTTTTCAAGTATTTTTCTAAATATATGACTTAAATTATGATGTGTGTGTGTGTGTGTGTAACGTATTTACATTTACTGTGTGTAACTGCATTTTTTGTTGTTGTTGTTGCTTCAGAATTATTACTTTCTCTTTAATTTAGGAGTCTTAGCACTTGATAGGACTCATTGTGTGGTGCTGTAGGATCAGCACTGAATTGTGAACCACAAAGTCAGCAGTTCAAACCCACTAGCTGCTTCTTGGAAATGGGACCCTATATAGGGTCCCTATGAGTCAGAGTGGACTTGATGGCACTTAGGAAGTATCTCTGCTGTTTAACATAATAATACTCACCACCTTTTGTAGGAGAAAACAATTGTCTTGTTCACCAAACTTTATTATCATGCATTAACTTTTATTTCTTTACTTTCAAAGTCTGTTGTTCTTTTTGTTTGTAAAGCAATATACTTGATGCTGCAACTAGTGGCTTTCTGCCATGCATTCGTAATACTTTTGGAACATTTGGTTTAGGAAGTGGGATAATTAATTTATAAACACTGTGTAGCCGAATAACTCTAATTAGTGTCTTTTGGCCTTGATTTAGTGATAAACAAAGAAAGATGCGTGTTAGCATTTGTCCTAACAGTTTATAAAAATCTTGTTATGGCCCTATGGGAGAGCACACACAAGACATGTTAAATAATCCTGTAGTTAAGAATATAAGAAAGTGCTTCATCATTGTCAGTTTAATAGCCTTTGTATAAGAAATCTGCTATGGCACTTTGGTGATGCAGTGGATTCAGGGTTGGGTGCCTAATTGAAAGGTCAGCGGTTCCAACCCATCAGTGATTCCATGGGAAAAAGATGTGCACAGCTTGACTAAAGAAATGATGCCACTAACGAGTACACAAGAAACAAGAATATCTGTGGGGAAAAAAAAGAAGGCATAACTTGACAACTACATTAACCATAATAAAACAAGTGTATGGTCACACATCAGGAGCTTTGGTAGTGTAGTGGTTACGAATTGGGCTGTGAACCACAAGGACAGCAGTTTGAAAATACCAGCTGTTCCACGGGGGAAAGATGAGGTATTCTGCTTCCATAAAGATTAACAGCCTCGGAAACCGTGTGCAGGGTCGCTATGAGTCGGAACTGACTCCTCAGCACATAACAACAACAACAACAACAACAATGATCACACATGCATGGGTACAGGCGTATACTGGTAGGTACAGGTGTATGCATACACACAACTTCAAAATGCATCCCTAATAAGTTTTTATCCATTGCCTTTGGTGAAAATGACTGACTCTTTGTATCTTATCTTCCTATAATCTGCTAGCAAAAGAAGAGCATTATCTTGAACCATCAAACTAAAGTAGATTCAGAAATCCAATTCAGAGGCAAAATATTGCTCACTCACTTTATGCAGACCTTAAACATTAAGGTTCAGTTCATCCCTTCTTCCCTTCCTCAACATTCCTTTTATTTGTGTTCTGGTTTTTCTTTTTCCAGTGCTTTCATTTCCTTGCCCCACTCTCATCTTTACTTTGGAATGGTTGTTGAACATTTGGTCTCATATAGATGTTTGTTAAATGGAACACCATACTCCTGGTGTTCCATTTGTTTTGTGTGCAAATCCATTATTTTGCTAAAAATTAATATTATAAGGTGATCATGTCTGTTCAAGGTTTAAAGGCTATCTCTTGAGTGAGAGTCCCAAGGAGTCCTCTAGTTTCAGCTGTAAGTCTGACTTTTTAAGAATTGAAGTTCTATTCCACATTTTTCTTCCTTTTTATCAGGGTCTATCTATTGTGGCTCAGATCAGAAGAGTTGGTAGTTGGTAGATAGGCACCATCTAGTTCTTCTGGTCTTACTGTAGAAAAGACGATGACTTATGTAGGCTTTTAGCCCTCTAGACTAGTTCCTTTGCTCTAAGATTTGATTTCCTGCTTTCGCTTTTGTTCCTGGTGAGTAGAGACCAAAAGTAGATTCCTACTCGAAATATTTTAAGAATTTAGAGGCTGCTCACTTCACTAGAATGCAGAAAATGAAGTTTGTCAATTGTATTTTACCATCTGACTGAGTTGTCCCATAAAACTAAAGTCCTACGTCTTCAAACCCAGAAAACCAATCTTGCAAGAAGCTTGTTTATGCCTAAAAAGTATCAGTAATTATATTCTCTATTAATATATGAAAGGGTTTCAAAAGTTCACGGAAAAATTTCATTATCTCTTAATTTTCATATTTCCTTGAACTTGTTGAGGTCCCCTCATGTTACATATGCATATTTACATCTGTAATACGCATACATATAGCTATTTATGACTTTGTACATTGTATGTAAACACCTATACCTACCTGTACACATACATGTGCAACCATACACTTGTTTTTTTTATTATTGTTGATGTAGTTGTAAAATTATCTTTTTCCTTTTATCACAGATATTCTTGTTTCTTGTGTACTTCTCTTAGTGGCATCATTTACTTTCTCAAGCTGTGCTCATTATACCCTGAGACTTTCCCCTTTTCCCGAAATAGTAAATAAGTGACCTCTATAGTGATTTCCTCTACACCACCACTCATCCCTGTTAACCATCTATAATCCTTGGTCTCTGTATATATGTTGTTAAGTGCCATCCTGTTTGGTTCCATCTCATAGCAACCATATATAGAGTTGCTGGGGTTGTAAATCTTTGCAAGAGCAGAAAGCCCCGTCTTTCTCCCACAGAGCAGCTTGTACGTTCCACCTTGTGTTTCACCGTCCAGTGATTATCCTACATAGCCTTAGTGTTCCCCTCTGTGTGTGTTTATGTGTGTATATATATGCAATTTTCTTGTTATTAGGTGCTGTCAAGTCAGTTCCAACTCTCAACCCTGTGTACAAATGAACAAAACACTGCCTGGTCCTGCACAATCGTCACAATTATTTTTACTCTTGAGCCCATTACTGCTGTCACTGTGTAAATCCATCTTGTGTGTTTTGCACCGTAGGATATGCACTGGACCACTAACTACAAGGTCAGCAATTCAAACCCACCAGCCATTCTTTGGAAACCCTATA
>NW_006408606.1:7400187-7410014 GCF_000296735.1 Chrysochloris asiatica | reverse complement strand
TATTTGGCTTTATCTTCTTGAGCTGATCTTTGAAAGTTTCTGTTCAGCTCTTGGACCTCCTCATTCCTTCCGTTTGCTTTAGCATCTCTACGCAGGAGAGCCAGTTTCAGAGTCTCTTCTGACATCTATTTGACCGTTTCCTACTTTCTTGTCTTCTATATTAATTTTTGCTCTCTTCACGTATGATGTTCTTGATGTCATCCCATAACTCCTCTGGTCTACAGTCTTTAGTGTTTAAAATAGGATCATACAATAGTTTCTACTTATGTAATTGACTTATTTTATTTAACATTAGTCCTCAAATTCATCATGTTTAAAATAATGCTTAGTGGACTCATCATTGTTCTTCATAGTTGCTTGCTTTGTATATGCCACATTTCCCTTATCCATTCATTTATTGAAGTACTCGTAGGCTGTTTCTACTTTTATGCTATTGTGAATAATGCTGCAGTGAACATAAGTGTGCATATATCTGTCCGTGTCTCTTTTATTAATTTTCTAGGATATATACCTGGATTACTGGATCATAAGAGATTTCTATTTTTAGTTTTCAGGAAGCCATACTGTTTCCCATTGTGGTCATATCATTTTATACTCTTATGAGAAATAAATAAGAGTTTTAATCTCCTCATGTCACCACTAACATTTGTTGTTATCTGTGTGTGTGTTTTTATCTTATTGGTGTGATTTTTAGCCGAGGTGAAATGGTATTTCATTGTCATTTTTTATGTGTATGTTTTCATGGCTAATGATCTCAAACATTTCTGAATGTGTTTGTGGTCTCATGAATGTCCCCTTTGTTGTAGTGTCTGTGTTTCATTAATTTTTCCCAGTTTTTAATTGGATTGTTTGAGATTTTCTTGCCTTGTTAGGGAAGTTCACTATGTTAGAGATGAGGTCCTTTGTGAATATGTGGTCTCCAAAGTTTGTTTTTTTTTTCCAATCTGTAGGTGTTTACTCTTTGGGTAAAGTTCTTTTTGCTTTTTTAACTTTTTATTGTGAATTGAGTGAAGGTTAACAGAGAAGATCATCAACTTTACATTTAACAAATTATATGCTTTGTTTTCATCTCAATGATTCCAATCCTCTCCCTGCAACAATAGGTATCCTACTTTCTCCCTGTGCCTTCCCTTTTACATCTTTATTTCACAAATGAACAAAGCCATAACATTAGCTGTATGCACCAAAACAAAAAATACATATTCATTTAAATGTCTTAAGGGCATATTCTGCAAGCCAGCCTCCTGCCTGCAGATATAAACAGCGCTATTTAGTCCATGAGCCTAGAGCCCACAGCTACTCTATGTCTCCATGCCATTGTCTCTGTCACTGTCTGCTGTTACTACCACTTGTCTAGGTAAGATCTCAAGCTCCACAACTCATGCTTTTCTTGATGGTCTCGGGATTGTCTTTCCTGAAATGAAAGATTACATTTGTAACCATCACAATAATTTTGCAAACAATTTCTCACCAGTGAATCATAAAATCCTATCAATATCATTCCCCATCCCCTTTCACTAGATCCATCTGGAGAAGAGTAAACTCATTCAGTGGGGATTCTACCTTATCCCCTTCATTTTGAAACTAAGCACACTCACGAAAGCTTGTAAGTTAGCCACTTCATGCTTTTATATCCCCTCATTTTTTATAGCCAATCTATAGATTGCCTATCCCTATCAACCTAGCACACTGAGAAAACAAGCCTTGTTCCTTGATAGGAAGAATCCTTCCATTTCAGTTGAAATTTTGAGCAACTGCATCCATAAGCAAAGATCCAGTTCATCAAATTGTAGCAATTTACACTTGCTCACCATATCAGGCATCATTATCTCGTCATGTTCTGGTCAGCTAGCCATCCAAGCTGGGTCAGATGGGTACTAGCTGCAAGGTCTTGCGTGCCTCCCTATGGTTCAGACCAACTGGCCACTTCACTCTCAGCTCTACCCCCCAGTGGATAGGTCAGTATCCATGGGTTTGGGAGTTCACACATCTCCCTAAATTTCAGACCAGCCAGGCCTTTCTCTTCTCTCTCTCATCTTGAAGTCAGTGGGTTGATATCAATGGAACATGACCAAATTTAGCCCATGTCTTCATTGCTGCATTTCTCCCACTTCCACTCACAAGTAGACACAGATAATCACTGCTTGCAGGATCCTTTTGAGTTTCAGTCCTAAAAGGGTTTTTTCCTGATGTCTTGCCTTGATGCCTCCAAAGCCAACAGCTTGCTTGATATTCAAACAACGCCACACCAAGATATGTCTGTATGCTGCCTAAATGTCTTCCTCAGTTAAGTGTCTGTTCATGTCCTGTGCCCAATCTTAAATTTAGGTTGTAGAGGTGTTGTAGTTTTCTGTAAATTTTAGAGATTAGTCCCTTATCTGATACAAATATTTTCCCCCAGTCTATGGATTGCCTTTTTACTCTCTTGGTGAAATCTTTTGATATAAATAAGTATTTAATTTTTAATAAGTACTAGTTATCTATTTTGTCATCTATTATTTTTGTGTTTTTTACAAAGTTTGATAGTATATGTATGCCATGTATTAGAGCCCCTAAGGTTGTTTATATTTTTTCATTTGATGATCTTTATAATTCTAGGTTTTGCATTTAGGTATTTAATTCTTGTTGAATTTGTTTTTGTATATGGTATGTGGTACGGGTCTTCTTTCTTCTTTATAAAGCTATTGTCATGAATTGAGTGAGTGAAGGTTTACAGGGGAGATCATCAACCTTATCTTTTTTTTTTTTTTTTTTGATGTACACATACCACATTGGAAATAGATATTCATTTAAATGTCCAAAGGGCACATTTTTTAAGCCAGGCTTCTGCCCACAGGTACACTGCCTTCTCAGTCCATGCACCTGTAGTCCTTTGCTGCTGTCTCTATGCCATCGCCTCTGCTAACATCTCTGTTGACACTGCTTTTCTGGTTATGATCCCTCTCATGCTCTTCCCTCTTGATGGTCCTGGCGTCCTGTGTTCCTGAAATGACAGATCAGCTGCTCCCCCCCTTTAGTTAAACCTCTTCTACATTTACAGTTGTGACAATCATCTTTAGACCTGATATCAGTTACTCACAATTGAATCATAAAATCCTATCCCCCTTATCACCAGAATTATCTGACCAATAGGAAAACTGTTCAGTGGAGTTTCTATCTTACTCCCCTGGTTCTGACACTAAGCACCCTTATGAAAACTTGTAAGCCAGTTCCCCAATTTTGATAGCCCGAAATCTAAGTTGCCCATTTCTATCAACCCAGTATACTGAGGAGGCATGCTTGTTCCTTGATATGAAGAATCCTTCCCTGTGTGGTTGAAATTTTGGGCGGCTTCATCCATAAGTAAAGGTCCCGTTAATCAGGTTGCAGCAATTTACACTTGCTTCCTGTCTCATAATTCTTTATCTTCATCTGGTCAAATTCTGGTCAGCAAGCCATCAAAGCTAGGTCAGTTCTGGCATGCTTCCCCCTCTTCACACCAGCTGGCCAGTTCACTTTTAACTCTAGTACCCAATGACTAGGTCAGTATCCTTGGGCTCAGGAGTTCACACATCTCCCTGAACTTCTAACAAGCCATCCCATTCTCTTCTCTCTCATCTGAGGGTCTTCGGTTGTCTATGAAATATGGCCGGTCTCAACCCATGTCTTCTTTGCTGCTTCTCCCCCATTTCCACTCACAAGTTGACCAAGACATTTGCAAGTGTGCATACAAGACTGTCTGTTTGTTCCCTTTGAGTTTCAGACTTAGAAAGGGAATTTACCCTGATGGGCTGACTTTTCTCTCCAGAGAAAACAGCTTGCTTGATAGTGTCACAGCCAAACAGTCTGCTTTCCCCTGCCCCCTCACCCCACCCCTTTCTTCTTTCAAGAAGTATTTTCTGTTCCTCTAGCCTTTTCAGCTTAGTCTTCATGTCTTTTCAGCTGGGAATGTCCCACCTCTGAAGGTTCTGGGTGGGGCTCAGGATTCTACCTAAGGCCCCATATCCCAAAAATACTTGACAAGAAGCCTGTTTCCCTAGGTACATTGTAGTCTCCTTTGAGATAATTCAGTCAGTTATAGGCTGAAGACTGGCTTATAAGCTTTCTGTAATCATATTTTCCAAAACTTCTTTCTATCCCACTGAAATGTCTATATTACAGTAGTAGACAGTGAATCCAAGACCCACGAAATAGTAAAGCACCGTAACATCATTTCCCCTCCTCTACCCATTTAGATGTGTCTTGATTCCTGAATCATAGAGCCCTAGTTTTCCAAGACTGTGCATACATCACTATCTACCTGTATCCCATTTATCCCATGTGTACCTCCCTGAGTCTTTTTTTTATCATCTCTGTTCCTCCATCCCCTCCCCATTCTTGTGCATTGCCCTCCCCCTCCTTTTTATTGTCCTCCCTGACACCCAAGTTATCATGAGAGTTACTGTCCCTTCTCTCCTTCCTACCCCTAGTAACCATCAAAGAATGATTCTTTTAATATGGAAATCTTTTCTTAAGGTTTTACAGTAATGGTATTATGCAATATTTATCCTTTTGTGCCTGACTAATTTTAGTGTAGTGGTTATGAATTGGGCTGTGAACCGCAAGGTCATCAGTTTGAAACTCTGTGGGAGAAAGTTGAGGCTTTCTTCTCCCGTAAAAATTTACAGCCTCGGAAACCCTGTACAGGGTCGCTATGAGTTGGAACCAACTTCATGGCACATAACAACCAGGACAATTTCATTCAGCATTATGTCCTCAAGGTTCATTCATGTTATGAGGTGTTTTGCAGCATCGTTATTCTTCAAAGTAGCATAGTGTTCCATTGTGTGTATATACATACCAGTTGTTTATCCATTCTTCCATTGATGGGTACTTAGGGTGTCTCCATCTTATTATTGTGAATAGTGCTTCCGTGATCATTTGTGTGCATGTATCTACCAGTGTTCTGGCTTGTATTTTTTGTGGATGTATACCAAGTAGAGGAATTTTTGAACCATAAGGTAATTCTGTGTCCAACTTTCTGAGGTGTGAGATACGGGTCTTGTTTCATTCTTTTGCAAATCAATTTCTAATTTTGTCAGCACCTTTTGTTGAAGAAACTATTTTTCCCCATTTAATCTATTTTGGCTCTTTGTCAAAGATGAGTTGAATTTTGTTGTTGTTAAGTGCCATTGAGTCGATACCGACCCATAGCGACCCTGAGCATGGTTTCTGAGGCTGTAAATCTTTACAGGAGCAGAAAGCCTCATCTTTCTCCCGCGGAGCAGCTGATAGTTTCGAACTGCTGACCTTGCGGTTCGCAGCCCCATTCATAACCACTACGCTACCAGAGTTGACTGCATGTGGATGGATTTATTTCTGTGTTCTCAATTCTGTTTCATTGATCTGTGTATCTTTTATTGTACCAATACCAGGCTGTTATGTAGCAAGGTTTGAAATCAGAAAGTGAGAGGCCTCATGCTTTGTTCTTCTTAAGCAGTGCTTTGCTTATCCAAAGTTTATTTCCCATATAAAATTTGTGAGCTTATTTCCATCTCTTCAATGAATCTTGTTGCAATCTGCATTGGGAATGTGTTATATCTGTGGATTGCTATGGATAGTATTAACATTTTTGCAATGTTAAGTCTTCCTATCCATGAGTATTGTATATTCTTCCATTTTGTAAGGCTCTTTTGGTTTCTTGTAGTAGTGTTTTATAGTTATCTTTGGATAGGTCTTTTATTTCTCTTGTTAGATTTATTTCTATTGTTTCTTCCTTTGGGTGGCTATTGTAAATAGTATTGTTTTCCTTATTTCTCTTTCAGAGTTATCTTATTAATATCGAGAGATCCAACTGATTTTTGTATGTTGATCTTATACCCTTCCTGCCATTTTGCTGAATGCCCCAATGAGTTCAAGTAGATTTTTTTGCTGGGTCTTTGGGGTTTTCTATGTATAAGATCATATCATTTGCAAATAGAGTTTTACTTCTCCTTTGCCAAAATGGATACTTTACTCTCCCTTTCTTGACTCATAGCTTTGGCTAAGACTTCTAACACAATATTAAATAGGAGTTGTGATAAAGGGCATCCTTGACTGATTCCTGTTCACAAAAGGAATGCTTTCAGTTTTTCTCCATTGAGAGTGATGTTGACTGTTCATTTTTTATATATACTCTTAATTATGTTAATTCAATTCCTGTTTTGTTGAGTGATTTTACCAAGAATGGGTGTTCTAATTTCAGTTATATTTGACAAGCAGTCTTGCTTGGTACATGATTCTTGCCTTGCAATTTTTTCTTTCAAAGTTTTGTATATATCTTGCAGTTGACTTCTTACCTGCATGGTATCTACTGAGAAATCAGAGCTTAGTCTAGCTGATTTTCCTTATAGCAAAACAGTTCATTTTGTCCTAGCAGCTTTCCAGAAGGAGTCTTTCCTTTTCTTTGATTTTGGAGACTTTGATTATGACATGTCTTGGTGATTTTCCTTTGTTTTTTTTTTTGTTTTTTGTTTTTGCTGTTAAGGGTTCCTTCAGCTTCTTGAATTCTTATTTTCTCATATTTTATGTTGGGGAATTTTCTTCCAGAATTTTTTCTACTGTCATTTCTGTGATTTTCTTTGTCTCTTTCTGTTCTGGAGTGCCAGTCACCCAGAGGTTATTCTTCATGTTGTCCCACATGAATCTTAGACTTTCTTCAGATTGTTGTTGTCAAGTGCCGTTGAGTCGATTCCAACCCATAGTGACCCTGTATAGGTTTTCCAAGGAGCAGATGGTGATCTTGAACCACTGACCTTGCAGTTTAAACGGCTTTGCAGTCTGGCGCATTAACCCACAGCTCCACACCAGGACTCCTTCTTTATTTCTGATTGTTCTTCTATCTTAGCAGTATTGAAAGATTTAACTTCAAGCTGGCTAATTATGGCTTCCATTGATTCATTTCTACTTATCTGAGCTTTCAGTGTATTTTCCATTTCTGCTATTTTTGTATGTATCATCTGGATCTCTGTTTGGAGGTATTTTTGTATTGATTTGATACGAATTTGATTTATGTGAGGTTACTTTGTACTTTATTAATTTCTTTCTAATTTTCTTCAATGCTGTATCTATTTTATTTGATTGTTCCTATAGTGCTTTTCTGGTTTCTTCCATGTTTTCCGTGACCATTCTGTGAAACATTTGGCTGTTTGTTTGATATTGTTTCTTCAGATAGCTCTAGTCAGTTTTTTTTTTTTTTTTCAGGTAGTTATAGTGCCTTGCTTATTTATTTCTTAGAGCTACTCTCTCTTGTTTCTACATGTAAACAGAAATTATATGCTACTTTTTAGGCATTGTGTTGTTATTATATTTGTATTAAGTTGGTGAATGTATTTTGGCGTATTCTTAGGCATTCCCCAGTTGCCTCCTGGTAGGTAGCTTCTCTGTTCCCTGTTCATATGGTTCAATTCAGAATGTTTTTTGCAAGTATTGATTGTTCTCTCTGTTCTAGTATATAGGTGCACTCTTCCCAAAGAGTTTCCAAACTGGTGTGGCTGTAGGACTTAAAACTGTGGCTTAGCTGTATAGCTGCAATTTTGCTGTCTTCTGTCATGCAGTGCAAGAAGAAGGAAAACAAACAAACAAAACAACATATAAAGGAAAAAACAGCCTTTACATCAAAAACAAAGTAATAAAAAACATAACAGGAAGTCAGTAGCTTTTGCCCTGCAAATATATGGTGTGCTCTGCCACCTACTGGCTCCTTGCATTTACAACTGCTGGGGAAGTTCAAATTGGCCATGTCACATCTGGAGGGCCCAGACAGATCAGCTTCTTCCTTTCCTCCTTCCTTTTTTAATTCCTTTTCTTTCTCTACCCGACATGTCCACTTAGCCCCCAGTCTAGGACTGGCCAGTACCAACTTTTCAGATTTAGATCAAAGAATGCATACCCTAGTGGGGTTATTTTATATAGCTTTTCCCTCAGCTAAACATCCTCCAAGTGACTCTGACCACCTGGAAAGTGGAATATTTCCCTGGAGTTAAACACTTGTCAGAAAAATAATCAGAAAAATAATCAATCAATCAATTACACCTTTGTCTCCAGAACCTTAGGTAGGTTTCTGTAATGATAATATGCTATCTTGTCTCTAAAACAGTTCACAAACTTTCAAGATGGCTGCAGCAGCTTTTGTCAGCTACTGTTGCTAGTCATCTCGTCTCTTGCCATGTCTATTCAACTCTGTCTCTACTAAATCCCCTTTCCTGTTTCTGTGGCACATAGAGTTCTAGGACCATCCTCTATATCTGTCTTGTCAGGTTTTGCATATCCTTGCTGCAGAGAAGCCCACACAGCCTTTCTGCTTAGTCCGCCATCTTTTTTCTTCTCTGAGTAAAATCTTTTGATAAGTACTTAATTCTTATGAGGTATTTTCAGTCATTTCTTATTCATGTGGAAGTTGGACAGTGGATAAGAAACGATATAGAAGAATTAATGAACCTGAGCTATGGCACTGGAGAAAAACATTAAAAGTACCATAAACTGCCAGAACTAGTAAATTTGTGTTGGAAGAAGTACAGCCACAAGAATGGTCCAGGATGGCAAAACTTCATCTCACATACTTCATGCTATCAGAAAGGACCAGTCCCAAAGATGGACATCATGTTTGGTAAAGTGGAAGACCCCCAAGGAGATGGAATGGCACAGTGGCAGCAGCAGTAAGCGCAAACATAGAAGTATTTGTGAGAATGGCATAGCACTGGGCATTGTTGCATTCTGTTGTGCAGTGCAGCGCTATCAGTTTGATATGATTTGAAGGCACCCAGCAATAACCTTGGTAGTTCAAGCTCACCAGCTGCTCCATGGAAACCCTTTACAGGGTCACTATGAGTCAGAATTGACTTGATGGCACTTAACAACAACAACAATAACCTCATATACATGCGAAAGCTGAACAGTGAATAAGGAAGACCATAGAAGAATTGATGCTTTTGAGTTATGGTGTTGGAGAATATTGGAAGTGCAGCCAGAGTGCTCCTTGTAGGCCAGGATGGCCAAACTTTGTCTCTCATACTTCATACATATTGTCAAGAGGGATCAATCGCTAGAGAAGCATATCATGTTTGGTAAGGTGAAGGGTCAGATAAAAAGAGGAAGATCCCCAGTGAGATGGATTGGCAAAATGACAGCATCAATGGGCTCAAGTGTGGAAACAATTGTGAGGTTGGCCCAGGACTGGGCAGTGTTTAGTTCTGTTGTACATAGAATCACTATGAGTCAGTACTGACTCGATGAAACCTAATAACAAAAACAAAAATCAATCCTTCCTGGGGCTCGTTGAGCTTCTTGAATGCTTATCATTTCAATTTTCAGGATGTTAGGGAAATTTTCTTCCAGCAGTTCTTCAACTGTCTCCTCTGTAGTCTTCTGTAATTCTCCTTGTTCTAGATTGCCAATAATTCTCAAGTTATTTCTCTTCATGTTGTCCACATGAATCTTAGATTTTCTTCAGATTCTTTTATCCTTTTTTCTGCTTCAGATTCTTTCATCCTTTTTTTTCTGTTTGTTATTCTATCTTAGCAGTACTGAGAGATTTGTCTTCCAGATCGCTGGTTCCGACTTCCATTTCTGTAGTTCTACTCCTTTGGAGGGGTTTGTGTAGTTTCAAGATTCCAGTTAAGTTTATTTGTATTTTAAATTAAAATTTTATTCATTTTGAAACTTATTTTTCTCTAAATCTATTTGATTTCATTTGAAAGTTCTATAACTATATGATTTCCTCCTTTTTACTTTGTGTTTTTTTCTGATGTTGCACACTACTAACTCTGTTTACCTATTTCCAGTCTTGTAGATTTGTTATAAGGAGCTCTGGTAGCGTAGTGGTTACAAAT
>NW_006408606.1:7396437-7398812 GCF_000296735.1 Chrysochloris asiatica | reverse complement strand
TGAAACTGTCTTTTGTCCCTGATGCACTTTTTTTTTTTTTTTTTTTTAATTTAATTGATGATTGTATGCTGGTGTGTCATCACATGTCTCATGGATAGATACTGGAAGTGTATATGTAAAACCACTGTTTTAACTCTTTGTGGTCTGCTTGTGTGAATAACAGCCAGTCTCCCTTTTATGCAATAGAAGTATTATACTGTGAAAATAAATATTATTTAACATAGGAGTACTTGAGAGCTAGGAGCCTAGGTGGTTTAGTGGGTTACATGTTGGGCTGTTAGTCGGAAGGTCAGCAGTTCAAGTCTGCTGGCACTGTGCAAGGGAATGATGAGTCTTTATGCTCTTGTAAAGATTTGGAGCCTCAGAAAGCCTATACGAATTTTGTATGAGTCAGAACCAACTTGACAGTTCATAACAAGAGGAGGTATTTTTGGTTGTTACAACTGGAGAAAGTTTCTACTCATTTCTAGTAATTAGAGGCCAGGGATGCTGCTAAAGTCCTAAGGGTCACAGGTCAAGCTCCAACAACAAAGGATTGCTTTTGTTTGGTGCTGTCAAGTTGATTCTGACTCTTAGTGAACCTTTGTACAACAGAATGAGATGTTGCTTGGTACAACACCATACTCACATTTGTTGCTATGTTTGAACCCATTGTTGCAGTCATTGTGTTAATCCATCTCCTGAAGGGTCTTTCTTTTTTTTCTATGACCCTCTAATTTACCAAACATGGTGTACTTCTCCAGGGACTGGTCCCACCAAGTAATGTCCAAATTATTTGAAACAATATATCATCATCTTCTCTTCTAAGAACCACGTTGACTGTACTTTTTAAAAGCAGATATGTTAATTCTTTTGGTTGTTGTTGTTAAGTACTGTGGAGTCAGTTCCAACTCATAGTGACCCTTCAAAGGGTTTCAGAGCCTGAAAATCTTTACGGGAGCAGAAAACCTCATCTTTCTCCCATGGAACAGCTGGTAGTTTCAAACTGCCGACCTTGAGGTTAGCAGCCTGATTTGTAACCAATACACTACATGGTATATTCAGTATACTTTGCCCAGAACATAATTCAAATATATTGATTCTTCTACAGTCTTCTTTATTCATTGTCCAACTTTCACATGGATATGAGACAGTTGAAAAGGGTTGAGTCAAATGAGTCAAAAAGTCCTCATGGTTTTATCTTTGCTTTTTAACACTTTAAATATATCTTTAACAACAGATTTTCCCGATGTTGTACATCATTTGATAATCTGATTGTTGCTTCCATGCGTGTTGATTATGGATCCTAGTAAAATGAAATCCTTGATAACTTAAGGATTTTCTTAGTTTACCTTTATGTTGCCTATTATTCCAGCTGTAAGATTTTTGTTTTCTTTATATTAAAAGATTATTTGGCCCAACATGTCAATAATATTATGGTTGAGAAACCTTGCTCCTTAATTACATTAATTTCTTAGTGCTGCCATAACAAAATGTCACAGATGTAATGATTTAAAGACAGTGCAGTTATTCTCTCAGTTCAAGAAGTCCAAATCGAGGCCGAGGGAACCCTCTCTGAAGACTCTAGAGGAGGATCTTTCTTTGCCCCTTTTGCTCTTCTGGCAGTTTCTGGTACTCTTTAGTATTTCTTTGTTTATAGATGAGCGAATCTGATTTCTGTCCTGGTGGTCACAAGTCAGTGTAGGTAAGGAAAAGGCTGGGACCAGTGTACCAAGCCCAGAGATCTCCTTTAACCTCCAATTACACTGATTATGTTGTTCTTGTTGTTAAGTGCCGTTGAGTCAGTTCCGACCCATAGCGACCCTGTACAGAGTTTCCAAGGCTGTAAATCTTTACGGGAGCAGAAAGCCTCATCTTTCTCCCATGGAGCGGCTAGTAGTTTCGAACTGCTGACCTTAAGGTTTGCAGCCCGATTTGTAACCACTACGCTACCAGAGCTCAGATCAAATTGTACACCAAGGTTGCCACTTTCACTTTGTAGACAAATATTGGGATGTGGAGTCCTGGTATAGTACTGTGCGTAATTGCTGACCTTGGCAGCTCACTTTATTTACTGTCTACCATCTTAGCCTTCATTACTGATCCTTGCCTTTTCCTTGCCTACACTGACTTGGTACCATAATTTTGTTATGAGACTCATAACACTAACCCAGAGATGGGGTCATGGTGTGGCACTGTAGCATAAGCATTGAACTTCTAACTACAAGGTCTGTGGTCAAACCCACCAACTGCTCTTTGAAAACCCAGTGGCACTTAAAAACAACCCAGAGATACTTTAAACAAGGAAAACTTAACTCTAGGCATCAAGAATGTAGAATAATACACACACAAAAAACAAAACTGTCATTGAGTCGATTGTGATAGAGAAGAACTGC
>NW_006408606.1:7393013-7395842 GCF_000296735.1 Chrysochloris asiatica | reverse complement strand
CATATTAGGATATAAATTAATTCCAGAAAAGTATGTGTCACAATTTGTTTCATCACCTTTCCACCTCTTAACTAATGATAGAAGTCAAAAACAAAGCAGGTTGTTTTCTGTATCTTATCTCATCAAATTTCATAATTGTGGCCAGATTTCACAGATGAATTTAGAACTTTGAAGTATCATTTTTTTAGTTCGATTTCCATCTTTCCTGTGTATGTTTAACAGAGCCAGTAGGATGGGAACGGTCTGAAGGGTACCTATATCTTCTTTCCTCCTCCAGTGAAAGGATTTCCTCTCATAGATTACTAGACGAAGGTTAATGATACTGGTATTCACCAAAGTAAAAGAACTGACTGCAATGGAAGGAAATTGGGTACTATTGAGAGTGAGTTTATCAGATAGAATCATGACTTTCATTCTCTATGGTTATATTGGAAACATTTTGTTTACTTTTTTACAAAATGTCCTGTGTGGATTGCTGGATTGTGTGGATATTGTGGAAAATGTTAATAAGCCAGTTTGCAGGTGAACACTGCCTGAGTATTCATCAAGATCAGTGCTTAAACTTAGGGTTCAACCCTTTCACAGAGGGATTCCATATATTTACTACATGAATATTGTGTCTGAAAGAGTGCAGAGTTTTTAAGAACTGTGCAACCAAGCAGAAATGTCAGTTTTATATTCAAGACTATAAGAAAGTCTTCACCTTGCTGTCTAGAGAGTGCTTGTTTTTCACAGGTTGCTACCTTCTGGTAGAGCTATATCAATGATAGTTTGACAGAATAATTTAAAAATGTAAATGAGGTTGCAAAAGCATTGTTTGTATTCCTGTATCATTTTTTAAAGTGAAATTACTTCTATGCATGGAAGTGATACCATACATTGAAGCAGTTTAAACTTGTCTTCAGATATTACTTTCAAATATTCTGGGCTCCACAATACGGTGTCATTTCCATGAGAAGGACTGTCTTACCTGACTGAGCATGTTCAGCTGAAACCATTCTGGCTCCTTTTCTTTTTGTAACTACTTGGCTCTGTCAGTGAGGTTCCAGGGTACCTACTCCACCATGCTGTAAGCTTACAGATAAAGTGTGCCCCTAAGTGGGAGCCTGCAATTAGCACATGTAATTAAGTAGGTAAGTGTATCTAATTCAGAAGTGAAATTCTAAGAAATACATGTGAATGTATATATGTTATATTTGGTAGTAATAAATATATATTTTTATGTATATATATGTTTTAGTGTGAATTGAGTGATAGTTTACATGGCAAAACATTGGTTTTACACTCATCATTATAAGTATGTATTTTGAGCTCGAAGTATCATACTTCATTTTGCTTGGATCCTTAATACTTATGGAAGCAGCAGCCAAGAATTCAAATGGCATATTAATTAGGCAAATCAGCTGCGAACGACCTCTTTAAAGTGTGAAAGAGCAAAGATATCACTTTGATGACTTAAATGTGCCTGTTCTAAACCATGGTATTTTCAGTCACCTCATATGCATGTGAAAGTTGGACAATGAATAAAACAAGACCATAGAAGAATCAGTGCATTTGAATTATGGTGTTGGTGAAGAGTATTGAAAAGTTTGCCATGGACTGCCAGAAGAACAAACACATCTATCTTAGAAGAACAGCCAGAATGCTCTTTAGAAGTGAGGATGGTAATAGTTCGTCTCTAGTTATTTGAGCATGTTGTTAGGAGGAACCAGTCCATGGAGGACACTATGCTTGGTAACGCAGAACGTTAGTGAAAAAGAGGAAGACCCTCAACCACATGGATTGACACAATGGCACCAGCAGTGAGCTCAAGCATAGCACCTGTGAGGATAGCACACAACCAAGCAGTGCTTCCTTCTATTGTGCCTTGGGGTCACTATTGGTTGGGGCACCGACTTGTCAGCAGCACCAACAACAACAGCATATTATACTCTTCTATGTCTTCTTCCTTCCTCAACTTCTGTACTCTAATGTTGTAGTTGTTGTTATTATGTGCCATCAAATCGATTCCGACCCGTAGTGACCCTTTATAGGATTTCCAAGGAGCAGTAGTTGTTAAGTGCCATCAAATTGGTTCTAACTCAGAGCAACCCTGTAAAGGGTTTCCAATGAGCAGCTGCTGAGTTTGAACTGCTGACCTTGTGGTTCAGCAGACCTTGAGGTTCAGTTCTTATCCTACAGTACCATACCAGGATCCCTTAAAACTTAACAATGCCCTTTGCCATTTTTTTCTATGTTGTCTTTTTTCTATTGATTTTTGTTCTGTTTGTCAGTTATATGTATTATTGTAAATGCCTCCCAGCCCTGTTGCTTATCTCTACCCTTTATTGATGTTCTTTTTTTTATGGGTTTTTTTTACTTTTATGTATTGAAATTTTTCAATCTTTTTCTTTATGGTTTGTGTTTTTATCTCCTCTTTAAAAATTCTTTGTATAACAAAATAATGATGAAGTTTAGCCTAAATAATAATACTTAGGTTCTTAATCAGTCTAGAGTTTTTGCCAAAACATTAATATGCCAAACACACTCATTCATCTCTTCATTTATATATGCACTGTGCAACATGGAAGTGACTAGCCACAAATGACTATTTAAATTTAATTTACTAAAATTAATTTTAAAATTCATTTCCTCAGTTACACTAGCCAAGTTCTCAGTAGCACTGAGTACTCTCTGTGGTCCCCTACAGTCTTTACCAGGAACATACTGTTAGTGAGCTTTAGTTCCAGTTTCTCTCCTATATCCATAATTATTTTGTAAGGGAAAGCTAGATTTTTATATAGGGCTGCGAACCTTAAGGTTAGCGGTTCGAAACTACCAGCCACTCCG
>NW_006408606.1:7382309-7392138 GCF_000296735.1 Chrysochloris asiatica | reverse complement strand
GCTGTTGTTGTTAGGCGCCATCAAGTTGGTATCAACTCATAGCGACCTTA
Source organism: Chrysochloris asiatica (assembly GCF_000296735.1). Taxonomy (NCBI): domain Eukaryota; kingdom Metazoa; phylum Chordata; class Mammalia; order Afrosoricida; family Chrysochloridae; genus Chrysochloris; species Chrysochloris asiatica. The sequence continues at coordinate 7,392,088 of NW_006408606.1, read as the reverse complement.
TGCACAGCAGAATGAAACACTGCCTGATCCTGGGCCAACCTCACTTCTGTTGCCACACTTGAGTCCATCAATGCTGCCACTTGGACAATCCATCTCTTTGGGGGTCTTCCTCTTTTTCTCTGACCCTCCACCTTGCCAAACATGATATCCTTCTCCAGCGACTGTTCCCTCCTGACAATATGTTCGAAGTATGAGACAAGAAGTTTGGCCATCTTGGCCTCCAAGGAGCACTCTGGCTGCACATCTTCCAAAACAATAGATCTTCAAAAAGATCTATTGTTTCTTTTGGCAGCTCATGGTGCTTTCAATGAATACCTGTAATTCTGAAAATACCATGAAACAGCACATAGATATAAGAGATCTTAGAAATTTGAAGTTTCTAATAAAACTTTGCTGAAATATGATTTGGTTGGGAAAATTATAAACTTTGCAGATTAACACAGTGAGAACAACTCAATTTACAACTTGAAACATTAGAGCGAAACTGATAACTGATTTCAAAACAAAACAAAACTATTAATATAAGTAAACATTAGCATGCGAGTGATACTAATGCAGTGCTATCAATTTAAAAATAATAACTCCAGACTTCTGTACACTAAGCATCTAGGAAATTGAAAACAATATTTTTAAAGTTTCTCTATTGGGGAGCATGGTGACTCCATATGATAAACACAAGGTCCATGATTCAAGTCTGCCAGCACTCTGCAGGAGAAAGTTGAGAATTTCTGCTGCTGAGAATATTTAATATTTAATATTAAATTTTAAATTTTAATTTTGCTCAGAAACCCTATCCAGGGATACTACATGATGGAATTAACTTTACAGCATTTCACAACAACACCTGGTGTATGGTATGGCACTTTAGGATAAGCATTTGCCTGCTAATTGCAAGGTTGATAGTTCAAATCTACCACTTGTTCCTCAGAAATCTTATACAGGGTCATTATGAGTATGACTCTACAGCACTTTAACAACAACAGCAACAATAGTGTAGAGATAAAAGAATATTAGCATATTAACGACATTTCCATATGCCATTTCAACCTATAATGTAATACACAAATATGTATTTTATACAATTAAATATTCTACTTTGGGTTTCTGTCTTTCTTGGTTTACAGTTACAAATATGAGGTAAAATCTTAAAACTTCATATTAAGATTATCGCAGATTATTCCTAATACATTTTTAATTGTTAAATGTTTTAACAATAGCTGACTTCATTTTGAAAGAGTCCTGGTGTGGCACTATTGGATAAAGGTCAATTTGAATTGCAAGGTCAGCGGTTCAAACTTACCAGTTTGCTCCTCAGAGACCCTACACAGGGCCATGATGAGTTGGAACCACCTCGATGGCACTTAACAACATGAACACAGATAAGATAGAAACATAATAATTCATTTATCAGACAATGAAGAAAATGATTTAACATGGTAAAATTTTAATAATACAAACCCACAGCAAGGCTATTTTCTCTCTGTACCATTATCAAAGAGGTTCACTAGATCAGAGTAAAAGCAGAAACTGATAACAGCTAATATGCAGTGTACCCTTGTTACTTAATAAAAATATGTAAAAATACAGAATTATACTTTCTTTAGAAGATTGACCAGAGTACGACATTTAAAAATAGGCTTCAAAAATTAAAATATAGCTCCTTTTCGATGCCTGACTGACTCCATCATAGGTCACATGCATGCTCTTGGGAAGGGCTTATCCCAGTCAGCTCTACCCTATGGCCTCAGTGTCCCTACCTGGCTGAAGTTGACATCTGACAACATGATGGAACAGATCTATAAATTTGCCAAGAAGATCCTGACCCCTTCTCAAAGTGGTGTTATCCAGAGAGATTCTAATGGTGTTACACAAGTATGTTTTGTGACAGACAATAAAACTCTAAGAATCCTGAAGTCCAAAGGACTTGCTCCTGATCTTACTGAGGATCTCTACCATTTAATTTTAAAAGCTATTGCTGTTTTCAAGCATCTTGGAAGGAACAGAAAGGATACGGATGCCAAGTTCTGGCTGATTCTGATTCAGAGCCGGATTCACTGGTTGGCGTGCTGCTATAAAACAAAGAGAGTTCTCCCCCGCCCCCAGTTGTAAATACAAATCATCCACAGCATCTGCCCTGGTACATAAATTTGTCTATGTACTTGGGCAATAAAATCATTGATTAACTACAAAAAAAAATAAATATATATATATATGGAGCTCTGGTAGCGTAGTGGTTACGAATCGGGCTGCGAACCTTAAGGTCAGCGGTTCGAAACTACCAGCTGCTCCGCGGGAGAAAGATGAGGCTTTCTACTCCCGTAAAGATTTACACCCTCGGAAACCCTGTACAGGGTCGCTATGTCATCACTGACACAAATTAAAGGGGAAAATCTATGTATAGTATATCTCAATCATGCCTGAAAACAGACTGCAAACAAACTTTCACTTTTAATTCAAGAGGACTTTAAAAGGTAATTGGGGACAAGGAGACTTAATGGGATCAGAACTAATGCCCCCTGTGTATTGAAGGAAAGATATAGCATAATAAGGCAATTATTCTTCATTTAGCCTCTTAGTTTGCTTTCCTCTGTTTCCAGGAGCAAGAAAGTAATTAATTCTCGGTACTTATTGAATCATTAGGCTAAAGCAACAACTAGAAATGGCTTGTATAAAATACCTTGTTTTGTAGACTTCAGTCTCAAAGGGACAAATTGAAGCGTAACGGATGTAGAGTTCCCATCTTGATACATAACTCATAAGCTGCTTTATGTGTTGCCATGTTTTATTCACAGTTATTGGAAATTTAAAAGAATTTATGCAATTCAGTATTTGTTCTTAGGTGTCTTTTGTGATTTGATGATAGAAACATTTCATAGGAAATCATCTTACCTATCTTAAGAAACAGGTGCAAGAACAAGATTAAAAAAAAAACTCATTGAAACCACAATCAGATTTTTTTTAAGTACTTTGTCTTTGGGGATACTGGTATTGCATTAAGATTGAGCCATTTTCTGAGAAACATTTTATCTGTAAGCAGAAACAAATCTGTATACGTGAGTTACTTGAACTCTAAGGAATTTGAATAATTCAAACATTTAAAAAAAAAATATATATATATATTATTTGGATTTCATTTGGCCAATAAATTAATTTATTTGGATTTTTGAATAATGTTTAATTTTTTGGATACTTGTTTCAAGATTGTTAGTCAGTGTTCAGTTACAAATATGGAATTTCCTAGATTGATGATGATATAAAACCAAACTATTTCCAAGCTCCTATTAATACTTATTGCAGTATTTAAAGTCGTAATAAAAAATAATCTCTTATTGATGATGAAGCTGGATAACATGGATGAACCTTGAGGACGTTACGCTGAGTGAAATTAGTCAGTCACAAAAGGACAAATATTGCATGAGACGATTATTGTAAGAGCTTAAGAAAAGATGCCCATACTAAAAGGAAAAAAAAAAATTCTTTGTTGGCTGCTAGGAGTGGGAGGGAGGGGACAGTAAGGCACGGGTTAGAGGATAGTGACTTCATAGCTCAGGTGATGAGGTAGGATGGAAAAACAAGGAAGAAGATAGGGGGACACTTAGGTAAGTCTACATGGGCTAAATGGGACAGAGGTAGAGATATATACTCAACCTTGGAACAACAGGGCTCTGTGACCCGGGATTGAAGCATTGTCTGAATGGGTAAAAGAGGGGAAATAAGGTTAAGGGAAATAAGGTTGATTGTCTTATGGATATTGATTTTCCTTGCATACTATTGTAAAATGGCAGGCTTACAAGTTTTCAAGAAGGAGTTTAGTTTCAGAGCAAAGAAGGGAACGTGGAATCCCCAATGAATAGTTTCATCTTGACTACATGGATCTGGTGAAAGGAGATAGAGATAGGATTCTTTTAATTTAAGAGTGAGTGATTATTATTATGGGATCCCTGGTGTGGCACTCTGAGTTAATGTGCCAGACTGCAAACCAATTGAACTTGATGGTCGGTAGTTCAAGCTCACCAGCTGCTCCTCAGAAACCCTATGTAGGGTTGTTATGGGTTGGAACCGACTCAATGGCACTTAACAACACAATTATTATCATGACTAATTGTTATTGTCACAACTATAACGGTAGAAGATTTTTTACAAAAAGAAGGGAGTAGTTAATCTTACATTTCAGGAACACAGGACCCTGGGACCATCAAGAGGGAAGAGCATGAGTGGAATGTGGAATTCTAACCAGAGAATCAGTGACACCAGAGACAGAGGCAGAGATGATGGCATGGAGAACTAAAGCAGCTGAGGACTCTAGACTCATGGAAAAAAGAGAAAGGTTGTGTGCTGGTGGGCAGGAAACTGGCTTGCAAAATGTGCCCTCTGGTCGTTTAAATGATTATCCTGCATGGTTTTGTATACATCAAAAAGGAAATATAGGCAAATACTGTTAAACGATGGTACATGGAGGGGATTGTAATCGTTGCAATGAAACAAAATACTGTCGGTTAGGTGCACAACCAATGTTCTACCATGTAAAGTATCACTCAGTTCACAATAAAAGCTTTTTAAAAATTAAAAATAAAAATAATCTTATTTTCAAAATAATACTCCTTACTTAATTTACCCATCCATTCGTTGATTTTCTGTTATCACTAAGACATCATGACAGTTAGTAAAAAATATTAATATTTCAAGCCAGTTGCTATTATGTAGCGAAGACATGATTCGTATGTTTTCCTTTCATACTGTTATTTGTTGTACTTAGAATCAGATCTAATTTATTTGATAGGATACACCAAAATTTTATGCAAATATAAAATTCCATAATATCAGTATTTGGGGTTTCAGTTTTTATCTTTTTTAATACTGTATATTGTTTAAAACTTTCATTTAAAATCTCAGATTAAGTTAATACTTATTAGATGGAAGAATCTCAATAGTAGACGTTTCAAAATGCAGTGTATGTAGAAAGGGATTATGAGTTTATGTATGCACAGATACATATATTTTTTTAATCTAGATTATAAAACTGATATAAAATTCAAGTTTAACAACATATCTTATTAAGATAAGAATCTCAATCCTTTATCAAAAGAAAAACAAACAGAACAAAGCCTGTGTAACAGATTTCTTTTGGTGATGAGCTACAAGGTATTAGGGATTTGTTTTTTCTTGTTCTGCTGTCTGCTTGTAGTCTTCATAGGTAGAGCATCACTGGAGTAACTCTCCCTGTCAGTATTGGTAGCAACAGTCAGTATGATCTGAAAAGAAACCAAAACTTCTTCCCAGCTGGGAAATGCTGATAATTTATTTTACCGCTCCCTACCCCATGCCATACTTTGTTTATCTAAAACACTGAGTATTGTTAAAGTGCCATCGAGTTGGTTCTAACCCCTAGTAACATTGTATAGGGTTTCCGAGGAGCAGCTGGTGAATTTGAACCGCTGGTCTTGCTGTTCAGATCAACCTTGGAGTCTAGTGTATTTTCCAACAGTGCTACACCAAGACTCCTGATAAATACTAAGGGACTTAGTAATTTTCCTGTATATGTCAAACTAAGAGGAAAGGCATTTAATTTTCTTCCACATAAGACTTTAATTTCTGAACTGTAAAGAATTTCATATGAAACTTAATGCAGTAAAATCTGGTGTATTTGTTTTTGTTTCTTGGTCAGGTATAACCAAGTATAGAGATTGGATGAGGTACAAAAATATAAAATTATATAAAACATTAAAATGGGTTGAAAAAATTCCATCCTTTAGTATTAACAGTAGCACTTGCCTAAAAAGAAGTATCAATTTATAAGTCAGTAAAAAATACTAATAGTCTTATTTACTAATGTTAGATCCTTTAAAAGTGTCTAAAATCATTGCATTTACAGACTTTACACTCACCGTACCTAAGTTTACTTCCAGTAGACATATACATTAAATATACTAAAACATACTAATCCAGTCAATAGAAAAATTTAGGAGGCCAGTGTCTCTTATTTTAGATAATGTGTGTTCAGCTATATTAATATGAATAACCTTGGTGTTTGTTATAATTGTTTGTTTTTCCCTTGTTGTTGTTAGGTGTCATCGAGTCAGTACTGACTCATAGCATCCCTATGCACAATAGAACAAAACACTGCCTAGTCCTGGGCCAACCTTACAATTATTTTAACGTTTGAGCCACTTAATGCTGTACTGTGCCAATCTATCTTGCTGGGGGTCTTCCTCATTTTCTCTGACCCTCCACTTTACCAAACATGATATCCTTCTTGAGTGACTGGTCCCTCCTGACAATATGGCCGAAGTATGAGAGACGAAGTTTGGCCATCCTGGCTTCCACGCTCCACTCATGCTTTTCACTTTTGCTGGTTCTAGGGTCCTCTGTTCCTGGAATGAAAGATTAACTACTTCTCCTTTTAGTTACACAGCTTCTACATTTGGAGTTGTGACAATCACCATTAGTCTTGATAACAATTACCCGCAATTGAATCATAGACTTCTATCCCCATACTCCCCCATCCCCTTTCCCCAGACCCATCTGGACATGAGGAAAACTATTCGGTGAGGATTCCACCTTACCCCCCTCGTTCTGAAAGTAAGCACACTCATGAAAGCTTGTAAGCCAGCCAGTTTCATTCTTTTATAGCCCCCCATTTTGATAGCCATTGTCTTAGTTGTCCAACCCTGTCAAACCAATGTACTTACCTAGAAGGCAAGCTTGATCTTTTTTCTTTTCTTTTTTTTTTTTGCAGTTTAAAGGTCAAATTTATTAGGAGCTTAAGAGATGTATTATACATGGACTATAAATACTGCATAGCTGACTGACTATTCACAGTCAAGTACTGAGATATAGTCAGTGCCAACCTATTTTGTGGATACCCTCGTTCTTTTATTCCAAGAAAAGTTTGCACCATAAGACTTGGACTTGGGTTTCGGAACCTTTCTCTCGTCAATGTAATAGCTCTAACCATTTTTTTTCTGCAAAGGCAACTGTATCTTCTTTAGCACTGAAGGTCAGAACCATGTTGGACAATGGATCAGCCGTTGATGCCCAGACCATCAAAGGATTTTCCCATCGCTCCCTAGTATCAAAATCCATCTTCCACTTCTTGGTGTTGTTTACTCCATACTGCATGTTATTGCGTGCAGGAACAAATATTCTAACTTTTCTAGTTTTGATATGCTCTTCTGGAACTCCAGTTAAAGTAGCGATATCCAATTTTTCATCCACTGTGATGAGTTGCTTGTCCTGAGTTTGGTCCAATATCAGTCTCCATGTGGAAGTTCCCAACAACCTGCTCAGAACCCTGGAAACGGAAATGGTAGCTAAAGTAGCTGCCCTTCTCCCCCACAAGGCTTGCATCAGCGCCATTGACATTGAAGCTGCCACCGTCTTGCTGCAGGCAAACACCAGAATGGGAGTCAAGCTTGATCTTTGATATGAAGAATCCTTCACTTTCGGTTGGAACTTTGAGCAACTATATCCATAAGCAAAGATTCAGTTCATCAAGTTGTAGCGATTTACCTTTTCTCACTGCATCAAACTTTTTAATCTTCCATCTGGTCGAGTTCTGGTCAGCAAGCTGTGCAAGCTATGTCAAATGGGTATTATCTGCAAGTTTGAGAGTTACTGTATCCTCCCCTAACTTCAGACCAGCTGACCATTTCACTCCCAATTCTAGCCCCCAGTGGCTAGGTCATTATCCATGGGTCGAGAGTTCTCATATGTCCCTGACCTTCAAACCAAGTAGACCTTCCTCTTCTCTCTCTTGTCTGAAGATCCACAGCTGTCAATGGAACATGGTCAGACTTGGACCATGTCTTCACAGCTGTGTTTCTCCCACTTCCACTTATAAATAGACCAGAGCAGTCACCGGCAAGCATACAAGACTGCTCATGTGTTCCCTTTGAGTTTTATTCTTATAAAGAGTTTGTACCCTAATGGGCTGCCTTTTCTTTCCTTGATAGCTCCAAGGCAAACAGTTTGCTTGATATTGTAACAACCAACCAGCAGTCTTGTTTTTTTCTTTTCTCTGCTGGTCTTTCTCAGAAATATATCCTCTGTTGCTCTAGCTGTCTGTAGGTTGGCCTGTATGTCTTTACAAGTAGGAATGCCCCACCTCTGAAGGTTCTGGGTAGGGCTCAGGATTCCACCTAAGGCACCTGCTTCACAATGGCTTAACATTGCCTACTTCCATGGGCAAATTCTAGTACCTATTTTAGCTAATCCAGTCAGTTACAGACTAAAGACAGGCTTACAAGCTTTCTTTATTCATATTTTGCAAAATTCCTTTCTATCCCATTTAAATGTCTATTTTACAGTAGTAGGTGGGGGAAACCAATATCCACAAAACAATCAAGCACCTTAACATTATTTCCAGTCCTTAACCCATTCAGACTACGTCTCGATTCCTATATCACAGAGTCCTGTTGTTCCAGGTTTGTGAATACATCACTATTTACCTCTATTCCATTTAACCCATGCATACCTCTCTTAATTCTTCCCCTATCATCCTTGTTCTTCTGCTGTCCTCCCCCTTCTTGTGTATTGCCCTTCCCATCACCCAAGGTTTCATGTGTCTTTCCCCTAACCAGTGAGTTACTATCCCCTGGTAAACATCAAAAGAATTTTTCTTTCAGTATGGAAATCTTTTCTTAAGCTTTTACAATAATGGTCTTATGTAATATTTGCCCTTTTGTGTCTTACTAATTTCTCTCAGCATAATGTCCTCAAGGTTCATCCAGGCTATGAGGTGTTTTGCAGCTTCATTGTTTGTTACCTTCAAGGTAGTATAATATTCCATTGTGTGTATGTACCAAAGTTTGTTTATCCACTCTTGCAATTATGGACACTTAGGCTGTCTAAATCTTTTTGTTATTGTGAAGAATAGTAATGTGATGAACATTGATGTGCATATATCAACTTGTGTTTGGGCTCATATTTCTTGTTGTTATATACCAAGTAGAGGAATTGCTGGATCATAAGGTATTTCCTGTCAACAGAGAAAAGATTGAAGTTGTCAAGGACTTCATTCTTCTTGGATCAACTATCAACACTCATGGAAGCAGTAGTCAAAAAATTAAACGATGTATTGCATTAGGCAAATCTGCTGCACAAGACCTTTTTAAAGTACTGAAGAGCAAAGATGTCAGGTTAAAGACTAAGACCGTAGAAGAATTGATGCTTTTGAATTATGGTGTTGAAGGAGAATATTGAAAGTGCCATGGGCTGCCAAAAGAACCACTAGATCCATTTTGGAAGAAATGCAGTGCTCCTTGGAGGTCAAGATGGCCAAACTTTGTCTCTTATACTTTGGACATATTGTCAGGAGGGACCAGTTGCTGGAGAAAGATATCATGTTTGGTGAGATGGAGGGTCAGATAAAAGAGGAAGACTCCCAACAAGATGGATTGGCCAAGTGGCAGCATCGATGGACTCAAGTGTGGTAACAGTAGTGAGGTTGGCCCAGGATCAGGTATTGTTTCGTTCTGCTGTGCGTATGGTCGCATGGCACCTAACAACAACACAACAAGGTATTTCTATTTCCAACTTTCTGAGTAAGCACCATACGATTTTCCAGAGTTATTAAACCCTTTTACAGTTCCACCACCAATGTAGGAGGGCCCCAGTCTCTCCACACCCTTGCTAGCATTTGTTGTCCTCTGCTTTTATGAATTTGCTGTTAATGCTAGTGTGAGATGATATCTCATTGTTGTTTTGACTTACTCTATTATGGCTAATGATTGTGAACATTTCTTCATGTTTGTTGGCTGCCGGAATGTCTTCCTAGTGAA
>NW_006408606.1:7379331-7380644 GCF_000296735.1 Chrysochloris asiatica | reverse complement strand
GCATCCTTTTCTGATTCCTTTAGCAAAGGGGAAGCTTTCAGTTTCTCTCCATTGAGAGTAATGTTGGCTGTTGGTGTTGTGTATATGTTCTTAATTATGTTGAGGGATTTCCTTTCAATTACTACTTTGTTGAATGTTTTTATCAGGAATGGGTGTTAGATTTTGTCAAATGCCTTTTCTGCATCAGTCAGTATGATCATGTGGTGGTTTTCTCTTTTTTTATTTGTATGGTAAATTACCTTGATTGTTTTTCTAATATTGAACCATGCTTGCTTCCCTGGATTGAATCCCACTTGTTCATGATGTATAATGTTTTTGATATGTTGTTGAATTCTTTTGACTAAGATTTTGTTGAAAAATTTTATATCTATGTTCATGAAGGATATTAGACTATAATTTTCATTTTTAGTGATGTCCTTCCCTGGTTTTGTTACGAGGATTATGCTTGCTTTGTAAAATGCATTAGCTAGTTTTCATTCTTTTCTACATTCTGTAATATTTTGAGTAGAATTGGTGTCAGTTCTTTTTTTGAATGGTGGTAAAATTCACCAGTAAAGCCATCTGGGCCTGGACTTTCTTTGGTTGGGAGTTTTTGATCGCCTAATCAATTTCTTCTTTCTAGGTCTGTTCATGTTTTCTACTATGCTCTGTGTAAGTATAAGGATATCATTTTTCTCTAAAAATTTATGTTTCCTCTGGCTTTTCAAATTTATTGCAGTGTAACTCTTCTTGGTATTCTATTATTAATCCTTTTTATTTCCATTGGTTCTGTTGTGACGTTGCCCATGTGTAGTTTCTTATGTATGTTAATTGTGTCTTCTCTTTCTTTTATTTTGTTTTATTTGCCAATTTCCTTAATCCTTTCAAAGAACCAGCTTCTTTCTTTCTTTCTTTTCTATAGTTTTTCTGTTTTCTATTTCATTTCTTTCTACTCTAATCTTTATCATTGCTTCTGGAGACTATAGGTTGACTTTGCTGGTCTTTTTCTAATTGTTGGAGATATTGCCTTTATACTCTGATTTTGGTTCTTTTTTCTTTTTGGATGTGTGTGGCAGCGGCTGTGTGCCGTGGAGTCAGTTCCGACTCATAGTGACCCTGGACAGGGTTTCCGAGGCTGTAAATCTTTACGTGAGCAGAACGCCTCATCTTTCTTCCGCGGAACAGATGGTAGTTTCCAACTGCTGACCTTGTGGTTCACAGCCCGATTTGTAACCACTACGCTACCAGAGCTCCTTGAATGTGTGTATTTATTACTATAAAGTCCCCCCTCAGCACTGCTTTTGCTGTGTCCCAAAGTCTTGGTATATTGTGTT
>NW_006408606.1:7376385-7378266 GCF_000296735.1 Chrysochloris asiatica | reverse complement strand
TGTGTGTGTGTGTGTGTGTGTGGTGCTACTGTTTTTTTGTTCTGCATGCTTTCCAATGTTGAGTTCATTATTTTTATACTTGTCAATTTCTTCATAGTTTTAGTATTTTCTTATTCGTCTTGGATTTTCCTTTTCTTAAAATTATGTGGATTTGTATTGTTTCTTTGAGGTTATCCTATATACTATTAATTTCTTCTTCATTTTAAAACCATCTGTTTTATCCTGACATCTCCCTAACCTCCTTACCACATGCATCTCTGTTAATATGCTTTCCCCTTCTTTTGCTTTATACTTGTCCGGATGATCTACCGGATCCCCTATTTTTATTCTTGTACTATTGTTCTGCTCTGGACTGTCCCATCTCTGGACTGAGTTCTGAGTGGTGTTGCCACTTATGTCAATCTCTGGGTTTTTTGTCTGCTTTTTTTGGTTCTCCAAGAACTCACTTTAGTATATTTTAAAATGCTGGCTTGGCTTTTCCAAATCTTAATTTCTGTTTATCCTGAAGTGTTCTGATTTTACCATCATATTTGATTGATAACTTTGCTGGCTATATGCTTCTTGTTTGGCAGTTTTTTTACTCTCAGTGTTTTGTATATGTCTCCCCATTGTCTTCTTTCTTGCATGGTTTCTGCATGTTAAGAAATCAGAGCCTAATCTTATTGGTTTTCCTTTGTATGTAATACTTATTTTTTTCCTTGTTTTTGATTTACAGAGTTGGCTTATGATGTATCTTGGTGATTTTCTTTTGGAGTCTATCCTGCCTGTGGTTTGTTTAGCTTCTGGAATGCTATTCTTTTCATTCTAAGACATTGGAGAATTTTCTTCCAGATCTCTTTAGTTGTCTCTTTTGTAGTTGCCTTTGTCTCTTCCTTTTCTGTAATTGCAATCAGCTGTAAGTTATTCATTTTTTCCCACATGAACCTCAGGCTTTTTTCAGGTGTTTCTCTTTTCTTTTTTGCATATTCTTCTATCTTAGCAGTATTGAGAGATTTATCTTCAAGTTCACTGATTCGACTTCCATCCTTTCAATACTACTCCTTTGCCTTTTCAGTATTGTTTCTGCTATTTTAATATTGATCTGCTGAATCTCTGTAGGTTTTGTATTGTTTCCAATGCTGTATCTATTTTGTTTGATTGTTCCTGTGGCACTTTTCTGACTTTTTCCTTGTTTTCCTCAAACTTTCTGTGGAACATCTGGATGCACCTCAATATTATTCTCCTGAATTCTTTTTCTGGTAATCCAAAGCGTATTCTCCCTCTAATGTCGTGTCTAGCTCTTCCTCTTGGTTGTTTGATTGAGCTACTCTGTGTTGATTCTGCACATGAGCAGAAATTTTCTATTGCTTTTTAGGTATTTTCTTTGTTATGTTTGTATTAAGTAGATGAATGTATGTTGGTGTAGTCTCAAGCACTTTCCAATTGCCTTCTGGTAGGTGTGATCATGAGGTGGACTTCTCTGTTCACTGCTCTTACAGCTCAATTCAGAATGGTTTTAGCTGGTGTTGATTGTAGAAGCTGCTCTGGTGTATAGCAGCTGATATTGGCTCTTGCCCAATTGGTAGGGTTAAGTGGTGCAGTTGATGCTTGGCTGTGTGGCCACAATTACTATCTCTTACTGAGTGAGGCAAGAAGAAAGAGCTCCCACAAGACAGAAGGAATACTAAAAATTAAAATTAAAAATCATAAAAGCATATACGTATATATGAAGACTGTAAAACTGGATGAAAGAAAAATGAGAAGAAAAAAAAAAAATCATGGGAAATAGGAGTAATTATTTAGTGTCACCTAAGGAGCTCTGGTAGCGTAGTGGTTACGAATCGGGCTGCAAACCTTAAGGTCAGCGGTTCGAAACTACCAGCCGCTCCGCGGGAGAAAGAT
>NW_006408606.1:7363020-7375980 GCF_000296735.1 Chrysochloris asiatica | reverse complement strand
CACTTAACAGTGGACTCTTGCTTTTGAAGCCTCCTGAGAGATATCATGGTGTTTCCACTGTGTCTATGTGCTCTAACACAAACCTCTTTTGTTTTGTTTTGTTTTTTTCTTTTTCTTTCCCCTCCCCTCAAGTCCATTCAGATGTTTCTCCTAATTAGATCCAGCCCAGGGCTGGCCACACCCTCTTTGTAAGAGACTCCTGGATTAGGCTGTACCTTTTGTCTCCTCCTCCTTCTGTTCAGCACCCAGTGATCTGTATGTTACAGATCCTTCCCCATAGAATACAAATCAGTGGCAATCTTTCAGCACATTACAGAACCTTTTGTGGGTAACTTAGGACCTTCTCTGGGGGTGTCTGCTCGTACAGGCCTCTCTTCTTATCACTAGCATGGAGATGAGTAGACAGAGCCAAAAAAAAAGAAAAGAAAAAAGGGGGGGGGGGGGGGAAACTACATACACGTTTGTTTTTACAGGTCACTGGCTTGTTTCTTGCATTGGTAGTGTTCTCTTGTTCCTCTATCTGCTCACATCCATTCATATGGTTGCGGCGGAACATGCCAGCCACCCTGAATCAAAAGTGACCTCCTTTCTTGCTTCTGTTTCAGATCTTAATCCCGGTAAGTACTCTATCCACTAATTTAGCCCTTTATCTGAAGTTCAGAGTTTTAGGACCTTTCTCTAAACCTGTTTCATCTGGTTTTCTGTGTTTTCACTGATAGGGGTTTGCAACCTTTCTGCCTAGTCCGCCATCAATGCCCAAACTCATTTTATTTCTTGACTGCAGCTTCCGTAAGTGTTGATGATAGATCAAAGCAAAATGAAGTCATGTGTGAATAATGACAAGCTATGGATAATATTGTGAAAATGGATATTTCAGAACAATGAATTGTGCTTATGGGGAAATTGCTCACAAGCCAAGAGGCAGTCATTCAACAGAGCCAGGGGATAGTGAATCATTTAAATCAGGAGAGATGTGTGCCAAGGTTTTATTCTTTCACATACTTATTCAGTCTGCATTCTGAGCAAATAGTATGATGGATTACATGAAGAAGCACATGGCATCAGGACTGGAGGAAGACTCATTAACAAACTGAGATAAGCAGATGATGAAACTTTGCTTTCTGTAAGGGAAGAGGACTTAAAATACTTACTGATGATGATCCAAGCCTTCAATATTGGTTACAACTCAATGTAAAGAAAACAAAAATTATCACTGCTGGACCAGTAAATAAATAACATCATGATAAATGAAGAAAAGACTGAAGTTGTTCAAGACATAATTTTTCTTAGATCCACAATGAACACTCATTGAAACAGCAGTGAATAAATCAAACAACATGTTGCATTTGGCAAATCTGCTGTACAGGGCCTCTTTAAAACGTTCAAGAGCAAAGATAGCAGTTTGAAGATTAAGGTGTGCCTGATCCAAGCCATGGTATTTTCAGTAACCTCAAATACAAGTGAAAAATGGACAGTGAATAAGGAAGATCATAGAAGAATTGGTGCATTTGAATTATGGTATTGGAGAAGACTATTAAAAGACCATGGACTGCCAGAATAAGATACAAATCTGTTGGAAGAAGTACAGCCAGAGTGCTCCTTGGAAGCCATGGTGGTGACACTTGTACTGTTATCCTTAGGATATGTTACCAGGAGGAACCAGTCCCTGGGAAAGGACATTATGCTAAGGAAAGTAAAGGGTAAGTGTAAAAGAGGAAGACCTCAACAAAATGAATTGGCACAGTGACAGCAGCTGTGGTCTCGATAGAAGGCATTTTGAGGATGGTGCAGTACCAGCAATGTTGTGTTCAACACTGTTTGTATTTGGTCACTGTGAGTAAGAGCCAACTCAACAACATCTAACAACAACCACATCTTTTGCTTTTGCCATGTTTTTATTTTTAATTCATATTTGAAATAAGGCTGAACTGTTTTCCAAATTTTTAAGTAAGTCTATGATATTGTTGACTTAAGAAGTAAACTTATATTTATAGGGCTTTAATCCACAGCACATAACAACAACAACAATACAGACTGGGGAGTCTTGGTGTAGCACTGTAGGTTAGACATTAAATTAAAGACCGTTAGTCTACACCCACCACCTGCTACTCGGAATACCTATTCAGGGTCGCTGTGAGTCAGAATTAACTCAAAAGCAGTTAACAACAACAGCAGCAATACATACTGGGGGTTCTTGCTTGATGCAATAGTTAAGCACTGTACTGCTAACTGCAAGTTCAGCCATTCAAACACATCAGCTATATGGATTTGAAACCCTATACAGGGTTGCTATGATTCAGAATCTACTCAATGGTAGTTATCAGCATCAATACATACTGGTTCTGAGTGGGAGCCCTGGTAGCATAGTGGATTAAGCATTGGGCCACTAACTGCTAGGTGGGCAGTTCAAACCCACCAGCCACTCCAAGAAAGGATGTGTTGGAAACTCTAAGCAACAGTTTTACTCTGTTCTATGAGTTTGCTCTGAATCAGAGTTCCACTCAATGGCAACGAGTTTCTGTGGATGGTCTTTGAGGAAAGTAGATAAATATAAAACACTTGTCCTGATTACTTGTCTCAAAAGAAATTCTATATACTGTGTGTTCATTTGATTTCTACAGGAGTGATGTCATATTCCACTCACAATTTTGAGGGCTGTTACTTTTATTTTCTCTATTCCTGTACATCATCTTGAAAGCCAAAATAAATGTTATCTTCAGCACAGCAATTTGTACTTCTTTTGTCAGTGAGTACTTTTTGGCAATTATTATTGAGAGTTAATACTGCTGGTTATTGTTGTTATTGTTAATTCCTTTCAAGTCAGTTTTGACTCATAGCAACTCTATGCAGGGTTTTCGAGGCTTTTTAAATCTTTGCAGGAGCAGAAAGCCTCATCTTTCTCCACATAGCTGATCATACCTATTCATAATCTAATAACCTGCTAAAACACTTCTTTGAAGAGAATCTTATGGTTACCCAGTTGGGAATACACCTATGCATACCATAGATTTGGCCCTCATGTTATCATTGACTCATGGCTGGAGTTGCTCCATTCATTGTTAGAATTTGGTTGCACTGAAAAAACAATCATGTTACTTCATTGTCAAAAGAAACTGCTTGTCCAAGCATGTTGTATATTGGCAGTTTAGAGGCTGCTCTTTTGCTGTCTGGAACTTGGGCAACCTTTTTAACCTCTCCAAGGCAAGATAGCTATGACAAGGTGTCAGTTTCCTTCTAAAAGTAAATAAATCACAGTCTTTGAGTTTCGGTCTAATAATAAAGATCCAGTGTCTTCACATGAGTTTCTCATTCCAAATTTTTGAATCATGTTGTATTGTAGTAAATGAACTGCCTTCAAAGTAAAACTTTTGAAAAATACAGTTTAGTGAGCCAAGTACCCTGAGAGGAAGATTTTTAAAAATTGATAATGAAAGAACAATGAGTTAACTTTAATAGGATGAGCTAAAGTATAAAATACTTAAATATGTATGTGAAATTTCATATTTCTTCACTTTTTTTTGTTTGTTTGTTTACTAAGTCAGGAAATACCAGTATAACATAGCAAATATTGTATTTGATGGAGTGACTTTAAATGATTTTAAATCCCACTTTGTAAGCTATTAAAACATTTGGTATAAGTTCACTAAGATTTGTACATTTCTATGAATTATGTAAAATTTACTAGATAGAGCAATATCTCACAAATTGATATATTGAGATAAGCAACTCTTTTGGTTGACTAATATCTAGCAACAGTCTTTGCCAGGTTCTTCTGTGAAACCTTTAATTAATTGTACTTTTCCAGGAAAGCAGTTGAAACACCAATTACTAGTTAAGGTCTAAAGAAAATATCTGGCTGAGAACAAAAAGATGTGTAAATATGTTATGCTTAAGTTTGCTATTCTTCAAGTATTTCTTGTACAGCAAATATAACTTGCTAACCAAAAATTAGATGTTTCGTTTTTAGTTCTGTGTTCTTATAACCTCTAAAATTATTTGTAGAAAAGTCTTGTGTCACAAATTATCTTAAAAAAGAGACTATGTAAAATAATAATGATAATAGTAACACAAAAACATGCATAAATTAGGTGAAAGTGAAAAGGTTTATGGTTTATTTGGTTGACTGAAGTGAAAGGTTATTGCTAAAGCTATTTATGAACAGAAGTGATAATAGACTTGTTAGGTGCTGTTGAATCAGTACCGACTCATAGCAACCTTATACACAATAGAATGAAACACTGCCTGATCCTATGCCAATCTCACAAGGGTTGCTACACTTGAAGCCATTGTTGCTGCCCCTGTACCAATCACTCTCATGGAGTGTTTACCTCTTTTTTATTGACCCTCCACTTTACTGAGGATAATATGTCCAAAGTATGAGAGAGACAATGTCTTGCCATCCTGGCATCTAAGTAGCATTCTGGATGTACGTCTTCCAACATAGATTGGTTTGTTCTTCTGGTAGTCCTGGAAGTCCATGACACTTTTAATATTGCTTTGCTCTTCTGGGACTTTCAGTATTCTCCTCTGAAAGTGTAACTCAAATGCATCGATTCTTCTTTGTTCATTGTCAAACTTTCACATGCAAAGGAGCCTATTGAAAATACTATGGCTTGTGTCCGATGCATGCTTCAGGCTGTGGTCTTTGATCTTCATCAGTAAGTATTTTAAGTCCTCTTTGCTTTCAGCAAGTAAGGATATATCATCTACATGTCGCAGGTTGTTAATGAGTCTTCCTCCAGTACTGATGCCATGTTCTCCCTATAATCCAATTTATTGGTTTATTTGTTCAACATATAGATTGAATAAGTATGGTGAAAGAATACAAGCCTGGCACAGATTTTTCTTAATTTTAAGCCAGTCAGTGACTTTAGCAGTGACTTATGAACTTTTCTGTACAACTGTCCTGGTATGGCACTGTAGGATAAGCACTGGATTGCTGACAGCAAGGTCAGTGGTTCAAACCCTCCAGTGACTCTTCTGAAACCCTCAGCAGGGTCATTATGAGCCAGAACCAACTCAATAGCTCTTAACAACAAAGACAACAAAATCATCTATGAATAGGAGCCTCTGGGTGGTAAACATGGTTAATAGACTTGGCTGCTAACCAAAAGTTTGGAAGTTTCAGTTCACTCAAAGGTGCTTTCTTGGAGTCTGAGAATCAGTGATGAAAACTGAGCCATTGAGAACTCTGTGGAACACAGCTCAGTGACACACATGGAGTCAGAGTGAATCAGAACTGACTTGTGACAACTGGTATCTATAAAGTCTTTAAAGCATTCACAGAATCTAGTCACAGAACTTAACAAAAATAATCACCACCACCAGTATATGCATGTTTATTGACTTATAAATTATATGTTGTTGTTGTTAAGTGCCAGTGAGTCAATTCCATCTCATAGAGAAAGACATCATATTTGGTAAAATGGATGAGCAGTAAAAAAGAGGAAGAGCCCCAATGAGATGGACTGGCACAGTGAGGGCACAATGAGCTCAAGCGTAGCAATGATTGTGAGGTTGCCGCTTGAGCTGGCAGTTTTTTGTTTTGTTGTGCACGAGGTTGCTGTGAATCAGTATCAACTCATTGATACCTAACAACAACAACAACAAAACAAGGGTCATCTATGGTGGACAGGTAAAGTGGAGGTCAGCATAAATGAGGAAGACCCCTAATGAGATGGATTAGTATAATGGCAGCAGCAGTTGCCTCAAACATAACAATACTTGTGAGGATGATGTAGGAGCAGGCAGTATTTTGTTCTGTGCTGTGTACAGTTGCCATGAATTGGAACGGACTCAACAACACCAAACAACAGCAGCAATAATAATTATATTTACATTGTTACACAAAACTCCTACGTACTGTCTTTTATATATATATATCATTCTTTAGTTTCTACATGTATTTTGTTTTCTCTGTTGATACCTTTTGGTGTTAGATATTAGATCCAAATCAGTGTAATCCTTTAACATTTTTATTTAACAAAAAGTATGCACTTTTTTCTATTAATGCTTCCATTAATGGAATTATTTTATGAAAATGCTTTACTAAATTATTCTCGGAATCATTCTATGAAACTAAAGTACGAATCATCTCTTGTATTAATAATTCACTTTTCTGTGAAACCAACTTGCTCTGATACACTATGATGTAATCATGTTCTAATTGCACTCAGATTTAACATTATAAACTATAAACCTATGTCCATTGAGAAAATATAAACTTATGTCCATATTTGAAAAACTTTTCCCAAGCTCTTAAAGGTATCAGTCTCATGTCTCTCTGTTCTTATCTTTGCTTATTTTTAACATTTTAGTGTTAAGGAAAAAGGTATTACATTTTAAATTTTAGATTGGTTAATTTTAAATCTGTTGTTCCATGGAGGGGATTGTAATCATTGAGGTGAAACAAAAAGTTGTGAGAAAAAAGGATTAATGTGTAAAATACATTCTCTTTCTACTTCTGCCCATCGCAGTCCCTCCTCTTTTAATCAGGTTGTAGCTTTATACTCAACTGATTCATGACAACTAATATCACAACAGAAGAATGATTAATTTCATTGTTTTTTTGTTTTTTTGATAGCTTGTATCATAACTCTAGTGTGGCATTGTGGGTTCATGTGCTGGACTGCAAAGTTGGTTTAAACCCCAAGGTCTGCAGTTCAAGCTCACCAGCCTCCTTGGCAACCCTATATACAGGGTTGCTATGGGTCAGAACCGATGGCACTAAATAACAACAACAATCATGACTCTATATATCCTGGAACCAAAGACTAAATGAAATATTAACAATACACTGCATTGTACATTTTCCCTAATGAATCTATCTGACAATTTTGAGACAATTCATTCTTTGGTTCTTTGTGAATTATCACATTCTTGAATTAAATTATCTATGGTTTGGTCAGTAAGGAAAGAGTATTAAAATTTTGATGTCATTGACCATGCTGTTGTTATGTGCTCCCGAGTCGGTTCTGACTCATAATGACTCTATGTACAAAAGAACGAAACACAGGCCAGTCCTGCACAATACTTACAATTGTTGTTACCCTTGAGCCCTTTGGTGCTGACACTTTGCCAGTCCATCTCATTAGGGGTCTTCCTCATTTTCACAGTTTCTCCACTTTACCAAGTATGATGTCTTTCTTCTGGAACTGGTCCCTCTTAATATATCCAAAGTATGAGAGGTGAAGTCTGAACTCCTGACTACTAGCGAGCATTCTGTCTATACTTCTTCCAAAACAGGTTTGTTCTTTTGGCAGTCCATGGTACTTTTAGTATTATTCCCTAATAATGTTGTTATTGTTGTTAAGTGCCATCGAGTCGATTCTGACCCATAGTGACCCTGTATAGGGTTTCCAAGGAGCAGCTGGTGAGCTTGAACTACCAACCTTGCAATTCAAACAGCTTTGCAGTCTGACGCATTAACCCACAGCTCCACACCAGGACTCCTCTCCTCAAATAAAACGAACAGTCTTTCTGTGGTCTTCATTATTCAATGTCCAACTTTTACAAGGTATTGAAAATATCATGGCTTGGGTCAGTTGCACCTTATTCCTCAAACGTTGCTCCTTACTCCTTGAACTTTGCTCTTGAACACTTAATAGAGGTTTTGTGCAGAAGATTGACCTAATGCAATATGTTGTTTGATTTCTTGAATGCTGCTTCCATGAGTGTTCATAGTGAATCCAAGCAAAATGAAGTCTTTGACAGCTTCAGTCTTTTCTCCATTTATCATGATGTTATTTATTAGTACAATGAGGAGGATTTTAGTTTCCTTAATATTGAGTTGCAACCCATACCGTAAGCTGTGGTCTTTGATCTTCATCAGTAAGTGTTTTAAGTCCTCTTGGGTTTCAGCAAGCAAGGCTGTATCACCTGCATATCACAAGTTGTTAATGAGTCTTCTTCCAATCCTGATGCCATGTTCTTCTTAATGTAATCCAGTTTCTCAGATTATTTGCTCAGCATGCAGATTGAATAAGTATGGTGAAAGAATACAACCTGGCGCACACCTTTCCAATTTTAAATCATGTATTGTCCCCATGTTCTATTGTAACAACTGCCTCCTAGTCTATGTACAGGTTCCTCATGAGCACAATTAAGTGTTCCAGAATACTCATTCTCTTCAATGTCATCTATAGCTTGTCATGATCCACACAATCGAAAGCCTTTGCAAAGTCAGTAGAGACAGGTAAACATCTTTCTGGTATTCTCTGATTTCATCCAAGATCCATCTGACATCTACAGTGATATCCGTCTTTACCATATCTTCATCAGAATCCGGCTTGAAACACTAGCAGTTCCATGTCTATGTACTGTTGCAGCCATTTTTGGAATGATCTTCAACAAAATTTTGCTTGCGTGTGATATTAATGGTATTCTCCAATGATTTTGTATTCCTTTGGGACACCTCTCTTTGGAATGAGTACACATCTTGCAATTAGTTGGCCAGGTAGCTGTCTTCCAGATTTCTTAGCATAGATGAGTGCACGCCTCTTCAGTTTGTTCCAATATTTCAACTTGTATTCCTTCAATTCCCGGAGTCTTGTTCTTTGCCAATTCCTTCAGTGAATCTTGGGCTTTTTCCTTTTGTACTGTTGGCTCTTTTATCATATGATACTCACTGAAAAGGTTGAGCATCGACCATTTCTTTTTGTTACAGTGACTATTGTATTACTCCCATCTTCTTTGTATGCTTTTTGCATCATTCAATATTTTGCTTATGGAATTCTTAAATATTGCAAGTTGAGGCTTGAAGTTTTCCTCATTCTTTTAGATTGAGAAATGCCAAACATATTCTTTCCTTGTGGATTTCTAATCCAGGTCTTTGAGTGTTTTATTATAGTACTTTACTCTGTCTTCTTGAGCTGCCCTTTGAAAATTTCTGTTCAGCTCTTGTACCTCTTCATTTCTTGAATTTGTTTTGGCATCTCTGGTAGCATAGTGGTTATGAATCAGGCTGCGAACCGCAAGGTCAGCAATTCGAAGCTACCAGCTACTCCGCAGGAGAAAGATGAGGCTTTCTGCTCCTGTAAAGATTTACAGCCTCGAAAGCCCTGTTCAGGGTCGCTATGGGTTGGAACCGACTCGATGGCACTTAACAACAACCCTGGTTGGCAAGTTTCAATGTTTTCTGACATGCATTTTGTTCTTTTCCTTCTTAATGATCAATAGATTAATTAAATAATAAATTTTTTCCTGTATGATTTTCCTGATGTCATCCCACAACTCTTCTGGTCTTCGGTCATTAGTGTATAATACATCAAATCGGTCAATGAGATTGTCTCTAAATTCAGGTGGGATGTATTTAAGGTCCTCTTTTGGTTCTCGTGGACTTATAATTTTCTTCACCTTCAAGCTGAACTTGCATATAATCAATTAATGGTCTATTCCACACAGTCCATTGATTGGTTTTTGTCTGATGATATAGAGCTGTACTATCATCTAATCCCATAGATACAGTCAATTTTATTTTTGTTTATTTTCTCTGATGTGGTCAGTATGGATAGTCAGTCATCCTTTATGTTATTTAAGAAAGGTTTTTGTAATGACTAAGCAATTGGTTTTGCAAAACTCTATCTTGTGATCTCCAGCATCATTTCTATCACCAAGGCTGTATTTTCCAATTACTGGTCCATCCTTTTTGTTCCCAACCTTTGAATTCCAATCATCAGTAATTATCAGTGCATCTTAATTGCATATTTGATCAATTTCAGACTGAAGAAGTTAGTAGATTTCTGCAGTTTCATCATCACTGGCTTTGGTAGTTGATACTTAAATTTTGAGTAATAGTGGTATTAACTGGTCTTCCTTGTAGAATTATGTATATTATACTAGCACAGACTCTGTTGTACTTCAAGACAGGTTTCAAAATATTCTTTTTGATAACTTCCAATTTTCCTAGATGTATACTTTGTACATGCCATATTCCAATTTTTAATGAATGATTACAGCTCTTTCTCCTCATTTTGAGTTGTGCCCCATCAGCAAATGAAGGTCCTGAAAGCTTTACTCCATTCACTTCATCACAGTTAACTCTACTTTAAGGAGGCTGCTCTTCCCCAGTTGTATTTTGAGTGCCTTCCAAACTAAAGGGCGCAACTTCCAGCACTACATCTGACTATATTCTTTTGCTATTTATAGTGTTTCAATAGTTATATTCTTGTATTATCTCAGTGTTCCACTGATTTTCACAAGGTTTTCAGTGGCTAAACTTTCAGAAGTAGCCTGCCTCTCCTTCTTCTTAGTTTGTCTTTCTTTGGTAGCTCGACTGAAACCTTTCCACCATGGGTGACTCTTGCTAGTATTTAAAATACCAATGGCAGAGCTTCCAGTGTTTCCGCAGCAAGCAAACCACCACAGCACGACAAACTGACAGACTGATTTAACATAGCTGACCATTTTATGGCTTATTTGAAGTCAACATGAATCAAGTTGTTAGACTCGTTTCCCTCTAAATTTTAGCCTTCCGTATTATTTTTTCTTTTCTGTTTGTATGTTAACAGGAGAGGTTTTATAGGATACTTAACTTATTTTGTGCTTGCTTACAGCTGCTATCATGGGGTCTCTTTCATTTTAAAAAAGGAAGGAACAGATCTAATAGAATATTCTTGGCTCATGAACAGTAATCTTAGACTGCAATAAACAAACTATTATGAAAACAAACTAGTTAAATCCATTTAAACAGATTATGTAAGTAACTACTGATTTAGATAAGTAATATGAATTTAAATTTTTGATTGTTGGTGGTTTACTTGAGTATCATAACCAGCTTTTAGACTTCATATCTGGTCGTTTTGTCCAACTTTATATAGCCAACCATTAATGTTGTATTCTATGAAGAAAAACTTGGTGTCAGGATTGGAGGAAGACTCATTAACAACCTGTGATATGCAGATGATACAACCTTGCTTGCTGAAAGTGAAGAGAACTTGAAACATTTACTGATGACGATCAAAGAGCACAGCCTTCGGTATGGATTGCATCTCAATGTCAAGAAAACAAAAATCCTCACCACTGGACCAATAAACAACATTCTTATCAATGGAGAAAAGATTGAAGTCGTCAAGGACTTCATTCTGCTTGGATCAACTATCAACACTCGTGGAAGCAGCAGTCAAGAGATCAGACGACATATTGCATTGGGCAAATCTGCTGCACAGGAACTTTTTGAAGTATTGAAGAGCAGAGATGTCAGCTTGAGGACTAAGGTACGCCTGACCCAAGCCATGGTATTTTCAGTAACCTCATATAGATCTGAAAGCTGGACAGTGAATAAGGAAGATCGTAAAAGAATTGATGCCTTTGAGTTGTGGCGTTGGAGGAGAATACTAAAAGTGTCATGGACTGCCAAAAGAACCAATAGATCTGTTTTGGAAGAAGTGCAGCCAGAGTGCTCCTTGGAGGCCAAGTTGGCTAAGCTTCGTCTCTCATACTTTGGACATGTTGTCAGGAGGGAACAGTCGCTGGAGAAGGATGTCATGCTGGGTAAGGTCAGAGGGAAAGAGGAAGACCCCTAACGAGATGGATCAGCCAGGTGGCATCATTGATGGACTCAAGTGTGGCAGCGGTAGTGAGGTTGGCCCAGGATCGGACATTGTTTCGTTCTGCTGTGCATGGGTCGCTATGAGTCAGTTCCAACTCGATGGCACCTGCTGTACAAGTCCTCTTTAAATTGTTCAAGAATATAGATGTCACTTTGAGGACTAATGTATGCCTTATTCAAACCATTATATTTCAGTAAACACATATGCTTGTGAAAGTTGGCCAGTGAATAAAGAAAAGCTTGGAAATGATTAATTTGAGTTTGGGTGTTGGAGGAGAATATTAAAAGTACCATTGCTGTGTGCTACGTGCTGTTGAGTAGGTTCCAACCCATAGTGACCCTGTATAGAGTTTCCAAAGAGGGGTTGCTGAGCTTCAGTCACTGACGTTAGGCTTCAAACTGACTTTGCAGTGCAGTGCATTAACTCACAGCCCACACCAGGATTCCAAAAGTACTAGGGACCACCAAAGAAAACACAATTCTGTGTTAGATGAAGTACAGCCAGAATGCCCCTTCAAAGCCAGTGCGGCCAAACTTTTTCTCCGATATTTCTAACATATTACTAGGAGAGACCAGCCCCTGGAGAAGGACATCATGTTTGGTAAAGTGTAGAGTCAGTGAAAAACAGGGAGACCCACAATGAGATTGATTGACACAATGGCAGCAGCAATGGGCTCAAGCAACGATTGTGAAGTTGGTGCAGGACCAGGCAGTGTTTCATTCTGTTGTACCAGTACCCACTTGATGGCAACTAACAATAACAATTATTTAAATCAACTTAGGTCTGCCAAGTTATAGTAAATTTTCTGTGTTGTTTTAATATTTCTACAATAAACCCCAAAACCCACTGCCATCTCATATTGACTTATGTAGGTTTTCTGATGTTGTAAAACTCCCAAGGAGCAGTTGGTAAATTCAGGATACTGACTTTGTCATTATCAGTTCAACTCCTAACTCCCTATGCCACCAAGGTTCCTACATTTGTTATACTGATGTTATTAAGTGCCTCAAGTTGTTTCTGACTCATAGTGACCTTGTGTAGGGCTTCTGGGGACCAGTTATAGGTTTAAGCCACTGACCTTGAAATTAGCAGTCTCTTGTTCATCCTACAATGTCACAGCAGGACCCCATAACTACTGTGTTGTTTTGAGTATTGTCTAGTCAGATTTGACTAGACAATAGGGTTTCCAACCCTATAGGGTTTCCACGAGTGGCTGGTGAGCTTGAACTGCCACGCTTGCAGCTCAAGTTGACCTTGCAGTCCAGTACATTATCTCACAGCGCCACATCAGGATTCCATATGTTGTTGTTGTTAGGTGCCATTAAGTTGGTACCGACTCACAGCGACCTTATGCACAGCAGAATGAAACACTGCCTGGTCCTGGGTCAACCTCACGACTATTGCCATGCTT
>NW_006408606.1:7361547-7362225 GCF_000296735.1 Chrysochloris asiatica | reverse complement strand
TCAGCATACAGGTTGAATAAGTATGGTGAAAGAAGGCAACCCTGTAACACACCTTTCTTAATTTTAAACCATTCAGTGTTCCCATGTTTTGTTCAAACAACTGCCTCTTGGTCCAGGTACAGATTCCTCATGAGGACAATGAAGTGTTCCGGAATACTCATACTTTGTATTGTATTGTTGTCCATAGCTTGTCATGATCCACACAATCAAAAGCCTTTGCATAGTTAATAAAGCACAGGTAAGCATCTTTCTGATATTCTCTGCTTTCAGCCAAGATCCATCGGACATCAGCAATGATATCCCTTGTTCCATGGTGTCTTATGGATCTGGCCTGAACCTCTGGGAGTTCTCTGCCAATGTATGCTTGCAGCCGTTCCTGTATTACCTTTAGTAAATCTTTATTCGCATGGGATATCAAAGAGATTGTCTGATGCTTTCCACATTCCGTTGGGTCACCTCTCTTTGGAATGAGCACAAATATGGATCTCTTCCAGTCAGTCAGCAGGTAGTTGTCTTCCAAACTTCTTGGCAGACAATTTATTGGCCTTTTTGAATCTATGACCACATGGTTTACTATGCCGGAAATGACAAATTGAAGAGGAATGGTGTTGCATTCATTGTCAGAAAGAACATATCCAGATCAGTCTTGAGGTACAACACTGTCTGTGATAGGATAAT
>NW_006408606.1:7357167-7360642 GCF_000296735.1 Chrysochloris asiatica | reverse complement strand
ATTCAAGCCTCGACTTTCGTTATTGAAAGATTTTCAGGGAAAATTATTGAATGATGCAGAAAGCATCAAGAGAAGATGGAAGGAATACACAGTCACTGTACCAAAAGGAAATGGTTCATGTTCAACCATTTCAAGAGGTAGCATATGATCAAGAGCCAATGATACGGATGGAAGAAATCCAAGGTGCATTGAAGGAATTGGCAATGAACAAGGCACTAGGAATTGATGGACTACAACTTGAAATCTTTCAAGAAAGTGATGCGGCACAGAAGGCACTCATCGTTCTTTGCCAAGGACTCCATATAGAAGCCATTTAATGTTTCACGAAGGAAATATACAGCAAAGATTAAGTCTGGGAAGTCAGATAAATAGTGGTAGATTAAGAGAGTTTATCATTGTAAAAAATGTTACTAGCTTTTGTCCTGAAATCAAAATAACTCCAAAAAAATTGAAATGCTGTGCACATTTTTTTAGTATTGAACTCACGTCATAAGCATTTTGCCAGTGCATTAGGTTAATTTTTATAGTTTGCTTTATTATTGTCTGCATTTCCCAGACTGCATCAAGCTCTTAAGTAATTCCTAACATTCATTGGTTCCTGCTAAGGATTGTTGTTGTTAAGTGCTACTAAGGACTATTTGCCCATAAAAGTGCATACATACATAAAAGTTTATCTGAGTTTTACCTGTTAAACAATTCCTTGAAACATATCCAGGAACCTCAGGGTAAGAAACTGTCTTTACCATTTGAAAAGCTTTCCATGGCATGCTTGATCATGGGAGAAGAATGTTCTGTGGCAAGTGCCAATTTTATTTGAGGGTTATTAGCAAAGAGTTGAATGTGCTTGTGTGAGAGAGAGGAAGAAATCAGTGTCTGGGAGCATGGAGGTTCTCAGTCCTTTGGATCCACACTAGCAGATCAGGAAGATCTGCATTTCATAGACTATCACAGCACATAAATTGGAAAAGTACCCTTCTATATGTAACCTCACTACAGCTTAGAGTCAACATAGTGATTTTTGTTTGAAATGTTATCCTGTTTACAAATCAGAGTAGATATCCAACAACTTTAGTCATTTAATAATTTTTCACTTAGATTTGTAGCTTTGTTTCTTGAGTCCAGGTGAATTTTGAAATAGAATTTGAAGTCCTGCCACTAAACATCACTAAAAACATTTTTCCTACATGCTTCCCTTGTTCAAGAGTACAGTTCTTGTTTCAGGTTACCAGGGTAGTATCTTTAAGATGCTGAGGGCATGATTGATTATCTTTGTGATCAGCAGATTAAAATATTTTTCAAATATCTCATCCTCTTATTGTTTTTCATGGACACGCTTAGGTATATTGATCTAAGCATAGAAAGGTCCAGAAGAAAATGCTTTCAATTAAAGAAAATTAGTGAATTGGAGGAAACAGATTTTCACTTTTCACCCTACAGGTTTCCATAGTTTGTCCTTGATGTTGTAGACAAATGGTTTATAAATACCATGAGGATATACAGAAATTTCTCTGTAATGAGTTTAGCTTATCCATGAATATTGACTTTCAATCTTAGCTGCAAAAGGATAAAATCTGGATATTGGTTGATATTTTTAAATATAAAATATCAGTCATTTAGCAAGGAACCAGAGCGGCACATGGCAGATTTAGTCCCATACTTCCAAGATTTCATCTGTATTACAGAAGGCAGCAAAGTTGTTTTTACCTGGAGAGTCACTTGTGTGGTAATACGTTATAGTGGTTTTAATGAGTTAAGACTCTAGATCCAACTGTCTTGAATCCAGACTACTCCACTTTCAATCTAACTGACTGTGGCCAAGGTACTTAGCCTCTTTGAACCTAAATCTTCCCATGTATAAAAATAAGATATTTAAAATACTTCACTGATTTGTATAAAATTAAATGAAATAGTACATGTACAAAAATAATGTGGAGTCCACGTCTGAATCAAATTCCGAATCAGCCTAAGGCCAGTTCCTATGCGTGGATGTCAGACATGCCTCCACCCTCCAACCTTCTTTAACCCATACTGACACTAACTATCCCTCCCACAGCACTCTCTGCTTCACATCTGGGTTCAATAATCTGTTGCAGTGGCCACACAGAACTCCTAATAAAACTTACAATTATGGGGTTTATTAGAAGTGAATAGAGTACAATTCAAGATCAGATATAAGTCAGGTTGCAACAGTTTTCCAATCAGGAGCCCCTCTTCTCTGCTGTACTGCAAGCACACCTAGCTCTTGTCTTCGGCCTCTCAGCCATGTTGCCATGGTAGGAAATGTTAGAAAACTCCTTTGGCCAGTCTATAACTATCCAAATGGCTCATTCTACAAACCAGCCTCCTGCCCATAGACACTTAAGATTTACTGGGCCAGGAAGCTTGCAGCTGTTCTGTCTCTCCTTGTAGTTGCTTTTCTAGTAGGAATCTCTTGCTACGCTCATGCTCTTCTTTCTTGGTGATCCTGGATCATTTTTTCCTGCTTCTGTGATGGCTCCTTTTAAACCTGGTGGGATTTCAAACTAACCATTACCAGCATTAAAGTCCTGAGCATTCTGTTTGCATAGTCTACCCAGTTATTTGGTGGGAATGAAGGCAACTTTGCTGTGGTGCTATAGGATAAGCACTGGAATGCTGAACCCAAGGTTGAAGGTTCAAACCCATCAATGGATCTTTGGAAACTCTGTACAGGGTCGTTATAGGTTGAAACTGACTCAGTAACACTTAACAGTAAAAATAGCAAAACAACTTTGTACAGAAAACCTATATCAAGTAATTAAAGGTACTACAAAACATAAAATACTTAGCACAGCACCTGGTATAAAGTTAATTTTAGCTATTACCATCATAATTTGTAAAATTAAAAGAGGCTCCAATCCTCCTTCCTCCTCAAAAGAAGTTTTTCAACTGAAAGTTTCAACACTTAGCTCTCTTTTTTTACTTCATTTACCTATATAACAATTAGTTTCAATTTTCAAAAATGAAATGTCTTGGTTTTTGTTGTTGTTAAATGCTATCGAGTCAGTTCCAGCTCATAGCAACCCTGTATAGGGTTTCCAAGAACATTACACAGGGAAAAAGCAAAAAGTCATTAAGAAGACAAGAAGGGAAGGATTAAGATTTATATAAGAAGAGACATTAAAACTTGTCCTCCATTGTAGAGATGCTAAGGCAAATGGAAGAAATAAGGAGGTACAAAAACTGAACAGAAAATTTCAAAGGTCAGCTTGAGAAGACAAAGTCAAATATTACAACACTATGTGCAAAAGATCTGGCATCAGAAGGGAAGAACACGCTCAGCATTTCTCAAGTTTTAGAAACTGAGGAAAAAACCCAAGCTTCAACTTTGTTTATTAAAGGATTCTCTGGGCAAATTATTGAATGATGCAGAAAGCATCAAAAGAAGATGGAAGGAATACATAGAGTCACTGTACTAAAAAGAAATGGTTGATGTTCAACTGTTTCAAGAGGTAGC
>NW_006408606.1:7353759-7355486 GCF_000296735.1 Chrysochloris asiatica | reverse complement strand
AACTGCTGACCTTGCGGTCCACAGCCCTATTCGTAACCACTACGCTACCAGAGTAGTGTTTATCAAATATATTACCAGTATTTGGAGTCCTGGTGTGATGCTGTGGGGTAGTGCACTGAACCACAAGGTCAATTTGTACCTCAAGGTCAGTGGTTCAAATTCACCAATCGCTACTTAGAAACCCTATACAGGGTTGATATGAGTTGATGCCAACTCGACAGCACTTAACAACAACAATTTGAAAACTAAGTGCCATTTCTCATACACAAGTTATTCTTGTTTACAAGCTGAAATGTGAGCTAATGATTAGTATTTAAAGGTGCATAATACATGAATGCGCCAGACTGCAAAGCTGTTTGAACTGCAAGGTCAGTGATTCAAGCTTACCAGGAACTCCTTGGAAACTCTATTCAGGGTTGCTATGGGTTGGAACCGACTTCACGGCACTTCACAACAACAACAACAACAATAATATATGGATAAAAATCTTAACATAAATTTTGGGTTTTTTTGTTACCTAAAGTAATGAATTAAACATACACACATATGTATACAAGTACATACACACAAACTTCTGTTGTATCGTAGCCCCCCAAAAACAATCTTACTTAAATTTAGACTTCTTTTGATTAAAATCAGATGTCTACTCCCAAATCTGCAAATGTATTTTTAATTTAGTAAAAGCAAGGACACACCAAGAAAGCTATTATTCATTGCACTGCTGAGTATAGCACAAAGCATTTATGAGTTCAGGTGGATACAATTAGCTGCTTCTAAAAATGAGCCATTGATGGAGTCAGTGAATATTAAATATGGGATTTGTAAGACTATGTGAGAATGACAAATAATGAAAAGAAAGCCTAGTACTTTAATTATAAGAAGAGCTATTCAGAAGGCAGCTGTAACTGGGATTGCTTCCCGGGCATCTCTGTCCATTTATGTAGGCTCATACTCTATTGTTGAACTTCTACACCATCTAAACATCTTCACTGATGCCTGTCAGGCACTCCTGATAAACCAACCTTTTGGATAAGAAATAAGGTTTCCTTGCCAGCAAATCCACTGTGCTTCTTATGTATAGATTATTTTTGCAGATATACATACTACTGAGTAAACATTAAAAACTAAAGTATATCTCCTTCTGTTAAAAAATAACCTTATGTTGTTGTTGTTAGGTGCTGTCAAGTTGGTTCTGACTTATAGCATGCCTAGGTACAACAGAAAGAAATGTGCATGCTCAAATACAATTTTTCCCAGTCTAATTCAGATTCGTTCTTTTTAGCTGAAACAAAAACCAAACTCATTTCCATAGATTTGATTTTGAGGCTGTAAATCTAGTGTGGATCTGTGGGATAAGCATTAGTGGTTTGGCAGTTCAAGCCCAACAGCTCCTACTCAGAAACCTATACAAGGTCACTATGAGTCAGCACCAACTCAACGACACTAAACAAAAACAACATATATATACAGAGACCAATGGTCATAGGTGGTTGGTTACCAGGGATGAGTGGAGGTGGAAAGGAAAATCACCCTAAAGTTCACAATTGTTATTTTTGGGTGGATGGAAAAAGTCACAGTGAGTATGGGTATAATCAGCTCTGACTGCACAACAGACTCAACAGAAGAAAACACTGTCCAGTCCTATGCCATCCTCACAATTTTTACATATGAGCCTGTTGCTGTTGCCACTGTATAAATTCATCTCATTGGGAATCTCCCTCTTTTTC
>NW_006408606.1:7337619-7352449 GCF_000296735.1 Chrysochloris asiatica | reverse complement strand
TGATACTAATGATATTGTTGGATGATTTCCATGTTCTGTTGTTTCATTCCTTTCTTTGGAATGGGCACAGTTGTGGATCTTTTCCAATCATTGGCCAGGTTGCTGCCTTCCAAATTTCTTGGCATAGATGAGTGAGTACTTCCAGTGTTGTATCAGTTTGTTGAAAAATCTCAATTTGTATCTCATAAGTTCCCGGTGCCATGTTTTTAGCCAATGCCTTCATTGCAACTTGTTTCTTGATCATATGCCATTTCTCTGAAATGGTTGAACATCAACCATGTTTTTTTGTATGTTACTGTGTTTTCTTTCCATGTTCTTTTGATGCTTTGTGCATTATTCAATATATTTGCCCAGGGTTGTTATTGGTGGATATGTGCCATGGAGTAAGTTCCGACTCATAGAGATCTTGTATAGAGATTTCAGGTTATAAATCTTTATGGAAATAAAAAGACTCATCTTTCTCCTGCAGGGTGGCTGGTAGATTGAAACTGCTGACCTTGTGATGAGTAGCCCAACTTGCCACCATATCCTTCAATATTGCAAGTTGAGGCTTGAATTCTTTTTTTCAGTTCTTTCAGCTTGAGAAATGCTGAGAGGGTTCTTCCCTGTTGGTTTTCTCACTCCAAGTATTTGAACATTTCATTATAATACTTTACTTTGTTTTCTCAAATGACCTTTTGAAATTTTCTATTCAGCTCTGTGCATTCTCATTTCTTCCAGTCGCTTTAGCATTTCTATGCAGGAGTGCTAGTTTATAGAGTGTCTTCTGATACCTATTTTGGTCTTTTCTTTCTTTGCTGTCTTTTTAATGACCTCCTTCTTTCTTCCTGTATGATATTCTTGATGTCATCCCACAATTCTTCTGGTCTTCAGTCTTTAGTTTATAATGCATCAAATCTGTTACTCAGATGATCTCTAAATTTAGAAGGTCGTATTTTGGCTCTTGTGGACTTATTGTTCCCAGCATAGCAAAGCATATGATTGTCATATTCATTATGGCCAGTACCAGTCCATTTCAGCTCACTAATGCCTAGGATATTATCTTTATGCATTCCCTTTCATTTTTTGACAACTTCCAATTTTCCTTGATTCATACGTAGTATATTCCATATCACAGTTATTAATGGATGTTTACAGCTATTTATTCTCATATTGAGTTATGCCTTTTCAGCAGATGAAAGTCCTAAAAGCTTTACTTCATTCTCATCATCATGATGTACTCTATCTACCTTGAGGAGGTTTCTCTTCCCCATTCGTATTTTGAGTGCGTTCATCTCCCAGCACTATATCTTACAATCTTCCACTTTCTGTTCATAAGGTTTTCAGTGACTAACCATTCAGAAGTGGTTCACCTCTCCATCTTCCAAGTCTGTCTTAGTCTGGAAGCTCCACTGAAACCTGTGCACTATGAGTGGCCTTGTTGGTATTGCAAGCTACCACAGTATGACACATTGTCAGATCCAATGGCAATACCAATAATATCCTTCAATATTGCCAGTAGAGGCTTGAATTTTTTCTTTAAGTCTTTCTGCCTGAGAAATGCTGAATAACATTTTTTTCTAAATCCAGGTCTTTGCAGATTTCATCATATTTGACTTTGTCTTCTCAAGCTGCCCTTTGAAATTTTCTATTTAGGTCTTTTACCTCTCTGTTACTTCCATTTGCTTTAGCTTCACTAAGCTCAATTCTGAGTCTCTTGTGACATCCATTTTGGTAAAATTTATATGCACTAGTGGAGTTCTGGAGTGTGACTGTAGGATAAGCACTGAACCACAAGATCAGTTTGAACCACAAGGTTGGAGATTCAAACCCTCCAGCCTCTCCTTGGAAGCTCTATACAGGGTCACTGTGGAACCAAGTTGATGGCACATAATAACAACAACAGCAAGGTCAGTAGTTCAAATCTAACAGTTGCTCCTCAAGAGAAAGATGAGGCTTTCTGCTTCTGTGAAGCTGTAAATCTTCACAAACCCTGTACAAGGTCCTTATGAGTAGGAACTAACTCTACGGCACACAAACACACCTTCACCCCCAAGAGCCAAAAGATCCTCTGTGACTTGCTTTGTTGCAGTGGACCAGTGCTTATTCTTCAGTGCCACCAGAACTCATTTAGCATTATTAGTTATTTCAGCAAATTATCTTTAGAAATTATGCAGAATTCATTGCATCTATTTAATTTTATATCATTCATTGTTTTTGAACCACTGACATTGCAGTTAGCAGTTATCCTGCATCACCACACCAGGACTCCTTATGTAGTTTAGTAAACTATATTTAGCAAATTAGCTTACATGTAATCAGTCCTCTAAATAATTGAAATTACTAACAATAACTCCATTGGATTTGCCTTTTACTTGTCTTACCTCAAGTTGCGTTTAATAAGAACTCTTTTATATTTTGATGTGATTTAAACTGGCACTATAAGACAAGCCCTGGACTGCTAACTGCAAGGTTGGCAGTTTAAAGCCATTAGCTGTTCCTTGGGAGGAAGATGAGACGTTTTGTTACTATAAAGATTTACAGCCTCAGAAGTCTGTCCTGTGCAGGCTAGCTCTGAGTTGGATTCGACTTGCTGGCAATAAGTTTTGTTTGTTTGTGTGTTTGTTGTTTTAGTGGAATACCAAGAACAGTCACTGAAGTACAAAGACGCAGATTAAGCAGTTAAGGAGAAGCACAGTAAATGAGTAACACAAACACAGACATACCTCAGAGATATTGCAGGCTGTGTTTCAGACCACTGCAATAAAGCAAGTCACACAAGGGTTTTTGTTTCCCAGTGCATATAAAAGTTGTGTTTGCATTATAGTCTATTGAAGAAGCCTTGGTGGCTTTGTGAGTTAGGCATTCAACTGCTAACTTCAAGGTTGGTAGTTCAAAACCACCAGTTGCCCTGAAGGAGAGAGATGAAGCTGTTTATTCCCATAAAGATTTATAGTCTCAGGTATCCTATATAGAGTTACTTTGATTTGAAATTGACTAGATGGCAGTGGGCTTAGGTAGTCACTTAAGGGTGTGGAGCTGTGGGATCAGCATTGGATTACATAACCAAAAGGTCATCAGTTCAAACCTACCAGCCTTTCCTCAGGAGAAAGATGGGAATGTCTGTTCCTGTAAAGCCTATAGGGGTCACTATGAGTCGGAATCAACTCAATGGCAGTGAGTTTGGATTTTGGTATCCAATCACTGGGAGTTATAATAACTATGGCTAGAAGGGCCATTATTCACTGCATTACAACCATTAATGTAAAGTTTAGCAAGCAAAAGGAAACAGATTGTGACGGATCTCATAATTATAACATGCCAGAGACAATTTATCAATAGGGCATTAATCTGACTTTGTTAAAATAACTTGTTTTAACTGGCCATTAACTCCTAGTTTTTTTAAAAAAACAAGCAAAAAACATAAAATAACATTTTAAAGAATATTATAAGAATGTAAGTCAAACATTTTATTTTAATTGATCTTTGAAGCAAATTAAAATTGAAAAATAATCATGCTCGCCTATTTATTTTGGATATTATAAATATATATAATAATTTCAACATCAAACCCATTATTGAGTTGAAGGAATTAATAAGACAGAGTTATAAAGTCTAATGTGCTCACCTTCTATGAACAATATTTATGCCTTCATCAGGCCCTTAAAGTTACTTTGCAGTGTTAGTTGTAATGTTGTGAGGTAGCATAAGTCCCTGATTTTATTTTTTAAATGCTAGAAAGTAATGGATAAATGGAGACTCTTTTTAATAATTTTTTTTTGTGCCTGTAGAATCAGAAATTTGAGCTAAAGGTCTCAGATATCATTGTCCAGTTCCTCTCTTTGACAGATTAGAAAACTAAGACTCCAGAAATAAAGTTACTGGCTTTGCCAAGGTCACATTATGGATGAAAACCGATCAGCAAAAAAACAAACCAAACTCAGTACCATTAAGTTGATTCCAACTCATAATAACCCTATAAGATATAATAGAACTGCTCACATAGTGTTTTCAGAACTGTATTCTTTATCTTTCACTGTACTTATTCAGTCCATGTGCTGGGCAGATAGTCAGAGAAGTTGGACTATATGAAGAAGAATACTGCATCAGGTTTGGAGAATTAACAATCTAAGATATGTAAATAACAACATTGCTTGCTGTAAACAAATAATACTTGAAGCACTTACCGATCAAAATCAAAGACTGCAGCCTTCAATATGGATTGTACCTCAACATGAAAAAAATTCCTCACAACTAGACCAATAAGCAACATCATAATCACCAGAGAAAAGATCTAAATTGTCAAGGATTTCATTATAATTGGATTCATAAACACTGCCAGTGGAATCAGAAGTCAGGAAATCAAATTGGCATATTGCACTGGGCAGATGCGCTTGAAGGCGTTAGAAAACAAAGATGTCACTTTGAAGACTAAAGTGCACCGGACCCAAACCATGGTATTTTCCATCACTTCATATGCATGTGAGAATTGGACAATGAATAAGAAAGACAGAAGAAAATTTGATACCTTTAAAGCCTATTGTGAATATACCATATATGGCCAGAAGAAAGAACAATTCTGCCTCAGCAGATACACACATTCAGAGTTCTTAGAAGGGAGGATGGTGAGACTTCCTATCATATAATTTGGACATGTTATAAGGAGGAACTGGTCTCTGAATATGGTGATCACCATATTCTTGGTAAGAAGATCAGCAAAAATGGAACCCTCAGTCAGAGGCATCCACATAGTAGCTGCAACAGTGGGCTCAAATATAGGAACGATTTTGAGGATGACTCAGGAAATGGCATCAGGATTGGAGGAAGACTGATCAACAACCTGTGATATGCAGATGGTACAACCTTGCTTGCTGAAAGTGAAGAGGACTTGAAATATTTACTGATGAAGATGAAAGACCACAGCCTTCAGTATGAGTTGCACCTCAATGTAAAGAAAATAAAAATCCTCATCACTGAAATAAATAAAATCACAATAAATGAAGAAAAGATTGATGCTGTCAAAGACTTCATTTTGCTCTGATCAACTACCAACGCTCATGAAAGCAACAGTCAAAAAATCAAATGACATTATTAAGCAAATCTGCTGCACTAGATCTCTTTAAAATGTTGAAGAGCAAAGATATAGGTTTGAGGACTAAGGTGTGCCTGACCCATGCCAAGGTATTTTCAATAACCTCTTATGCACATGAAAGTTGGACAGTGAATAGGGAAGACTATAGAAGAATTGATGCATTTGAGTTATGGTTTGGGAGGAGAATATTAAAAGTACCATGGACTGCCAAAAGAACAAACTAATCAGTTTTGGGAGAAATACAGCCAAAATACTCCCTGTAAGCCAGGATGGCCAGACTTCATCTTTTATACTTTGGACGTATTGTCAGGAGGGGCCAGTCCCTGGAGAAAGATAACATGTTTGGTTAAGTGGAGGGTCAGAGAAAAAGAGGAAGATCCCCAAGGAGATGGATTGGCACAATGGCAGCAGCAATGTGCTCAGGCATACTAACAATTGCTAGGTTGGTGCAGGACCAGGCAGTGTTTTGTTCTGTTGTGCATAGTGTTGAAATGAGTCGTTACTGACTCATTGGCACCTAACAACAACATCATTCATTGGACATATAAAATTACCAACTTAAAAATTAGCCTGCTATATTTGGTCGAACATTTAATTAACTCACCCCCTCACCAGCCGCTCCTTAGAAACCCTATACAGGGTCTCCATGGGTCAGCACCAATTTAATGGCAAACAATGACAACAACAAAAAATGTAATGGTGCATCTGTGGGTTAATGCAAAGTTAGTTTCAACCACAAGGTCAGAGGTTCAAGCTCACCAATCGCTCCTAGGATATAGGGTCACTATGGGTCGGAACCAACTCAGTAGCACGTAACAACAACAATAATGTAATGACTTGAACTGTGGCTGCCTTGGTGTAGGGTATGACCACAAGGTCAGTTTGAACCAGAAGATTGGCAGTTCAAACTCACCAGCTGCTTCTTGGAAACTCTATACAGGGTCACTATAAGTTGGAACCAACTCCATGGCACTTAAGAACAGCAACAATAATATAGACCGTGGGACTGACATTCTACATCCCTGCGGCATTGAGAGACCAAGGAGCAGTTGGTGCGTTTGAACCATGTCCTGTGGTTCAAACTGACCTTGTAGGTGGTTATCCTACAGCTCCACACCAGGACTCCTACTCTGCCGATAGGGCCACTATAAGGCACAGCGCATGTCAGAGCAGTAGTTTTGGTGTTTGGGAATCTTTCTGTTAGTAGCTGAGTGCTTAATCACTATTATACCACCAGTGATCCTTGAGAACAGACTTGCTGCTTCGAATTTCAATTTATTTCTAAATCCTGTTTTTTCCACTACAGTACAGTGCATCTCACCTTTTGTTTTTTTCCTTAAAGTGCTACCCCCATGTTTCAGGGTACAAACACACCTTGTTTTACTGCAGTTCCCAAATACTAAATTTTATAGCATTTGAAGGTTTATGGAAACCCTTCAAGTCCATCAGCACCATTTTTCTGACAGCATGTACTCATTTCATGTCTCTGTGTTAACATTTTGGTAATTCTCAGAATATTTCAAAGTTTTTCATAATACTGTGGGAAACTTAATGTTGTGAAGTGCTGTCAAGTCACTTCCGACTCATAGTGACCCTGTATAGAGTTTCAGCCCGTAGATTTGAACTACTGACCTGTGCTTTACAGTCCAGTGCTGATCCTGCTGTGCCATACAAACTACTCCCTACCATCGAGTCTATTACACTAATAGCTGCCCTATTAGAACTGTTCCATAGGGAAATAGGCAGTTTCATCTTTCTCCCACTGAGTGGGGTTTGAACCATCAACCTTGTTGTTAGCAGCCCAGTGCTTAACCCACTGCACTGCCCGGGATTCTTTTAAATAGACAACCCAAAACCCACCAAACCTACTGCCATCAGGTGGATTGCAACTCATAACAATCCTACGTAGGGTTTCTGAAACTAAATAATTATGGGTGCAGACAGCCTTATCTTTTTCCTGATGAGTGACTCTGGTGGGTTTGAACTGCTGACCTTGTGGTTAGCAGCTCAACACCTGACAGCACTTCTAATAGACTACAGTGTATGGTAAATACAACTTTTATATATACAGTTGTTGTCTATTAGGTGTTGTCAAGTCAGTTCCAACTCATAGCAACCCTGTATAGGATTTTTGAGGAGCGACAGGTGGGTTTGAACTGCCAACCTTGGGCTTAACAGTTCAGTGCTTATCCTACAGTGCCACACCAAGACTCCTTATATGCACTTGTTATTGTTGTTAAGTGCTGTTGAGTCGGTTCCGATCCATAGCAACCTTATATAGAGTTTCCAAGGAACAGTTGGTGAACTTCAGCTGCCAACTTTGTGGTTCAAACCAACTTTGTAGTCCAGAGCACTAACCCACAGTGCCACACCAGCACTCCTTATATGTACTTGTTGTTGTTAAGTGCCGTCAAGTCAGTTCCAACCCATAACGACCCTGTATAGGGTTTCTGAGGAGTGACTAGTGAGCTTGAACCACTGACCTTACAGTTCAGATGGCTTTGCAGTCTGGTGCATTAACCCACAGCGCCACACCAGGACTGCTTATATGTACTAGGAAACTAGAAAATCCAGGTGACTTGTTTTATAGCCACATTGACTTCACTAAGGTGTTCTGGAACCAAACCTGCAATATCTCTGAGGTATTTCTGTATTTACTGTCTTTCCTACCCTCCCTCCACACGCAACAAAGAAAAGTTAATCCCTGTTCTCTCTTTGCCTCTGGGGATATTTATTGCCTGAGTGAATCTTAAGTATTAAGTAGCATGTTCAGATAATAAAACAAGATGAAATGAGCACTCTAAAGTCAAAAGAACTCTTTGGGGGTCAGAGTACTATTAATGTGGAGGCACACAACACAATCTGTCTATTGTGGTACTGTGGGATAATGCACTGGACCGCAAGGTCGTTTTGAACTGCAAGGTTGGCGGTTCAAATCACCAGCTGCTTCTTGGAAACCCTATCCATATAGGGGTACTATGAGTCGGAACAGACTCAACAGCACTTAACAACAATTCTGCGAATGTGCCCTGGGGCCAGTCTTATTTTTCTCCATGTGTCTTGTTCCTCAGTTCACTCTTGAACCATATGGGATCTCTGAAAATGTGTTCGATTTTACTATGTGATCTAGTAAGGACAAGTGAAAAGGGGTCAGGCTTTTTCTTTTGAAAATATATTTTGCTATTATTGAGTGCCATGGAGTCATTTCTGACTCATAATGACCCTACATAAGATTTTCAAGGAGTGGCTAGTAGGTTTGAATTACCAGCCTTGCAGTTAGCAGTACATAGAGTATCCTACAGCACTAGTGTGTTTTTAGGGCTCAGAGTATCATATCCCAAGATAGCAATAAAGAATATGGTAGTGTTGGTTATGTGCTGTGTAGTTGGTTCCAACCTGTGTAGCGTTTGTTTCCGAAGCTGTAAATCTTTATGGTATGGGAACAGAAAGCCTTACCTTTTTCCTGTAGAGCGGCTGGTGGATTTGAACTGCTGACTTTGCATTTGCAGCCCAACTCATAACTTATTCACCAGAGCTCCTTAAAGAGAATATAGGCAGCCCAATGCAGGGCTTCAAACCAGTTAATTCCCATTCAGACCCAACCCCAGGCCCAGCTAAGAATATGCCTGTCTACCTCCCCACCCCCCATACGGTCCCTGGTGTGGTACTGTAAGATAAGCAGTGGACTTCTGGCCATACAGTCAGCAGTTCAAATCCACCAGCCACACTCAGGAACCCTATACAGGTGACTATCAGTCTGAATCTACTAGAAGGCATACAACAACAATAGCTCCAGAAACATTGAATCACAATCTACATTGTTAAAATAACCCCAGGTGATTTTTACTGATTCCCTAAGGTCTCATGTTAAAATGTGGATTCTGGATTGTAGTTCACTACATCTGGCATGGAAATACAAATTCTCAGCAAGTTCCCTTCACTAAATTGGAATGAATGCAAATTTAAAACCCAAGCCCAGAATCATATGAGATTTAAACTTTGCCAAATTTTTCTTGTACATTTCTAGAAGGCATGAATGTTTTATTAGTTTTGTTTTCTCAATGTCAGCATTACCATATTATACTCCAGAGTTGCTATGAGTCAGAACCTACTGGATACCACTTAAAAATACTAACTTTTTTATGCTTAAAATGTATATACATAAAAGTGAATGCCAGGTATAAATTAGCACAATCATTCTGAAAGGTATTTTATTCAATATGATCATAAAAACCTTAAAGCATTCACTTTTTTTTCCCTTTTATACTAATCCCTACTCTAGAATTATTTCTAAGAATATAATTAGAGAAGTAACACAAGATGGTAGTTTAAGAACATTAATTTCAGGTTGTACCTCTGTAGGAAAAACTCTGGACTGCTGACCACAGCATCAGCAGTTCAAACCCACCAATGGCTCCTTGGAAACCCTATTCAGGGTCACTATGAGTTGGAACCGACTTGAGGACACTTAACAAAAATGTATATATGTAATTAAGATGGTGATATACGTATGTTGTTCTTGTTAAGTGCTATCAAGTCAGTTCCAACGTATAACGACCCTGTACAGGGTTTCCAAGGAGCCGTTGGTGGGTTTGAATCACCGACCTTGTGGTTCAAACTGACCTAGCGGTTCAGTGCTTAACCAACAGTGCCATACCAGATCCGTATTTTTAAGGAATCCTAGTGGGGCGCTATAAGTTAATGCGCCAGACTGCAAAGCCATTTGAACTGCAAGATTGGTGGTTCAAGCTTACCAGCTACACCTCGGAAACCCTATACAGGGTCATTATGGGTCGGAACACACTCGATGGCACTTCACAACAACAAGTATAGTGCCCACTACTCGTCTGTCAGTTTGTTGTACTGTGGTATCTTGTGAGTTGCTGTGATTCTGGAAGCTATGCCACGGGTATTTTAATCACTAGAGAGTCACCCATGGTGGACATGTTTCACATGAGCTTCCACACGAAGACAGACTAGGAAGAAGGAAAGACGAACTACTTCCGAATATTTAGTCACTGAAAACCCTATGAATAGTAGAGGAACACTGTCAGATATAGTGCCAGAACTTACTCAGGTTGGAAGGCTCTCAAAATGCTACTGGTGAAGAGCTACCTCTTCAAAGTAGAGTTGACCCTGATGACACAAATGGAGTAAAGTCCAAGGGAGCAAAGCCCTCGGGACCATCATTTGCCAATGGGGTACAGCTCAAAATGAAGAGAAATAGTTGTAAGCATCCATTAAGAACTGGAACATGGAACAACAAAATGAATGTAAAACTAAAGTTCTCTCATGTAAACTACCATATAATTCACAATAAAACATTTAAAAAAAAAAGAATTGGAACATGGAATGTATGAAGTATGAATCTAGGAAACTTAGACATTGTCAAACATGAAATGGAATATATAAACATCAATATCTTAGGCATTAGTGAGCTAAAATGGACTTGTATTGGCCATTTTGAAACTGACAACTACATATTTTACTTGCCGGGAATGACAAAAGGAAGAGGAATTGTGTTGCATTCATCGTCAAAAAGCACATATCAAGATCATTCTTGAGGTACAACCCTGCCTATGATAGGATAATATACATGCGCCTATAGGGAAGTGCCTATAGGGAGTCCTGGTGTGGCACTGTGGGTGAATGCGCCAGACTGCAAAGCCGTTTGAACTGCAAGGTTGGCGGTTCAAGCTCACCAGGTACTCCTCGGAAACCCTATACAGGGTCACAGAAATCAAATTGACTACATCTATGGAAAGAGATGGTGGTAAAGCTCTATATCATCACTCAACACAAGGCCAGGGGCAGATTGTGGAACTGACAGTTCTTCAATTGCTCATATGCAAATTCAGACTAAAGCTGAAGAAAATGAAAACAAGTCCATGAGAGCCAAAATATGACCTTGAATATTTCCCACCTGAATGTAGAGATCATCTGAAGAACAGATTTGATACATTAGACACTAAAGACAGAAGACCAGAAAAGTTGTTGGCAGACATCAAGAACATCAGACATGAAGAAAGCAAAAAGTTATTAAGGAGACAAGAAAAAAGGAAACGACCAAAATGAATGTCAAAAGAACTCTGAAACTTTCTCTACAGCATAGAGATGCTAATGCAAATGGAAGAAATGAGTAAGTACAAAGCTGAAGAGAAAATTTCAAAAGTCAGCTCGAGAAGACAAAGTCAAATATTACAATGAAATGTGCAAAGATCTAGAGTTAGAAAAGCAAAAAGAAAGAGCATGCAGAGCATTGCTCAAGCTGAGGGAACTTAAGAAAAAGTTCAAGCCTCAACTTTCGTTATTGAAGAATTCTCTGGGCAAATTATTAAATGATACTGAAAGCATCAAAAGAAGATGGAAGGAATACAGAGTCACTGTACCAAAAGGAAATAGTTGATGTTCAACAGTTTCCAGAAGTAGCATATGATCAAGAGCAAGTGATACTGAAAGAAGGAAGTTGAATGTGCATTGAAGGAATTGACAAAGAACAAGGCACCAGTAACTACGGAATAAAAATT
Source organism: Chrysochloris asiatica (assembly GCF_000296735.1). Classification (NCBI taxonomy): domain Eukaryota; kingdom Metazoa; phylum Chordata; class Mammalia; order Afrosoricida; family Chrysochloridae; genus Chrysochloris; species Chrysochloris asiatica. Next base: position 7,340,851 of record NW_006408606.1, on the reverse strand, counting down.
GAAATCTTTCAAGAAAGTGAGGTGGCACAGGAGGCACTCATTTATGCCAAGAAATTTGGGAGACAACTATCTGACCAACTGATTGGAAGAGATCTGTATATATACCCATTCTAAAGAAGGTATCTCAACGGAATGCCGAAGTCATCGGACAGTATCTTTGATATGCCATGTGAGTAAAGATTTTACTAAAGGTAATACAGAAACAGCTGCAACCATACATTTACAGAAAACTTCAAGAGGTTCAAGCTGGATTCAGAACAATACACGGAATAAGGAATATCATTGCTGATGTCTGATGGATCTTGGCTGAAAGCAGATAATACCAGAAAGATGTTTACCTGTGCTTTATTGACTATGCAAAGGCCTTGGACTGTGTGGATCATTTCAAACTATGGACAACATTGCAAAGTATGAGTATTCTGGAACACTTAATTGTACTCATGAGGAACCTGTACATGGACCAAGAAGCAGTTGTTCAAACAAAACATGGGAACACTGAATGTTTTAAAATTAAGAAAGGTGTGTGACAGGGTTGTATTCTCTCACCATACTTATTCAACCTGTATGCTCAGCAAATCATTCAAGAAGCTGGGTTATATGAAGAAAAATGTGGCATCAGGATTAGAGGAAGACTCATTAACAATCTGTGATATGCAGATGATACAACTTTGCTTGCTAAAAGTGAAGAGGACTTAAAATACTTACTGATGAAGATCAAAGAGCACAGCCCTTGGTATGGATTACATCTCAATGTAAAGAAAGCAAAAATCCTCACCACTATACCAATAAACAACATTCATATCAACAGAGAAAAGATTAAAGTTGTCAACAATTCAGTTTCTTGGATCAACTATCAACACTCATGGAAGCAGCAGTCAGGAAATCAAACAACATAGTGCATTAGGCTAATCTGCTGCACAAGAGCTTTTGAAAGTGTTGAAGAGCAAAGATGTCAGCTTGAGGACTAAGGTGCGCCTGACCCAAGCCATGGTATTTTCAATAACCTCATATGCATGCGAAAGCTGTACAGTGAATAAGGAAGACCTTAGAAGAATTGATGCTTTTGAGTTATGGTGTTGGAGGAGAATATTGAAAGTGACATGGACTGCCAAAAGAACCAACAGATCTGTGTAGGAAGAAGTACAGCCAGAGTGCTGTTTGGAGGCCAGCATGACCAAACTTCATCTCTCATATGTCGGATACTTCGTCAGGAGGAACCATCGCTGAAGGATATCATGTTTTGTAAGGTGCAGGGTCAGAGAAAAAGAGGAAGACCCTCAGCGAGATGGAGTTGGCAAAGTGGCAGCATCAATGGGCTTAAGCATGGCAACAATTGTGAGGTTGACCCAAGCCCAGGCAGTGTTTCATTCTATTGTACATAGGATTGCTATGAATCGTTACATACTTTGTGGCACCTAACAACAACAAGGAAGACTGTAAAATAATTGATGCATTGGGTTATGGTGTTGAAGGAGAATATTAAAAGTACCAGGGACTGCCAAAAGAATAAACAAATCTGTATCGGTAGAAGTGTAGTCAGAATACTCCTTGGAAACCAGAATTACCTTACTTTGTCTCTCATACTTCGGACATATTGTCAGGAGGGACCAGTCCCTGGAGAAGTCTATCATATTTGGTAAAGTGGATGTTGGAGATAAAGAAGAAGACCCTCAACTAGATATATGACTTGGCACAGTGGCAGCATAAATGGGCTCAAAAGTAGCAACAATTGTGAGGCTGGCATAGGACCAGGCAGGGGTCTGACTGGCATTCTTGCTCGCTTCTGGGTATACTGGGAAAAGGTGTGCTTCTCTCCCCACTGGATTTCTCAAGGCCGTTCTCCCTTTCTGGGTAGGCAACAGCTGCCTCTACGCTTTTGTAAGGGCCGGGCCTGGAATAATCTACAGGAGGTGATGTCACTCATTTTGGAGCCTTCTTTGCTTCTCCACAGGTTCCTCACCTAGGATCCATTTGTATTTACTAGAAGAATGAAACACACTAGAATCCAGAGATTTAAGTAGAAGAGGAGATACTTTGCCTTCTTCTTCAATGGATGGAGGCAGGTGAGGCATAAGGAAAGTTCTGTTGTGCATAGGGTCGCTATGAGTCAGTGCCCACTCATACCACATAACAACAACAATAACAACAAATACCTAAATCTAATTCTTAATCTTATGATGTGGGGGAAGAATATTAAAGTTCCATTGAAGAAGTACAGCCAGAGTGTTCCTTAGAAGCCAAGATGGCCAGACTTCATCTAACATCCTTCTGTCATATTATCAGGAGAGACTATCCCTGGAGAAAGACATCATACTTGGTAAAGTGAATGGTCAGTGAAAAAGAGGAAGATCCCCAATAAAATGCATTGGCACAGTAGCAGTAACAACAGGCTCAAGTGTGGCAATGATTGTGAGGTTGGTGCAGGACCACTCAGCTTCATTCTCTTGTGCATAGGGTCGCTATGATTCAGTATGGACTTCACAGTAAAAGGAGCTCTCATAGCATGGTGCTTACAAATTGGGCTGCTAACCTCAGAGTCAGCAAGTTCAAAACTACCAGTTGTTTCACGGGAGAAAGATAAGGCTTTCTGCTCCCGTAAAGATTTACAGCTTAGCTGTGTACAGGATCGCTGTGAGTCGGTACCAACCCCATGTTACATAACAACAACAACAACACTATATCTATATATATGTTGTTGTTTAGTGTCATCATAGCGACCCTGTCTAGGGTTTCCAAAGTGGCTGGTGGGTTTGAAATGCCATCCTTGTGATTCAAAGTCCAGTGCCGATTCTACAGCACCACACCAAGAGTCATATGTTGGAGATAAAGAAGAAGACCCTCAACTAGATATATGAATTGGCACAGTGGCAGCATAAATGGGCTCAAAACTAGCAACAATTGTGAGGCTGGTACAGGACCAGGCAGTGGTCTGACTGGTATTATATATATATATAAAATGTTGTTAAGAGCCATCAAGTCACTTCAACTATTGAGCCAACAACCTTGTAGTTCAACCTTGTGGTCCAATGCATTATCCTACAGTGCTACACCAGGACATCATATATTTATATGCATATTATATATAGAAGGAGAGAGCTCTAGTAGCATAGTGATTATGAATTGGGCTTTGAATCGCAAGGTCAGCAGTTCGAAACTACCAGCTGCTCCATGGGAGAAAGATGAGGCTTTCTGCTCCCATAAAGATTTACAGCCTCGGAAACCCTGTTCAGGG
>NW_006408606.1:7334456-7337519 GCF_000296735.1 Chrysochloris asiatica | reverse complement strand
AGAGAGAGAGAGAGAGAGAGAGAGAGAGGTGTCTTTCTGCTCCCACAAAGATTCAAAGTTGCAGAATTCTGTCACATTTAATATTGTACATTCTAACAGAGTGGAAAAATATTCCTCACAATGTTGACATGGATAAAATTTTGATAATTTTTACTCTCTAATTACTTTAATCAACATTGTTGTAAATTTATTTGTAGTAAATATGAATCATTTTTATATTCAGAGAAAGTTTTGTTTTAAACTTCCTATGTAAAAAAACAACAACAACAAAAGTCTTAGAATAAATGTCATTTATACTCCCTATCACATCTTCTTCCCCTTTTATAAATCCTGAGCCTCTCTTGGCTCTACAGTACCTAGACTGAATGTCTTTTTCCAAGGATGTGGGTTCAAATTTCTCATCATCCCCCTCAACAATAGCAATGCTGTCAGAGAAGTAAAAGGGAGTGAAGGGAAACCAAGATGTTGACAGAACCCAGGAGAGAAATCAGCATGATTATTTTGGCAAAGTGCATAATTATGTGGGTGTTTTAAGATTGTCTTTAGTTTTGCTTATCACTGAGAACTCTGTTGTGTTTTGAACATTCTCTTAGTGAGTTTCAGGAAAGGAGGAATGTCTGTTTCTATTCATTTGGTCTCAGTAATTTTATATTTTAGACCTTGTTGTTATTGTTAGGTGCCATCAAGTAGGTTTTGACTCTTAGCGACTCTGTGTACAATAGAATAATACATTGCTTGGTATTGCTCCATCCTCACAATTGTTGGTTGAGCACAGTGTTGCTGTCACTATGGCAACCATGTTGGGAGTCTTCCAGTTTTTCTCTGACCCTCCACTTTTTCAGGTATAATGTTCTTCTCTCGGGACTCATATCTCCTGACAACATATCTAAAGTAAGAGAGACAAAGTCTCTCATCCTCGCTTCCGAGGAGCATTCTAGCTATACTTCTTTGAAGACAAGTTTCTTTGTTCTTTTTAGCAGTCTATGGTTCTTTCAGTATTTTTCACCACCATCTTTCGTTTTCATTGTCCAACATTCACATGCATATGATGCAACTGCAAATACAGTGTCTTCGATCAGGTGCACCTTAGTCTTCAAACTGACATCTTTGTTGTTGAACACTTTAAAAATGAGTCATAGCAAAAGGAGGGGAGTGATTGATTTTGCAATCCAGGAGCAGAGGTCCCTTGGACCATCAAGTGAGAAGAGCAGGACCCTACCCAGAGATGCAGTGGCGCCAGGGATGGAAACAGAGACGATGAAGTGGACAGATAGAGTGGGTGGGAACACTGGACTCAGGGCGGGAGAGTGGCTGTGTGCTGACGGCCAGGGGCAGGCCTGTGGGGGTGTATCCTTTGGTTATTTGATGATGCATGGAGGAGATTGTAATCATTGCAGTGAAACAAAATATGATAGGATTAATGTAAAACTGATGTTCTCCCAGGTAAACCCACATAATTCACAATAAAAACTTAAAAAAAAAAAGAAATGGAGTCATAGAAGACCTGTTCACCATGGGTTGCCCTTTTGGTATTTAAAATACCTTTGACATAGCTCCATTATCACAGCAACACACAAGCTGCCACAGTATGATAAACTGATATATCAGCGGTGCAAACTTCAGAGAGGGAAAGCGTGTCTTCTTTTTTTTTTGTATTGAAACTTAAGATAGAATGCACTGCTTTGCAAAGCATCTCTCAATACAGTAATAACTTGCCAAGCTATGTATTTGGATTGGAAATCCTGCCTTCCCAGTTATGTAAAATCAGGAAGTATCTCTGTCAAGTGATAGTTGGTGGTGGTGATGTGCTGTGGAGTCAGTTCCAACTCACTGTGACTCTGTCTAGGGTTTCTGAGGCTGTAAATCTTTACAAGAGCATAAAGCCTCATCTTTCTCACACGGAGCAGTTGGTAGTTTCAAACTGCTGATTTTGGGGTTATCAGCCCAACTTGTAACCACTGTCCTACCAGATCTCCTTAGGTGACAAATTAGCTCCTTGTTATTAGAAAGGAGGGCCTCTTTTCTTTTATCTTTCTAAGCAGTATATGAAGTTTTTTTTTCTGGGGAGGAATGAACTGAATGTGTGTGTGTATATGTTTGTATACACATGCATACATGTTTCTTGCAAAAATCCAACTTTGCAGTGTATACATATATATCAGCATATGTAAATACTTGTTAAACTACTCTCAAAGTCTTTAAACCTAGACTCACTTTTTGTAAGCCAGTCAAGGCACTTCTTATCCAGCAATTCAAGCAAGCTCCAAGATCTTTCATAGGTTTGTTTTAAATGACTTATACCCAGGAGAACCTGATTTTATGTTCAATTACTTAAAGTTATTTCATTTTCTTTTATTAACAGGGGGGAAATCACATACATATCCTAAATTCTTAATGTTGAGCATGTCTTACAAAAGAAAGAGGAATAATTTAGCATAATTTACCAATGCAAGTGTATTCCCCTTGACCCACAGACAACTTTTTCCCAAAATTTTTATAAAACTAATAGTATTTTTTTAATGTTTTATTGTGAATTATATGGTAGTTTACATGAGAGAACTTTAGTTTTACATTCATTCATCGTATATCATCTCATTGCCATGGTTCCAATCCCCTCCATGCATCATCAACCAACCAAAGGGTATATCCTAGAAACCCGCCCCCTACGCTTCCCTCCCCCGCTCCCCACTAGTTTTCAGCCAACAGTCCCTTTCCCTCTCTGGATTCAAAGTCCCCAGCCGCTTCATTACGTCTCTGTCTCTATCTCAGGCATCTCTGTTTCTCTGGGTAGGGTCCTGCTCTCGGCTCTTCTCTGTTGATGGTCCCAGATACCTCCGCTCCCATCCTGGAGAATTAATCACTCCCTTGCTTGTAATAAAATGTCTACATTTGCATTTCCAACCCTCATAATCAGTCCTGATAAGCATTATTCACTTCAAATTACCCATTTGTATTTCCCAAATTCACTTCAAATACAAATTACCCATCTGTATTTCCTTTCATCCGCTCCGCCCAGACAGATTGAATAGTACCCACTGGAGATTCTGCCTTCCTCCATGCTCC
>NW_006408606.1:7333253-7333854 GCF_000296735.1 Chrysochloris asiatica | reverse complement strand
ATTTGTTTGTTCTTGTAGTAACAGTCCATCTGCCTCCATTTTTCCTGTATGTCTTTCTTTCAAGAGGTATCTTTTATTCTTCTAGCTGCTCCAGGCTGGTCTGCTCGTCCTTTCAAGTGGAGATTTCTCATCTCCGGAGATCTGGATGTGGTTCCGTTTTCTACCTATAGTTTTATGTATTGCAGATGGTCTGCAGGAAGCCTCATTCACTGGATACGCTGTAGCCCCATTGTAGGTATTCTAATCAGTCATAGGCAGAAGACGGACTTACAAGCCTTCTAGTGTGATGTTTCTGACTATTCCTTTTCTCTCCCTCTCTAGTGTCTACTCTGTATTATAATGCAAGGGAACCCAAGATTAAAAAAACCAACCAACCAACAAACAAATAAAACAGTCAAGCATCTTAACATGATTCCCCCCCGCCCTATTCCAGCCATGACTCAATCCCTGTATCTCAGAGCCCTGCAGTTCCAAGGCTGTGCCTATGTCATCCTTTATCTCTGTCCCATTTGTCCCTTTCAAACATGCCCAATTGTTCTCCCATCTGCCCCGTTTCTCCACTTCCCTCTCCCTCCCTGTATATTGCCCCCCCCCAGCACCC
>NW_006408606.1:7312600-7333056 GCF_000296735.1 Chrysochloris asiatica | reverse complement strand
TAGTATTTTTAATTGAGTAGAAATTAGTATTGGGGTTGTTGTTGTTGTTAAGTGCCGTCGAATCGGTTCTGATTCATAGTCACTCTGTCAAGGGTTTCTGAGGAGCAGCTGGTGAATTTGAACCATAGACCTTGCAGTTCAAAACTTGCAGTCCAGTACTAATCCTACAGTGCCACACAAGGACTCCAGTCTTAGGGTAGCAAGATGAAACAATGTAATACAGTTAAGTTACCAAGACCTGAAGTAATGGCATCAAATCTTAGTTCCAATTCCAAATTTACTACTTAATATTCCTTTCACTTTTTGCTATTATTTAACTTGTAAAAAATAAGTTGCTATTATTTAAGCCTCTATTTCCTTTCTTGCAAATTGGATATAACATCTACTTCTAAGTGTTCTTCTAAGGAATGCAGAAATTTCCATAGTTAAGCACTTATCACAGTTCTTTAGTAGCTCAGTAATATTATAATATGAACCATTCAAATATTTATTCTGTTGTTGTTAGTGGATCCTATGCAGAACAGAATGAAAATTGCCCAGTCCTGCCTCATCTTCACAGTTGTTATGTTTGAGTCCATTGCTGCTACCACTGTGCTAATCCATCTCATTGGGGTTGTTCCTCTCTTTAGCTAACCAGCCAGTTTACCAAGCATGATTTTTTTCTCCAGGGTCTGGTCTTTCCTGGTAATATATGTCAAGTATGAGAGACAAAGTCTCACCATCCTGGCTTTTAAGGAGCATTCTGACTACTTCTTCCAATACAGATTTGTTTGTTCTTCTGGCAGTCCATGGTATTTTTAATATTCTTCAACACCATAACTCAAATGTATCAATTCTTCTGTGATCTTACTTATTCATTGTCGAACTCTCACATGCATATAAGGTGATTGAAAATACCATGACTTGTAAGAGGCACACCTTAGTCCTCAAACTGACATCTTTGCTCTTGATACTTTAAAGAGGTCTTGTGCAACAAAGAGGTAGCTTATTTTGAGTTATCACTTACTCATGTAGACTTCTGGTGTGACACTATAGGATCAGCACTGGGCTGCAAACCAAAAGGTTAGTAGTTCAAAACTACCAGCTGCTCCTCAGAAACCTAGTTGCTATAAGTCAGAATCAACTTGACAGCATTTAACAACTTAATCATTTATGACTATTGTCGTGAATTCAACCTCTCTGGGCTTCAGTCTTCTCAGTGGATGTTATTGTGTTATTGTTAGTATCATAGAGTTGTTTCCAACTCATAATGACACTGCATAGAGTTTCAAAGAAGCAGCTGATAGGTTTGGACCACCGACACTGGTTAGCAATCATAATAGAGAGATGACAGTTTGGGTCTCTGGACTGCATAAGCTTAGGTATATGCTGCTGCTTTCACAGTAGTGAGATGTCTAAAGATGCATACACAGACCCTGTATTCCAATAGGATGAAGGAAGAAAATATCAGAAACTTGTATTCATGATTTTCTTTATGTTGAATTCTTAAGTAATGTATATTTTGTGTGTTTTATAATATAGTAACATATCAAAATATATTTTATTATATAGTCAGTAATAATGTCAACCATGAAAGATAAGTATAATCTATATACTTGTAAAACAAAAATATTTTTTTCTTAATTTGAAAATAAAAGAAGAAACCAAAGCATACTAGTATTAAAAAAGTTTCCTCCATTTCTAAAATGCTACACCACTGGAGTCCTGGTGTGGCGCTGTAGGCTAAGCACTGGACTGCTAAACCACAAGGTCTGTGGTCCAAACACACCAGCCACGCCTCAAAAGCCCTGTGCAGGGTCGCTGAGTTGGAACTGACTCTGCAACACTGAACTGCAACAGTAGTTATAGGAATATATGTATATGCTTTCTGAATAAATATATGCACATTGGATAAAGGACACAGTTGTTTTTCCTAATATGGATGCATGGTCAAAAAAGTTTGGAAATGACTGGCCTAGGAGTCATTTTCTTCTGAAGGTGGTGATAATATGACCTAACCTTCAATCTCAATTGTCTAGCCTATACTAGATAGAGATGAACGTGTGCTGTCAAAGATAATCAAACAACTTTTCTTAACTCTAGAGTTTGGAAAGGCCACAATCATAGCCTTTGCTAAAGATAGGGTAAACACAGTGTGGAATCTAGGTTATTTTGGGGTTTGACCACTTGGTGTGACTGAATAATGAGATGTCTTAGACATGTAAAATCAATCCTTTCTCAGTACTTACATTTGGACTTGACCATTTAAGGAAATGCTGCTGTTTTCACTACCCAGGAACCACAAAACATATTCCCACAGGAAAACCGAATTCCTTTTCTACTTAAATTTAATGGCAGTGTAACTGGGGCTTTTTTTTTTTTTTTGAGATTTTTAACTTTTGGTTATAAATACTGCTGCTTCCATGGAAGTATTCTTTCTTTTTTTCTACCTGATCAACTTAGAAAACACTGGAAATCCAATCGAACATTCTTAAATGGGTTTATTTTAAACCAGGGCACCAGTATTTGGAAATAACGCACAGTGGACATTTTTTTCTCCATAAAAAGTTTTCATAATGGGATGATATAACCCTGTGTCTTAGGATGTAGATATCTGGGGATAAATAATTGCTCTTAACCTCTGTGGACAGTAGATTCTCTTGAGAATCTGAATATATTCTTTTGAAAAGTACACATAGAAAATTTTTACGTACAAAGTTTGCTCTAGAATTTCGGGGGCTCACAGATAATCTCTTTCCTGAACCTGTCCAATAAACTTTAGATAATGGAAATTTTCTGGATAGTGAGGGGAATATTGTTAGTTGGTTGTGTGCCATGGAGTCGGTTCTAACTCATAGTGACCTTGTATAGGGTTTCCGCGGTGGTATATCTTTATGGAAGCAGAAAGCCTCAACTTTCTCCCATGAAATGGCTGGTAGTTTTGAAGTACTGACCTTGAGGTTAGCAACCCAACTCATAACCACTATACTACCAGAGCTCCTTGTAGGGGATATAGCTACTAATATACATCAACCTATGAGCCATTGTGTAACCCCTACAGTATATGACTAGTTTTTTGGAAACCCTTCATTCTGCAGGTTTGATTTCAAAAAGTCATTGACATAGTTTAAATAGTTCTTAAATTATGATATGTGTATTGCTTGTGGGACTTGACTTTTGTTATTATTTATTAGCTACATTTTTTAGAAAGGCAAATCGGGTGTAATTTGAACCTTCCAAAAGAGTTAGCATCTTAGGATCATACGAAGAGTTAGAGTTAACAAAGTACTTCCAGGAAACCTTTGAGTTAGGTAATACCAGTAGAAATATCCCCATTTTACAGATTAGAAAACTAAGATATAAAAGCAATTAAAGTTAATTGATTCATTGCTGGGGAATGAATCAATTAAAAATTTAAGTTAAAAAACTTTAAAATGCAGATTTTTTTAAGTTTACCTGTAAGATTTTTTTCAAGCCATCTCTCTCAAATTCTGATCTACAAATTCTGTGCATCAGGCATGCTTGTTAAACATGCAGAATTCTGGCTTCTGCCTGCAAACGTAATGTGTCCATATTGGGTATATACAGGCCATGGTTGTTGTTGTTGTTGAGTGCCATCAAGTTGATTCTGACTCATGGCAACCCTGTATAGGGCATGGGGACGCTCCTAAATTGACAAATAATTTGAATGATTCCTGTACACCCTGGTTTGAGAATCCCTGAGCAGTGCCTTACTTAACATGACTACACATTAGAATCACTTGTGAAGTTTTAGACCTGGACTAATACAATAAATTTCTCTGGAGGAAGGTTGATATAAATTCACTGGGTAACTGTGATATACAATGAGGATTAGTAACTTCTATTCTAAGTTGACAAACGTTTTATATAAAGTTAACATATAATAATTTCAATTAGTTTCCTATGGTTGCCATAGGAGTTCAGTATTGATAGAAAATAAAGGTCATGGAGAGATCAAATAGTGGCAAACGAAGATTCTAGAGAAATAAGCAGGGGATAGATTGCCTCCCCTTCTTTGCAAGCTTTCACCTCATGTTAAAGACTTACGGGATTATTTAATTTTTGTTATCATAAAACAGGTATATTTATGTAAAAAAGATTCCTTCCACCATTTCTGGCTTATGGAAAGTTTTCTAAAGAATGAATTTTGTAGAGGTATTTGAAAGATTAATTTGTATTACTTTGATTTGACTCATTAAAAAAAATGATTCACATTTTACTAGAGGAAGAAGTAAGATTTATTCTAGATAAATATAGTTCTGGATTTATAAAAGGGCCCTTTAAGTAGGAATAGATGAAGAATATATCGTGCTAGTAAAATAATATGTCTATATATGCATATGTATATTGAATTGGTTTTGTTCTGTTCCCTTCACTCCTTTATCCTCATCATCAAGTACTGTCATTTACTTTGGTACATTCTTCCTGAACACCTGCTGTCAAATACATCAAGTCTTTTCTTGCACAGTGCTACGGGTTTTTACAGAACTGAGCAAGCCCAAAATTAGACAGATAGCCTACAGACTGATTGATTTATTTGTTTTAATACAAACACATGCTCAGATGTTGTCATACAGAAATCCGTTTTAAAAGAACCATTTTTCAAAGAACAAAGAGCTTTGTAACCCTAGCACCTAATCCTGTGCCTGGCATATAGTAGCTACTCAGGACATGTTTGTGGAGTTGAACTGCTCTGTGAGGCCTCAAGCTGAGCACTATAAGATTCTCTCAACTCTGGGAGTAACTTGAGTATTTTAAATAGTTGTGATACGAATTGCAATGTTTAAAAAGCTTTGCCAGCAGTTGAAAACTGAAATACTGACATATTGTATGACCCAAATTTAATTTGGCAGGTACTGTTCTCTTTATAGAATAAATACAAAGCTATCTAAAGGAAATCTTATTTTATCCTTTACTTCTTTCATAAAATGCAGAGGCATTTTCAGAAGAGACAAATGTCTAATAATAACCTAAAAACTTTTGGCAGTTCCACTTCAGAGGTATCTCCTAAATTATCCATTAACTGTCTCTGCTATTATTCATGTTCTAATTTGGGACCTTGAGATCTTACTAGCTACTTAACTGGAAGTTGTACTTTATTACTATGCTAAGTTCACACAGCTACCAGTTCTTTACTTTTTTCAACAAAAAGCTAGACCTGTCCCTCCACAATTTCCTATGGACTCTGAAATAAAGAAGGAGCTCTGGTGACACAGTGGGTTAAGCATTGGACTGCTAACCAAAGGATGTTGGCTTGAACTCACCAGCTTTTCTGTGGGAGAAACATTAAACAATCTGCTTTTATTAAGCTTTATGTCCTCAGAAACTGTATAAGGACTGTTGTACTCTGTCCTCTCAGGGTTACCATGAGTCAGAATCAATTCAATGGCAGTGACTTTTTATTATTTATGCTTTTTATGATATAAAGACCAAACTCCTTGAGTATAAGGTATCATATGTAATATAATCATACCTGCATTTTTTTTTTAACTTAGTCTACTTTCATACTCATGTCCCCAAGTATATTTCACCAGGCCTTCCCGATCTTTCTAACCACATAAAATTTCTATCTGACTGCCTTTTAGCCCTCCTATGGAGCTCTGATAGCGTAGTGGTTACGAATCAGGCTGCAAACCACAAGGTCACCAGTTCGAAACTACCAGCTTCTCTGCGGGAGAAAGATGAGGCTTTCTGTTAGCCTTGGAAACCCTGTACAGGGTCGTTAAGAGTCAGAACAGACTCCATGGCACATAACAACAACGATAAGAACTTAGAAGCACCATCTTAAGCATACCTCTAATCCATTCGCAAGACAAACGAACTGGAAAATCTGCCCAACAGTGTGACCACAGCAAACCTTTTGCCCTTTTATTCTCAGCCACACCTTCACTTCTTTGCACATAGTATTTGTTCAACCTTTTTTCACCTTCTCAACCAGGTAAATTATACCTCTTTGTAACTCAAGACCCAGATCATTTGGGTCAGAAGAGTATTTCTGGAATTTTTTTAAGTTTTAAGATTAGATAATTACCTTACCTGAACCAATAATAGTTTTTAAAAACAGAAATAAAATAAAGCTTTCATATCCTTGGCTTTTCTGGAAACAGCTTCTTGTTTGTACATGGCATCAAGTATACGCTTCTCAATAGGCTTATTTGTCTAAGGGTGTTTGTGTGTGTGTAATACAGTGTGAGGGGCTTCAAAAAGTTAGTGGAAAAATGGAATTAAAAGATAACAGTATTTTTCCATGAACTTTTAGAAGCTCCCTTATAATACACCATTAATACTTACTCAGATTTTACTATAAAGTCAAAAGATACCAGACTATGTGTTGTGCAAAAGCTTACTAATATAAAGGCTGTACAAAATACAAAAATAGGTTTTCATATTTTCCTCATTTTAATAGAGCCTATTTGGGACTCCTGGTTTTGTGCTGTGGATTAATGTACCAGGCTGCAAAGCCATTTGAACTGCAAAGTTGGTGGTTCAAGCTCACCAGCAGCTCCTTGGAAACCTTATTCAGGGTCAGAACCAATTTGACAGCACTTAACAACAACAGTTGTTGTTTGGGGGAGTCCTGGTGTAACACTGTAGGATAGCACTGGACTGCTAACCACAATGTTAGCAATTCACACCCACCAAGTGCTCCTTAAATAGTTTAAAAATGGGGATTTACAGAGTTTGTAATTAGAATGATCCAGTTAGCAGTGATATAGATAAAGGGATGGAGAAACATGAAAAGATTTAAGTCTGGAAATTAAAAAAAAACAACACTAGCAAGGCAGTTTTGATACTCGACAAGAAACTATGTTGGCTTGACTTCAGGAGTGAACATTTATTGGTGATTTGTATGTGTGGCACTGTTGAGTATATAATTTGAATACAATGAATATGACTCCTACCATTATACATAGTCTACAATCCGATGGGGAAGACAGACAGTAAACAAATACAGAAATATAAGAAAGACTGAGTAGTAATGATAATTCAAAAGAATTTTAACAAGTAGCAATAACCATGGCTCCTGGTGTGGTGTTGTAGCATAAGCACTAGACTGCAAACTGCAAGGTTCGAATCCATCAGCTGCTCCTCATAAACCCTGTACAGAGTTGCTGTTATTTGGAATTGGCTTGATGGTACTTATCAACAACAACATTAATTAGTTGGATTTAAAGAGAAAGAGATGTGAGAATAAAAACAAGGTTTCTTTGAAGTAAATCAGAGCTGTTACCAATGCTCCACTTGTCTCTAATTTCTGGAACCATTTTTCTCCATGAATCAGGATTCACTGGTATGTTTTAAGTAAAGTGTGAAGGTTACTGCTGTTTTTCTTTCCTAGAAAAAGGCACTCCCTGCTCTTACATCTACACCTTTGTTGATCATTTTATGTGAATGAGAATCCGTGGAATCTGAGTGTCCAAAGTATTTATTTTAACACTTTGATTCACAACAAACATATCTATGCAAATTAAAATTAGATTTGAACATCTGATAAATTACGAAGTACCAATATTGAGTACCAATATTTAAAAAAAAAAAAACCAGAAAAGACAGCCTTGTAACTTTGTATACATTTAGATAGACTCCTTCTTTCATGTGAAGTACCAGGAATAAACATAATAGTACTTGTTTTATGATAAACAAATTGTATATTTAATAATGCTTATGGACTGCTAAACTCTGGGTATTTCCCTTGGTCAGAATGTGACTCCTAGAATATAAAAGACTGAAAAAACTATTACATATGTTAATTTCATATGGTGATTTTTAGTCAGGGTGCAGAAGCAGATTTCTGGTAAGCTCTTGAAATTGTAAAATTGTGTAGGGATGTGTTTGCAATGTGTATTATGAGGAGAATTCTTTCCAGATGCACGGAAGCCTCTATAATTAAAGTATCACCTTGATTTTCACATGTGAAGAAACTGAGGTTCTTAGATGTATAGAGACTTGGTCTTGAATAAGTTCTCGAAAAGGCAGCTTTCTCTATAATTTTTTAAAATAGAATTTTAACTTAGAGGTGACAATATCTATGATCTTACAGTCTGAAGAATAGTTTACTGTTATTGTTGTTGTTAAGTGTCGTCGAGTCGGTTCCGACCCATAGCAACCCTGTATAGGGTTTCCAAGGAGCAGCTGGTGAGCTTGAACCACCGACCTTGTAGTTCAAATGGCTTTGCAGTCTGGCGCATTAACTCACCCATGACCTTGAATTCTGAAGAATTAAAAGGATTCAACTTGTTTAATCATTGAGAGACTTGTCATATGGTGATTTGAAAGTGAGAAAACATTCCATCATCCAGAAAACATTCCTCTACATTAATATACCAGAACAGTTTTAAAGAAATTCTAGGAAGGGTGGTAACACATTCAAGGTTCTACAGGAAGGAAGGCTTTTTCCTACTTTTTTTTTTTTTTTTTAAGTATAACTTTCACTGACAAGATCAGGCCAGAAAGGCCTAACTGGCTGTTGGCCCAGACAGTGTTATAATCATTGAAGTGAACTCAACCTGCACTGCCCAGGAACAGCAACAACTTAAAAAATAAAAGCACTGGTTGCATGCTGAGCATTGTTCTAGTGTCTTAGATGGCGTGTATACTCTCTATATCCTTTGCTATGATGTTCTTTCAACTATTAGAACGGAAATTTTAAAATAGCCTAATATTTGAGTTTTCCCAGAAGGGTGAAAAGGATAACTTCAACTTTTAAAAAAACAAAACAAACAAACATATATATATATATATATATATATATATATATATATAGTTAAGCTATGCATAGCTATATCCCCACCAACTAAAATGATTTCTAGAGGAATAATTCTTTAACTTTATTTTCTTACTTACGTCATTTTCAGAACAAGAGTTATTTTAATCTAAAAGTCCGTTAACAATGAAGATCTAGTTGTATTGAAAGAATAATTAAATTTAAAAGGACTGATTTAACATTCAGTCCAGCTTCTGGAGTTTTTGTAGATTAAGCTTCACTAGTGGTTACGAGTCAGGCTGCTAATCTCAAGGTCAGCAGTTAAAAACTACCAGCAGTTCCACAGGAAAAAGATGAAGCTTTCTGCTTCCATAAAGATTTATAGCCTCAGAAACCCTATACAGGGTCACTATGAGTCGGAACTGACTCCATGGCATGTAACCACCAACACTACCATCTTTGTCTTAATGGGGGTATAATAATGACCAAGGTATACCTGAACTAAGCCATGGTATTTTCAGTAACCTCATATGCATGTGAAAGTTGGGCAGTGAATAAAGATCATAGAAGAATTGATGCATTTGAGTTAAGGTGTTAGAGGAGAATATTGAAAGTACCATGGACTGCCAAAAGAACAAACCAATCTTTCCATCTTGTCTAGATGGGTCTGGTGAAAAGAGATGGGGATAGGATTCTTATGATTCAATCGTGGGTAATTGTTATCATGACTAATTCCGATGGTCACAACTGTAAAAGTAGAAGTTTTGTAACAAAAATGGGGGAGTAGTTAATCTTACAGTCCAGAAGCAGAGGACCCTAGGACCATCAAGGGAGAAGAGTACAAGTGGAATGCAGGACCCTATCCAGAGAAGCAGCGACACCAGAGATAGAAGCAAAAATGAAGACATGAGGAGAGGGAGCAGCTGAGGACTCTAGACTCATGGAAAGAGAGGAACTGAGTGCTGGTGGCCAGGATACAGGAACACAGGAAGAATGTGCCCTTTGTTTAAATGATTATATATTCCTGAGTGTTTTTGTGTACATCCCCACTCCCCCCAAGAAAAAACAACAACAAGAAAGAAAAACAACAACAACAACAACAAAAAAAAACCAGGATGGAAGCAAATACTGTTGAATGATGATGCACAGACGAGATTGTAATCATTGCAATGAAACGATAGTGTAAAGCCGATATTCTCCCATGTAAACTGTCACTTGGCTCACAATTTAAAAAAAAAATAAAGAACAAACCAATCTGTGAATAAGGAAAGCCATAAAAGAATCTATGCTTTTGATTTATGGTGTTGGCGAAGAATATTGAAAACACAGTGGACTCAGAGAAGAACATGTTTGTTCTTGTGCATTTGTTAATGTAGCTCTAAAGAAGTACAACCAGAATGTTCCTTAGAAGCGAGGACAGGGATAGTTCGTGTCTCATACTTTGAACATATTGATGGGAGGGACCAGTCCTTGGAAAATGGATGTCATGTTAGTAAAGTGAAAGATCATTGAAAAAGAGGGAAGATCTCCAATGAGATTGGTTGACACAGTGGGCTCAAGCATAACAATAATTGTCAGGATAGCACAAAACCAGGCAATGTTTCATTCTGTTGTGCATAGAATGGCTCTAAGTCAGAAACAACTGTACAGCACCTAACAACAACAGCAACAAGTTTAGCTTTAAAGTGTTAAAAAGCAAAGATGTCACTTTGAGAACTAAAGCACGCCTAACCTAGCCCAGGATTCATTCATTGTAAAAGCTGGCCAATGAATAGGGAAGACCAAAGAAAAATTGCTGCCTTTGAATTTATGCTAATGGCTATGAAGAGTGGGTGCAGAGACGAAGTCTTACTGTCTTCTAAGTAGCATTCTGCTGTACTTCATCCAAGACATATTTGTTCTTCTGGCAGTCCAACACTTTGAATATTCTTCACCATCACCATAATTCAAATTCATCAGTTCTTTTCTGATCTTGCTTATTCATTGCCCAACTTTCACATGAACGTGAAGTGATTGAAAATACCATGACTTGTGTCAAGTGCACGTTAGTCTTCAACCTAACATCTTTGCTCTTAGCGCCTTAAAGACAGTTTTGCATGTTGGTACATGGAGGGTGTTTCAGTTTCTGAATGTAAAACCTGATGATCTGCTCTGTAAACCTTCACCCAATTCACAATAAAAAGTTTATTAAAAAAAAAACAAACAACTTTTTTTGCAATAGATTTTCCCAAAGTAATGTCATTTGATTTCTTTATTGCTATTTACATGAGTGTTGATTGTGAGTTCAATCAAAATGAAGTCTTTGACAACTTAAGTCTTTCCTCCATTTATTATAATGTTACTTATTTGTTCAGTTGTGAGGATTTTTGTTTTCTTTACATTGAGGAACAATCAATACTGAAGTCTTTGATCTTCATCAGTAAGTATTTTGAGCCCTTTTCCTTTCAGCAAGCCAAGTTGTATCATCTGCATATTACAAGTTGTTGATGAGTCATCCGCCAATCCTGATCACAGATTTTTCTTCATATAAACCAGTTTCTCGGGTTATTTTCTCAGCATGTATATCGTTAAAGGATACAACCATAACTCACACCTTTCTTAATTTTAAGCCATTCAGTTATTCTCTTGTTCTGTTCTAACAACTGCCTCTGTCTTGGTTTACATTCCTCATGAGCACAATTAAATATTCTGGAATGCCCATTCTTCCCAATGTTATGTATAGTTCTTCATTATCCATGTAGTCAAATGCCTTTGCATAGTTAATAAACACAAGTAAACATCTTTCTGATATTTTCTGGTTTCAACAAAGATCCATCTGACATCAGCAATGATAACCCTAGTCCTACATCCTCTCCTGAATCCAGCTTAAATCTCTGCAATTCCTTTTCTGTGTACTTATGCAATCATTTTTAAATTATCTTCAGCAAAATTTTACTTACATGTGACATCTCCACATTCTGTGGGGGCACAAGTATTGATCTCTTCCACTTGGCTGGTCTAGTAGCTGTCTTCTAAATTCCTTGACATGGACTAGTTTGCGCTTCCAGTGCTGCATCAGTTTACTGAAACATTTCAAGTTATATTCCATCAATTCCTGGAGCATTGTTTTTCACCAATATCTTCAATGCAGCTCGGACTTTTTCCTTCAATACTGTTGGTTCTTGATCATATACTACCTATGAAATGCTTGAACATTGACCATTTCTTTTTCTATCCTGACTCTGTATATTCCTTCTATCTTCTTTGGATGTTTTTTATGTCATTCAACATTTTGTCCATAGAATTCTTCAATGTGGCAATCCGAGGCTTGAATTTTTTCTTCACTTCTTTCAGTTTGAGAGAAAGAAGTGCTGCTGAGTGTGTTCCTGCCTTTTGGTTTTCTAGTTCCAGGTCTTTACATGCTTCATTATAATACTTGACTTTATCATCTCGAGATGCCCTTTGAAATTTTCTGTTCAGCTCTTTTACTTCCTTATTTCTTTCAGTTGCTTTCTTTCAATGTCTTTTTAATCTTTTGCTTTCTTCAAATATAATATTCTTGATGTCATACCACATCTATTCTGGTCTTCAGTTGTTAATTTTTAATATATCAAATCTGTTCTTTACCATATTCAGGGAGTATATACTCATAGTCATAATTTGGCTTTTATGAACTTGATTTAATTTTCTTGAGCCTCAGCCTAAATTTGCATCTAAGCAATTGAAGGTCTGTTCCAAAGTCAGTTCCTATCCTTGTTTTGACTGGTGATATTAAGCTTCTCCTTCATCTCTTCCCACAGATGTAGTCATTTGGATTCTTGTGTACTCCTTCTAGTGAGTTTTACATTTACACCATTTATATTGTTGGATCACAAGAGACCTATCTACATCTCCGTTCATCAGCCCCACCTAGACAGATTGTATACTACTCAATGGATATTCTACCTTCCTCCAGGCCCTCTAGATCTAGGTTCCCCCTTGAAAGCTTGTATGCCAATCACTTCTTGCCTGTGTAGCCCCTCATTTTGGGTAGTCAATGTCCAAGTTGCCCATCCCTGTCTACTCTGTGTCTCGAGGGGGTGGGAATGATCCTTGCTATAAAGATTTATTCCCTCTTTTGAGCTACTGCATCCATAGGTATAGGTCAAATTCATCAAATTGTATCAGATTATTCTTTTTTTTCCTCTTCTTTCTTCTTCTAGTTGAGCTCTGATCATCCAGTCATTGAAGCCAGGTCAAGTGGTTATTATCTGTTGTGCATATGCCCTCTCTTCTTATCAGCTGGACACTTCACTCTCCATTCTAGTCCTCTGTGGCTATGTCACTGACTCTGGGCCCAAGAGTCCCCAGATCTTGCCACACTGCTGGCCAACCAGGTCTCCACCCGGGTTCACAGGAGTCTATTGAACGTTGTAGGGCTTAGCTCGCAGCTTCATTGCTGTTTTTCCCTCACTTCCCCTTATGGGTTTTGAACATCGTCACCAATCAGAGCGTGTATTCCCATTGAGTCTTTGTCTTGGAAGGGGGTTTGCTCTGAGGGGACCTGTCCTCTTGGCTTGAAGTCTCCTAGGCAAGTAACTTGCTTGTTCTTGTAGTAATCAGTCAGTCTACCTATATTGTTTTGTATTAAGGACTTACTCTTGATAACCAGTAATAGACTTCAGTTTCCATACATCTGCCTACTGTAGATATTTTTGTCTTCTTTATTTTTTTTACTGCCTTTCCTGTATTGAAATAGATCTTGCGATGCTCTTTTTGACTGTGACTGTGATGTCATTCCTTAAAAATGTCCTTTCCAGTGTAGTGAACCGCATGGTTGTCTAATTCAAAAAGGCCAATAACTGCCCATTTCAATTCACTAAGATACAGGATGTCTATCTTTATAATTCTGTTTCATCTTGGATAACTTACAATTTTCCTATAGTCATGCTTGGTACATTCCACATTCTGATTATTAATGCATGTTTCCAGTTGTTTCTTCTCATTTTGAGTGTGTCCCATTCAGCAAATGAAGATCCCAAAAGCGTTTCTGAATCTACAGCATTAAGGTCAAATATACTTTGAGGAGGGAGCTCTTCCACAGTCTTATTTCGAGTGTATTGCAAGCATATTCCGGCATTAAATCAGACAGTGTTTCACTGCTATTCATAATGTTTTCAGTGGCTAATCATTCCTTTTTACTAGTCTTGACGCTCTGCTGAAACCTGTCCAGCATGGGTGACTTCCTTGTATTTAATGTCAGTGGCATAGCTTGTAGCATCCCAGCAACACACAGGCCACCACAGTACACTGATGAGTGGTGGAAGCTAAATCTACTCAGTCTGGTATGTTATTAATGATTGTGGATGGAGAGTAACTCTTGCGTGATAAATAAAGGAACACAAGGACAGAATTATGTCAAAATCTTTGCTTTCATGGCAATAATTTACTAACTTCCTTTTTATATAGTAAGTCTAATTTGTATACACTTTTCCTGAAAAGAGAATAGTAATCTTCTCCTGACTTGACAGTTACTGAGAAGCTGAAAGCCTCCCAGAAACACTGCTTTTCTGTTTCCAAAAGTACTCTGAACATTGTTTCTTTGTTGATATATTTAAAGTAGATTACAGAATCTCGAGTACTTGTTTTATTTACTAAGTAAAGATAATAGCAAGTTGTTGTAAAATTCTGGATCTCTCCTTCCCTTTGGTGTCTGATTTGAAATGTTCATTATGAGCTTGATTAATCCATGTTGCCCCGTTTTCTTTATAGGCTTTGATGCGGCCTGGGAGAATTGATAGAATCATCTATGTGCCTTTACCAGATGCAGCAACAAGAAGGGAAATTTTTAACCTGCAGCTTCGCTCCATGCCAATTAGTGATGGTGTTGACCTGGATGAACTCATCCTCCAAACAGATACATATTCAGGAGCAGAGGTGAGGTGATTCTCCTTAAAATGTATTGTTGAAAGAGAAGTAGCTTGGTTCCATTTGCAAGAAAAGACAGCTTTCTGCTAACTATTTTAAATTATTAAGAAATCTTAAAACAGGAAATGTCATACCTGGCAGATAAATCACTAAGTTAAATTTCTTCTTACCTGGCTTATATTATAACTCAGTTGTTTCATATATGGCTTCTTTTATTTCTCAAAATGTAGTTATTAGAGATTAGCATATATACTAGAAAGAAAAACTAGAAATCAGAGATTCTGTGTTCGGTTATTTCATACAACAGTTTTCAACAGTCACACACTTCTTCACTTTCATTTCTTTACCTGTGAAATGGAGATAATAGCATAATCCTTCCTAAGGAGCATAGTGGTTACTCTTCAGGCTGCTAAACTCAAGGTCAGTAGTTCGAAAGACGAGGTTTTCTGCTCTTGTAAAGATTTACAGCCTTGGAAGCCTTATACTAGGTCGCTACAAGTCAGAACTGACTCCATGACACATTACCACCACCACCACCACCACTATCACTGATATCTATGGGTAGCATAGAAGTGAAATTAGGATATCACAAATGCATCCTGAAGTACAAAGGGTAATGGAAAGGGATGTGCTGTTATCATTATTTATCATTTTGTAAAAATTATTTAATCTACTTATGTATTAACAAAGATTATCTCATAAAAATAGTTAAATAAACACACATTCTTCCCATAACTGAAAACTCTCTCCATAAGAATAGCAACAACCTTCATAAAAATATGAAACCACTATAACTAGGAGAGATAAACATTTTACTTTTCTTTCACAGCTCTTGTTTTAGATTAATTTTATAAGGAGCCTTCAATGAGTTCCTGGAAACATTGTACTTTAGTTTCTTTTTTCCATGAGTTTTTTGAAGCTGCCTCGTATTTATAAATTAAAATTTCATTAAAATAATTCTGTAGCTTTTCCATATGCGTTTCTTAAGAAACAGACAGGCTATATTCCTTAATACAGTTATATCTCCTATATACTACTGATGTGAGTTGGTACCAGGAGATTAGTCTTTTTTTGTGTGTGTGTGTGTAGTAAGAGGTTGTAGACTGCACATCTGATTTACTTGCTGTTATTTTTCTCTATTTTTTATAAAACACCAAGGAGAATAGCATCTAATAATAGGTTATTAAGGTATTTGGAGAATCCTATAGGCAAATATGAAATTGGACTTAGTGTATTATAGAACAATCACAGAACCTTATTATGAAGTTTTAAGAAAACTGAAAACTGCATTACTGAGAAAAATTTCAGGAAAGTTGCGCCAAGGAGTTTGAATTCGTTTTTGTTGTTGTTGTTTTAATTAAAAGGCAGGACCTTAGTTGCGTGCCTTCTACCAAGCTCTGCGGTTTATCACTCATGTAACTTATTTATTCCCCAGGCTAATTTATCCCCCAGAAGAGAAATTTTTAACATAGTGTATGTTTAACAAATATATGATAAACTGTGTGGAGGAGAAGGTAAAAAACTATACTTAAGAAAAATAGATTTTAGTTCTCATTTGTCCTACGAGGAGTCTTCTGACCTTGTGACTGTATGCACCCTCTTTATCAGTCACACCCTCTTTATCAGAGATGGAGTATCTCTGTGGCCACTTTTTGTTTAAAAATGTAAATGGTGGTGGTGGTGGTTCCGACTCATAGTGACCCTGGGTAGCATTTCTAAGGCTCTAAATCTTCATGAGAACAGAAAACCTCATCTTTTTCCTGAGGAGCTGCTGGTAGATTCAAACTGCTAAGCTTGAAGTTAGCATCCCATCTTATAACCCACTTTGCTATCAGAGCACCTTAAATACTGATATAAATGCTGATCAGTTAATTATCTTAGGAGAATAGTATATTCAAGATTATGTTCAATTAATTTTATTTGACTGTACACAGTTAGTTAGCTATATAAACAAGAATTTAGCCAGATGAGCCAGAGATGAAGAAATCGCTTGCATTCTAATTGTTTTTTTGGAAACATAGAATGTTTCCTTTAACAATGGTGAACTTTTCTTACTTATATTTAATTGAAAAGTTGTAGAAGACGACTGAGATGGAGAAGAGGAAGTAGTTAAAATTTTTTTTCTCTCGTTACCTGGTACTTCGTTTTGCCCAATCAACCTTGTTTCATGAAACCTCACATAGGCCCACTGTCTGAAGAAGGCTTACAGAGAATTGAAGCATTTTTTAATCCTCAGGAGTGTCCCAGGAGGAAGTGTGTCGCCATCTGGAAGGAGAATGAAGTCAGTAGGGAGCAGCCTCAAACAAGAGGCTGAAGCAGGCAGCACATCCTTCAGCACTCTGCCGCCCACCACTCCCTCGTGGTTGTGGACCTCATTGTCTTTGGCTTCTGGCAGTGGCTCCCAGTGAATGGAAAAACATGTTGGCATTTTAAAGCAGATGGGAATTCATTTCAGGAGGAAATAAGAAGTCTTTTTTAGTTATTGCTATTGTTTTCTTTCACTTTGATTTTTGTTTTTTTGTTGGTTTTTGTGTGGGGTTTTTTTGAGTTATTTGTAGCAGATTCATTTGTCTCTCATCAAATTATCCTAGTTACTTTAGGAGAGCTTTTATCTTCTCCACTTACAGGAAATCAAATATCATAAATATATGTACATGAAAGCTATCACTCGGCTTGATGACCTAGTATGTCATGTACTGAGAATAGAGGCATGACTCAGAATAAGAATTGCTGACATAGGCCACAGCTAATTTCAGTAAAATTTGAGTTGAATATTTATTTGCATCTGAATGTTATTTATTTCCTTTCAGAAATTGTCATCTCACTAAAAGACATTGGCAATCTATCTAAGAGCCAGATACCAACTATACATTTCGTAAATAATATAGGTGATCATTTATTTCACATGTTAACATATGGGTATTCAATCTCCAATTGAGACAATAAATTTGGGGCGGCGGATTATGTCAATGTTAAAATTAGATAGGTTTTTAATTGAATCCTACCTGTTTTCTTTCAGGGAAAATTTTCAGGCAAGTTATTTAATTCTTTAAACCACAAAAATGAATGAAGTTCTTTTAAGGATTAAATGAGTTTTAAAAGTATAAACATAAGAATCGGTGACACATAAAAATGCTTCATAAATGTTTCTTACCTTTATCCTTTCTTTATCTGTTCAGTAATTACGTTAGGTGCCATAGAGTTGGCTCCAACTCATATCAAGCCTATACACAACAGAACGAAACTCAGCCTGGTCCTACACTATTCTTCCAATTGCTATTACACTTGAATTTCTGGCAGTTCCCTGTTGATGTACTCTTGCAACCATTTTTGAATTATATTTAGCAAAATTTTACTTACATGTGATATTAATATTATTCAATGATTTCCACATTCTGTTTGGTCAACTCTCTTTGGTATGAGAACAAATATAGATAGGTCTCTTCCAATCAGTTGGCCAGATACCTGTCTTCCAAATTTCTTGGCATAGAGCAGGTGAGTGAGTGCCTCCAGTGCTGCATCAGTTTGTTGAAATATTTCAATCTGTATTTCATTAATTCCTGGAATATTGTTTTTTGCTAATGCCTTCAGTATAGCTTGGTCTTGTTCCTTCATTGTCATTCTTTTTCATGATGTTGTTATTGTTGTTAAGTACTGTGGAATCAGTTCCAACTCATAGTGACTCTGCACAGGGTTTCCAAGGCTATAAATCTTTACAGGAGCAGAAAACCTCATCTTTCTCCTGTGGAACGGCTGGTAGTTTCAAACTTCTGACCTTGAGGTTAGCAGCCCGAATCGTAACCACTATGCTACCAGAGCTTCATGATGGTACTCTTAAAATGGCTGAACATCAGCCATTTCTTTTTGGTACAATGACTCTGTATTCCTTCCATATCTTCTTTTGGTGCTTTCTGCATCATTTAATATTTTACCCATTCTTGTTCTTAAGTGCCATCAAGGCAATTCCGACTTATAGTGACCCCGGTACAAGGTTTGTGGGGAGTAGGTGGTGAGTTTGAACCACTAACCTTATGGCCTGCAATCTAGTGCTTATCCTATAGCACTATACCAGGAGTCTATTTTGCCCGTTGTGTTATGTGTTAGGCTGGATATTCTAGAGAAGCAGAATCCATGATATATTGCATATATATACATATATGTATATATATACACACACACATATACATATGTTGTTGTTGTTAAGTGCCATTGACTCATAGTGATCCCGTATAGGGTTTCCGAGGAGCAATTGGTGAGCTTCAACCGTCAGCCTTGCAGTTCAAACTGGCTTTGCAGTCTGGCACAGTAACCCGCAGCACCACACCAGGACTCCATATTTATAGAGGAGAAGTTTATTATCAAGAAAAGGGTTTACAATTTCACAGTCCCAGGTCCTCAGCAGAAGAGAGAGAATCCCCCCCATGTGTCCATTATATTGGAAGCAGGCCACGCCCCTAAGGAAGCATCCCCTTAATTGATAGGCCACTCATAGCCACTCATCATAGAGCTAACTATGCCTGTATTAGCTTTCATTACCATGGGAATAAGTACATCCCAACCGTTAAACCTCTGGAAACCCTTGCCTACTCAAGTTGACACTAAATTCTGACCATTACAGTCCACCCTTGCCAACTCAAAACCTATAAAATACATGCATAGTTAAAGAAAACTGTTAAGTCCTACTTGCACCTAACATGATATAGTCATTCATAAGTTCAAAAGCACGTTCTGCAAGCCTGCCTGTTGCCTGTAGGCACACAACCTTACTCAGTCCATGAGCCAAGTGCATAATTGCTCTGTCTTTCCATGATGCTGCCTCTGTCTCTGATGTTGCTGCCTTTCCCAGCAGGGATCCCAAGCTCCTTTCATACTATGCTCTTCGTTCTTGATAGTACTGGGATCTGGGATCCTCTGTTCCTGAAGGGAATGATCACTTCTTCCTTTTAGTTACACATCTACAATTATAGTTTTGACAATCACAATTAATCCTACTAACAATTACTCACAATTGAAATCATAAAAGCCTATCAGCATGGTCATCTCCTACTCCTTACACCAGACCCATCTGGAAAAGAGGAAAACTAGTCAGATTCTCCCATGTCCCCTCATTGGAAAACTAAGCACACCTTAGTTTGAAAGTTTGTAATCCAGCCACTTCATACCATTATAGCCCCAAAATTTTAATAGCCAATGTCTAATTTGCTCTTCCCTGTCAACCCAGTACACTGAAGAGACAAGCATGTACCTTGATAAGAAGAATCTTCCATTCCAATTGAAATTCTAAGCATCTGCATTCATAAGCAAAAGCCCAGTCCAATAAATTATAGCAGTTGACACTTGCTCAGAGTATAAAACCTCTGTATCATCATCTTGTCAGATTCTAATCAGCTCAGCCCTAGCTATCCAAGCTAGGTCAAATGGGTACCAGCTACAAGTTTGGGAGTTCACACACACTTTGCTGCACTTCAAACCAGCTGGCACCCTTACTGTCAGCCTTAGCCCACATGGGGTAAGTCAGTACCTGAGGGCTCAGGAGTTCACACAGTTCCTTAAACTTCGAACCAGTGTATCTTCCCTCTTATTTCATCTTGAGGTCAACGGTGCCAATAGACCATATCCAGACTCAACCCTTGGCTTCATTGCTGCATTTCCCCCAATTCCATTCACACATAGATCCAGGTGGTCACCAGCAAGTATATGACTTTACAAGTTCCTTTTGACTTTAATCCTAGAAGGAGGTTTTCTCTGATGGGCCGACTTTCCTTGCCTTGATACCTCTAAAACTCAAAACAAATACCAAACTGCTCACCTTTATTCTTTGTCAGAACCTCCAGTTCTCCCAGCATTTCTGGGTTGGTCTGCATAT
>NW_006408606.1:7311375-7311910 GCF_000296735.1 Chrysochloris asiatica | reverse complement strand
TTCGTAACCACTACGCTACCAGAGCTCCTTTACCCCACTCACATCATCATGGTGAATTCTACTTTGAGGAGGCAGCTCTTCTCCAGCCATATTTTGAATGCCTTCCAACCTGAGGGTCTCATTTTCCGGCACTTTATTTAACAATATTCTGGTGCTCGTCATCCTGTTTCAATAGTCAGTATTCTGGTACTGACAGTGTTCCACTGCTATTTATAAGGTTTTCAGTGACTAAATATTTGGAAGAAACCCACCTCTCCTTTCCAGTCTGTCTTCATCTTGAAGCTCAGCTAAAACCTGTTCACCATGGGTGAGCCTACTGGTATTTAAAATACCTGTGACATAGCTTCCAAGAATTACAGCTGCATGCAAGCCACCACAGTAAGATAAACTGACAGATAAGTGGTGGAACAGTATTATCATTACTATTTAATTATTTGGTAATTGTTGTCAGGTGCCATCGAGTCGGAACCGACTCATAGCGACCCCATGCACAGCAGAATGAAACAATGTCCGATCCTGGGCCAACCTCACTACC
>NW_006408606.1:7295714-7308255 GCF_000296735.1 Chrysochloris asiatica | reverse complement strand
TGTCATCATGGTCAGCTCTACTTTGAGGAGGCATCTCTTCCCTAGTCGCATTTTGAGTGCCTTCCAACCTGAGGGGCTCATTTTCCGGCACTGTATCTGACAGTGTTTCTCTGCTATTCATAAGGTTTTCAGTAACATAAGTATTCTGAAGTAGTTCGTCACTCTTTCTTCCTAGTCTGTCTTTGTCTGGAAGCTCACTTGAAACCTGACCCTGCTGCTTATTTAAAATACCGGTGGCACAGCCCTCAGAATCACAGAATCACAGCAATTCAAGCTACCATAGCATGACAGACAGACTAGTGGTGGCCGTTTGCTTTTATGTCGACACTGTCACTTTAAATTTCTATATCAATCTTGATACAATCAAGATGCTGTCTCCCAAGAGAATATGATTCAGGTGATCTGAATTTAGAGTCATGATAAGGCTCCCAAACCCCTTCCATTGTTCTGCCAGGCAGGTTACTAAAAGATGGTTTTCTAGAGAAGCTGGCTATTAGTCCAAGGGAACAGTTCTATAGATACTAAATTTTGGAGTGTTATAGTGGTAAAGAACTGTAGGATAAGCACTGGATTGCCAAACATAAGTTTGCAACAGTACTCCTCAGAAACCTTATCCAAGGTTGCTCTGAGTTGGAATCCAACTTGATAACACATAACAACAACAGCAATACAGTAGTGAAGACCACTAGTTGAAAAGCTTCACTCATGTATACAAAATTTCAAGTTGATATTTTAGTGCCTCTTTCCTAAACATGAATTGAAAACGTGGGATCACCAATATTTGTTGATCGTTGTAAGGTAGTCTAAAACCAAAACTAGGGAACAGAAACACTAAGGGTATAGATGAAAAGAGAGCATAAGGGAAGATGCTTAAACAGCCATTAAAGACCAGAAGTTGTTAAGCAAAAAGTTCAATCGTTCCTTAATTGAAATTTTAAAATGTGATGGTAGAAATAAAACATGCAGAAGAATGCAAAGATAAAGTTGAAGTACTGCTCCAAGACAGTTAAAAAAAAATAGATGAGACTTGGTTAAAGGAGATAATAGGAGTCTCAGAACAGAGAAACCAGAAGAGAGGAAAACTATCAAAGAAGTACTCAAAGAAAATGTCTAAGAATTGGAGAAGATAGTTTCTAAAGCTAAGGCTCTACCAAGTGTCTAGCACTAGAAAAGGAAAAGTGAGTGAAAAAAATCTGTCTTATAAAAAGGACCCTTCTACTGTAATGGGTTTCATGCTGGGCTGCAAATTGCAAGACCTGGACTTCAAATCTATCTGGCACTTCTAGGGACAAAGATGAGGTTTTCTGTTCCCATGAAGATTTACAGTCTCAGAAAGTCTATATAGGGTCACATAGTTACAGTTGACTCCGTGGCACATAATTCACCACCACCACATCATATAACCACAACCACCACCATTTATTTACCACCAGCAGCAATAAGACTGCAGATCTATATCTTTAATAGTCTGAGGGAAATTATCTTCTACTTAGCACACTTTTGTTAATTGCCATCGAGTCCATTTCGATTCATTACACTCAACGCATTACAACCCTGTATAGGGTTTGAGAAACAGCTGTTGGGTTTAAACCAGTGACCTTACAATTAACTATCCAGTGCTTATTCTATGGATAGTTAACTTGGCAAGATAGTTTCAGCCAAATTGTGCGATTAAATATGAAGGTGTAAGATAACCATTTCAGGCATGTAAGATCTAAAACTAGTTTACTTCCATTCACTTCTCTTTAGGAAACCACCTGGTATGGCACTGTAGGAGAAGCACTGAACTGCTAACCTTGAGGGCAGCAGTTCAAACCCACTGGCCACTCCTTGGAAACCCTATACACAGTCACTATGAGTTGGAACCAACTCAAGGGCACTTCACAACAACAGCTTATAAGCTGAGAATGCTAGTGTGGTGCCGTAAGATAATCATAGGACCACAAGGTTGGTTTGGACCACTTCAAACCCATCAGCTTCTCTTCAGAAACCCTATGTAGGTTTCTGAACCGACTCAATGGCACTTAACAACAACTGTATTAACTGATAAGGAAAACTCATTCTTAACTGTTTTTGCTTTTTCACATAAGAATAAATAAGAAGAAAGATCAATTGGCGAAGATACATCGTGTTGTTAAGTGCTGTCACATCGGTTCCAACTTGTGTAAAACCAAAGTATTGCCTGGTGAAGTGTTCTCTACCTCTTTATGCCAATCAAGAGCTATGTTTCTCCTTGAAAATCTTATTTAGGATTCTTTTCTATCAGTTTTTCAGCTAAGGATGAGTAGTTTCAAAAGATTTTAGTAGCAGAAACTTTTTCCCTTTCTCAAATCAAAGATTAAGTGGAAAGCCTATTGGATGAACTTTCATTGGAGGCCTGCCTCACCTACACACCTCTCTCTTGCTGTGAACCTAAGGCGCTTTGGAGGCACTGCCGAGCAATTTAAAAAACTATTGCTATAGAGAAAAATGAATACATGACTTAATTCATTCTTAGTTCTCAGAGTAATAAAATGAGTACCCATTTAATTTCATGAATTTACAGAAACAGAACATTACTGTAACATTGTTGACCTATGTGGTTATCTTATGTGTGTATATGTGAACTATACTATCCTGGCAAGTTTACACATATTTGAATGTAACTGCTTCCTTTTAATTAAATGACTTTGCTGCTGTTTCAAGTAAGACAGAACCTCCCATTTTTATAATCGTGACATTTGGAAGTTTGAATTTTGTGACTGAAATTTATCCTTTGTAAGCATAAGCTGAGATACAAACTTGGAACTGTATTTTGGGTGAAGGAACTTGCATTTCAAGTGGTCCTTGTAACACATTCTTTATCCCTCTTAATGGTGTCCTTTTCTTTGTCCCTTTCACCTCAGTAAAAGAAACTGTTGAAAGATGTATACCTTTAAACAGCTTTCCAGATAGCAGTCTTTTCTGGTAAATAAAACTAAAAGATGGGTTAAAGGATAAAAACAGATAACTTAATTCTTTGAGAATTTGGTATGTTATATAGTATAGTCATTATTGTCACATTGGAATTGAACCTCCCTGTGTACCTTGACAATACAGGAGAGTTGATAGTAGAACGTCACAGTAATTATTCATTCTTGAACAATGGTTTATCATCGATGAGTATTAAAAATGCCAACTTAATTGCCTTTACTACCTGTGTATTCATGCAGGGAAGGATAGTTCCTAACCAGACATTTTATGAAGTAGTTAATGTTTAATATTTACTTGTAAGTCTTAGAAATATAACGGAAAAAAATAACTATAAATCATGTATGCAGTTGCTAAAAGAATTAAAGTTCATGTTGTTTTCCCATTCACACATTCTTTTAAGCTCTTCAGTTAAAATAATGTAGACAATATACCTGATGAAACTGAAACAGGAAAATGACATTTTAGAAACTATCTTTTATATGCTTACCTATAATTTTGAGAATTAAAATCTTGAGCAAGTGCATATCTTGGCAGGTAAATCATTTTAATATGAAGCTTGATAAAGTACAATTAGAAGAACACTTTGAATCATAGCTGGACATGATATTATCTTCTCATGCTCAACCTATAAAGGGGATTCACATATTAACATTTCAACTCTGAGGATATGTTTTTATCTTAAAGACCTTGAAAAATGGGTTGCACTTGAAAACCAACATAAAGTCCATCAATTTTACTTGGTCTTCACACCTGTGAAGAAACAGCCCCATAGCATTATATATATGGCATTATTGTATGAATAAGATGTATCCAAATTTAGCAGGACTGATAATATCCTTGTAGTCTGCTGAAGCATAGTACTAGAAAGTAACTATAGTACTAAAGAAAAAAAACCTCAATTGAAAGCTACTGTCAAGTCCAACACATTACATAGGCATATCTTTCTTTCTTTCTTTTTCTTTTTTTAATACTTTATTGTGAATTGAGTGATAGTTTACATGGCAGAGCATCAATTTTGCACACAACCAATCATATTTTGTTTCATTGCAATGATTACGTTCCCCTCCATGTGCCATCAGTTAACAGCATTTGCCTCTATTTGCTTTTTTTTTTTTTTTATGTACACAAAACCACATAGGAATATATAATCGTTTAAACAGCCAAAGGTGTTTAAGCCAGCCTCCTGCCCACCAGCACACAACCTTTCTCTTTCCATGAGTCTAGAGTCCTCTGCTGCTCTGTCTCTCCTTGCCATCACCTCTGCCACTACTCTGGTGGAGCTGCTTTTCTTTTTAGAATCCCACGTTCCGCTCATGCTCACCCCTCTTGATCAGCCTAGGGTCCTCTGTTTCTAGGATGTAAGATTAACTACTCACCCCTTTTTGTTATACCTCATCTATCTTTACGGTTGTGACAATCACAGTTATTCATAATAACAGTTACTCACTATTGAATCAAAGAAAACCTTTCCCTTCTCCTTTCACCGGACCCACCTAGACAAAATGAAAACCGTTCACTGGAGATTCTAATTCCCCACCTTGCTCTGAAATTAAACTTGGAGTGATTTTGGCAGGTGTTAGTTATTTACACTGTTCTAAAGTATAGCAGGTGGTATTGGTTCTTGCCCAGATGGTGGGATTTTATAGGGTGCAATTGTAGCTTAGCTGTATGACCGCAATTGCTGTCTCTTATTGGGTAAGGCAAAGTGAGAAAGACCACCCCTACCCCCAAGTTAAAAGGGGAACCAAAAAAACAGACTTTTCACTAAAGTCCAAAATTGCAAAAAAATACAAAATAATTTTTTAAACTGTAGCAAAATATGAGTAAGACTTTAGCACCCCCTCTTTGGCTTCTTGCCTTCAAAGTTGCCTGGGAAATTTCAAGATGTTGCTGTTGCACCAGGTGCTTTAATTCAAGGTTTTATTTTTGGCCTTTTTTCTCCTTTCTTGCCTTTCACTCCTCCCCTCAGTCCCATTCAGGTTTTTCTCCTAGTGAGAACCAGCCCAGGGCTGACCAGACCCATTTTGGAAGACATTCCATTTTAAGTTATTCCTGTTGACTCCTTCCACTTCTTTGATTTTGCCCCCAATGATCCTTGCTGTACAGATCTGGCAGATAGAGGAAAATAAAAGAATGAAAAAGAATGTTTGCACCTTTATCTCTGACGATCAGTCAGACCTCTGCAATGGGAGTGCTCTTTTAAGCATGTATATGCTCCTTTCCATTCAAAATGTCTGTGCTGGGACTCACTGGCTGCCGAAAATCAGAAAACACCTCCTTTCTGGCTATTGCTCTAAACCTATTCACAGTAAGCATTCGATCCTCCTAGTTATTCCTATATATGAAGTTCAGAGTTCCAGGAATGTCCTTTGAACCTGTTCCGTCCAGTATTTAGTGTTATTACTGGCAGATGTCTACACAGCCTTTCTCTCTAGTCCACCATCAAGCCCTGCCCTTGTTGTTGATGTTAAGTCCGTCGAGTTGATTCCGACTCATAGCGATCCTGTATAAGGTTTCCAAGGAGCAGCTGGTGAGCTTGAACCACCGACCTTGCAGTTCAAACAACTCTGCAATCTGTTGCATTAACCCACAGCACCACACCAGGACTTTTAAAGACAAACTATGAGTGTATAAAATCAAAAAAAACAAACTCATTGCCTTTAAGTCAATTCCAACTCATGGTGACCCCATGTGGTACAGAGTAGGATAACTCCGTAGAGTTTTTCTGGCTATAATCTTTAAGGAAGCAGATCACCAAACATTCTTCCATAGTGCTGTTGTTGTTATGTGCCATTGAGTCGGTTTAAGCTCATAGTGACCCTGAGTAGGGTTTCCAAGGAGCGATTGGTGGTTTTAAAGAGCCAACCTTTTGGTTAGTACCTGATAGCAAACCTTTTCCTCCCCCAGGAACCTATGACTACCCAACTTGGCAAGAAAATAACAGTTGGAATGGTTCAAGAAGATGTTCTTATCATCATCTGTTTGTTTTGTTATTTACACATGAACAGAGTTTAAACATTCATCTAATATTTGTTTTGATTAAATTAGGATCCTTCTGTTATCAATAATTTAAGGCCAAAGTGAATTCTTGTCAGCACAGACACAGCAATGCATAGTTCCAGGGGTATCCATGTAATTATCCCTGGATTATGCAGCATGCAGGGCTCATGACTTGAAGGACAGTCTAATGCTTTGTGTTAACTTTGCTTCATAAGTGTTTGCCCTTAATTTTTAGCTGGCTTACTCACCCATGAGAGTGGAGTTCCCTGGATATTGGAGATCCACTGTTCATTTGATGGAACTGTGATACACATACATTTGAATAAATTTAAGCTTTCATTTGCCACTTGTACCTTACACAGGAATGTCATGCTGGGCTTACAGTTAAAACTCTACCCTGGGTATTATTCTTAATATGCCCTTTTTTTTTTTCCATGTCCCAAAATGATGTGTTGGTAATTTTGATTCTCTTTTTGGAATGTGAATAAGATTTGCTTATACTAGTTTTGAAAGGTTTAGAATAATCAGTAGTGCATGGTGATATGCTTTGAGGAGTTGGCAAGAATGATCTTTCTCATCAGCTTTTAAATGCTTCTACCACTCAGCAAAGGCAGTGCAAAATTTCATCACTCATTCTTGATATTCAGATAATACCAGTTGTCAGAGTTACACTGTTGAGCTTCTGTCTGCTAGAAAATGTTTTGCTTTCCTTTTTCAAAGATGGCTGTTGACAGACAACTCATTCTCTATGTGTACAGATGTAATGAAAATACCAGCATGAGATCACTAGGTCTTTCCTTGCTAAACACACATGAAGTTCACCCTTAGGTTTCTGCTGTTTGCAAAACTTGGGTATGTACAACTATGTCATGAACTTAGCTTCCTCACATCTTCATGCTGGCTTACTTTTTGCTAATATCATTCTCCATCAGTTCCCAATATGGTATGTTATATGACTGTAAAAATTTTGTTTGGGGTTGCTTTGCTTACAGTTATCTCATATCACATCATCACTTAGCAACTTCTGTTATTCTCTGGGAAAATACAAAATCAGAACTGGAATGGTAGGAATCTGAGAGTAAGAAGAGGCTTCAAAAATTTGTGGAAAAATGGAGCTAAAAGATAATGAAATTTTCCCACTGACTTTCTAAAGTTCCCTCGTAAGTTACAACCAAAGGGGTACATACATATTTACCTGCAGAAGCCCTTAAGGACACATGAAGTAATAAATTTCCTAGACCACTCACAATGGCTTCCACTTGAATTCAGTTATAAATGATACACTGGGTTTCTCTTGAAAGAAATTATAAACTCAGAGCCATTAGATTCTCTATAGGCCTTCATTATACACTCTGCAATATATTAACAATTTTAATTGGTTAGCATTAATTAATGTTAGTAATATTCATGTCACTTTGTTGAACTCTTAGTGTTGCTGGATTTAATTACAGGTAGTTTACATAAGTCCTCTAATTTAATACAAAAGTCTTATGAGGTACAAATTAGTACACTCATTTTATAGAAGAAGAAACTAGCTTGAAATAACATTCTCAAGGACACATTGATGTAAACCCAAGTATGGCTGACTTCAAAATATATGTTTAAAATTTTTAATTTTCCTTGTTGTTTTTGCTGTTAATAAGTACCATTGAGTCAGTTCTAACTCACAGCAATCCTGTGTAAGTTTTCCCAGGAGTTGATGGGTTTGAACCTTGCAGTTAGCAGTTCTGTGCTTATCCTACAGTGCTGCCACACCAATGCAACGTATATAACCATTATTTCTTTAGAACAGTTTTGAAAGTTTTCATTGCGCAGCAGTTGTGTTGGCGTGTGGGAGGAAGAAGGGGCAGACAAAAGTATTGACAGTGCAGGATATTTGGTACCTTAAGGGAGATGACTTGTAAATTAGCTGTATATGCACAGCCAAACTTTCAGTCATGTGTGAGGGCTGAAAAAAAGTCATCTTTTAATAATCTAGAAGGGACTCACATGCACTTTTTTTTTTACAAAGTTCTACTTAAAGCTGTCTGCTAACTAAAGAAGAGAGCAATCCAGTCATTAGGAAGACATAGGAAGAGTGATAATGAAAAGTCTTGGATTGAGACCTGGAGAACAATCATTTAACAAAGTTATTCCAAAATGCATATGGAGCTGGGCAATGTAGAATTTCGTTTCATAGACTTAGCATTATGATTTGATGGCAGAATTACCCAGACATCTGACAAATGAAAATATTTTAGAATCTATAGACCTGATTTAATATGGTTACAGAAGAGAAGGTAAAGGTTATCAATATTAACAGTAATAAAGTGAAAAGAGGAAGGGAACAGAGATGAACATCGACGAAAATAGCATAGATATTATAATCTTAGTGATGTAAGAAGTAAGGAGACACTGTCTATAGTTAATGGAACAAAGAAGAGGTTAAAGTATATTATTTCATGCCACAAAGCGACAAAAGGAAAGGAAACAGGAGGTATAAATAATCTAAATCCACATTTATCATCATAAGACCACAATAATAACATGGGAAACTGATAAATCAAGATTTAAAGATAGAGACGTCACCTCCAGAAAAATATAAAAATAAAATTGGTAGAAGTTTTTAGACTATTTTATTTTTTTAACCATGTGTGCATACATTACTTGATTCAGAAAAATAATTTTAGGGGAAAGTGAAGGAAAAAAATACTACCAAATTATGCATCTTGTATATAGCACCTGTTCAGTTGACATTTATCAAAGTTATTCAGAAATGTTCATAGTTTTTGAGAGTTATATGTGGTTTTGATCACAAAAAAAACTATATACATACCTAATATCTTTTACGTAGATATATGGAGTCCTGGAGTGGCATGTTAGGATACACACTTGACCTCAAGGTCAGTTTGAACTGCACAGTCAGTGGTTCAAACTTACCAGCTGCTCCTCAGAAACCCTATACAGTGTCACTATGAGTCAGAACCGACTTGGCACTTAACAACAACACAAAGTAGATGTATAACTCTATATTTAAATACTGGCCATATTTAATATGTGATAATGTTCTTAAATTTGAATAATGTACTAGCCCTTTTAAAGGAGGAAATCAAGCATTATCACAGAATCACAATATTGCTTTAGATTATGTTTGTTATAATTTCTTAAATAGATGCAAACATAATAACAAACTCCCTTTTCATAAAGCTCCTAAATAACTATAAAGTAAAATGGATTTCAATTTTTGACAAAAAAACTCAACAAACTTTAAATTAATATTTAAATATAACAAACTTTAAATTAATATTTAAATATAATAATGAACACTTTATGTGTAGTAGAGTTTGAAACATGGTCACAATATTTTAGCTCTACCTTTCAAGCAATAAAAGGAGCCCTGGTTGCCCAATGGGTAAGTGTTGGGCTGCTTAACTATAAAGTCAGTGGTTCAAATTCATCAGCCACACTGCAGAAGACAAGGCTGTCTGCTCCCATGAAGACTTACAGTCTTGGAAACCCTATGGAGCAAGTTCTACTCAGTCTATAAGGTTGCCATGAGTCAGAATTTACTCAACAGCAGTGAGTTGGTTTCTTTCGTGTTGTTTTGTTTTGTCTGAGCAGTTTATATCAAGCAATGGGGTCTGTTTCTCTGCCTACTGAAGGGAGAATGGCATTGTGACTTGCTTTGCTTAATACAGCATGGCAGAAAATTACATCATACGAGTTCTTTCCAGGAATTCACAGACCTGTGTAGACCCAACCTAGTTTGAAAATCGCTGTTTTATGACATAATGCTCAAACTCATTTTCACTTATTATTTTATATTCTAATACTTGAAAACATCATGAATTATAGGAGCTTATTTTCAACCAGGCACTCTAAAACTTAACTGTAGTCATTTCATTTCATAAAGATTAAACAGATTTTACTTGCCTTATTTATATTATAAAAGATGGTTAGTGTTCATGCCTTTCAGATAGAAAATAAGTAATCTTCTAGCTATAAACTATTGTGTAACATTAGTAGTTTATCCTCTTAGGATGAACACTTGTCAGTGCAATCAGTGTTGTTGTTAAGTCCCATCAAGTCGGTATCGACTCATAACAACCTTATGAGAAACAGAACAAAACAGTACCTGGTCCTGTGCCAGTCTCACAGTTGTTGATATTCTTGAGCCCATTGCTGGCTGCCACTGTGCCAGTCCATCTTGTTGGGTATTTTCTTCTTTTTCACTTACCCTCTACTTTACGAAGCATGATGTCCTTCTCCAGGGACTTGGTTGATTCTGATTATATGTCCCAAGTATGAGAGCAAAGTCTGGCCATCTTGGCTTTTTAAGGAGCATTCTTTTTTTTTTTTTTAAATTATTGTGAATTATGTGGTAGTTTACATGGGAGGACATTAGCTTCACATTGATCCCGTTGTATATCATTTCCTTGCCATGGTTCAATCCCCTCCATGTATCATCCATCATCCAAAGGGTATACCCCACAAGCTTGCCCCATGGTCATCCGCACACAGCCCCTCTCCCTCTCTGGGTCCAAAGTTCCCAGCCACTCCATTTCCCCACGTCATCATCTCTGCCTCCATCCCTGGCACCCCTGCTTCTCTGGGTAGAGTTCCATTCTCCACTTTTCTCCCTTGATGGTCCCAGGGACCTCTGCTCCTAGAATGCAAAGTTAATCACTCCCCCTCCCTTTGCCACAAAATATCTACCTTTATATTTCCAGCCGTTACAATCAGACGTGATAACAATTATTCACTAGTGTATCCCAAGAGACCTATCCCCATCGCCTTTCATTGGCCTGACTAGACAGATTGGATACTACTCAGTGGAGATTCTACCTTCCTTCATGCCCACTGGATCTAGGTTCCGTCTTGAAAGCTTGTAAGCCAGTCACTTCTTGCCTCTGTAGCCCCCCCATTTTGGGTAGCCAATATCCAAGTTGCCCATCCTTGTCCTCTCCGTGTGTGGAGGGGGTGGAATGATCCTTGCTGTGAAGATTTGTTCCCTCTTTTGAGCTACTGCATCCATAGGTGTAGGTGAAGTTCATCAAATCATATCAGATTATTCTTTTTCCCCCTTCTTTCTTCTTCTGGGTGAGCTCTGATCATCCAGCCATTGAAACCAGGTCAAGTGGGTATTAACTGCAAGTGTGGGTGTTCTTATGCATGTACCCTCTCTTCTTATCAGCTGGATGCTTCACTTTCCACTCTAGTCTTCTGTGGCTATGTCACTGACTCTGGGTCCGAGAGTCCCCTGGACTTGCCACACTGCTTGCCTACCAGGTCTCCATCCGGGTTCACAGGAGTCTATTGAGCATTGTAGGGTTTAGCTCACAGCTGCATTGCTGTTTTTCCCTCAGTTTCCTTTATCGGTGATGAACGTGGTCACCAATCAGAGCATGTATTCTCATTGAGTCTTAGTTTTCGAGGAGGGTTTGCCCTGAGGGGGATCCGACCACTTGCCTTGATGTCTCCTGGGTGAGCCACTTGTTTGTTCTTGTAGTAATCAGTCAGTCTGCCTATATTGTTTTGTATTTTTCCTGTCAGTCTTTCTTTCAGAAGTATCTTCTGGCTGCTCCAGGCTGGTCTGCTTGTCCTTTAAAGTAGAAATTTCCCCTCAGAAGATTCTAGATGCTGTTCAGGGTTCCACCTGTGGTCTTGTGTAATGCAGAGGCTCCGCAGGAAGCCTCCTTCACTGGGCACATTGCAACCCCATTTTTGGTATTCCAATCAGTTATAGGCAGAAGACAGACTTACAAGCTTTCTCTGGTGATATTTCTGGCTGTTCCTTTCTCTCCTCCTCCAGTGTCTGTTTTATAGTGGTATGCCAGGGAAACCAAGATTCAAAAGACAGCTAAGCATTTAACATTGTTTCCCACCTTTTCCCCATTCCAACCATGTCTCAATGTCTGTATCCCAGAGCCCTGTTGTTCCAAGGTTGTGCATACATTATTTGCCTCTGTCCCACTTCAGCTTCACATTCATCCTATCATATTTCATTTCATTGCCATGATTACAGTCCCCTTCATGCTTCATTGCCATGATTACAGTCCCCTTCATGCATTATCAGATAACCAAAGGATATACCCCACAGGCCCACCCCCACCCCCCGGCTGTCAGCAAACAGCTCCTCTCCATCCCTGAGTCTCATGTCCCCAGCCACTCTATCTGTACACGCCATCATCTCTGTCTGCATGCCTGTCCTCACTGCCTCTGTGGATAGGGTCACACTTTCCGCTCTTCTCGCTTGATGGTCCGAGGAACCTCCGTTCTTGGGCTGCAAAATCAATCACTCTCCTCCTTTTGCCAAAAA
Source organism: Chrysochloris asiatica (assembly GCF_000296735.1). Taxonomy (NCBI): domain Eukaryota; kingdom Metazoa; phylum Chordata; class Mammalia; order Afrosoricida; family Chrysochloridae; genus Chrysochloris; species Chrysochloris asiatica. The sequence continues at coordinate 7,296,005 of NW_006408606.1, read as the reverse complement.
AAAAAAAAAGAGAGAGAGAGAGAGAAGACTCTGCCTCTACATTTCCAACCCTCAGAGTCAGTCCTGGTGGCAGGTATTCACTGTTGTACCACAGAGAAGAAGCATTCTTCTTGTACTTCTTGAATCCCAGATTTGTTTGTTTTTCTGGTAGGCCATGATACCTTTAATATTCTTCTCCGATACCATAACTCAAATAAATTCTTCTATAGTCTTCCTTATTTATTGTCCAATTTCACATACATATGAGGCTATTGAAAATACCATGGTTTGAGTCAGTCAAACCTTAATCCT
>NW_006408606.1:7291502-7294399 GCF_000296735.1 Chrysochloris asiatica | reverse complement strand
TATGTTGATTGGAATGCTGCATAGTCTTCCCATTTATTTTAATACTCATACTACTGTAGTGATCAGAAAACCATTTCAGATCTAATGCCTTTAAAAACAATGTTAAAGCTTCAGAATCTTTAGAGTGAATACATTAATCAAATAAGACTAACATGACTGGCTCACAATTTGTGCTTTATAAATAAATATTTATGAATGAAAAACGGAGCGGTGCAATTTCATTTTTATGAAAGGCACGATGATTTCCTCTGGAAAGTAGTACATGTTATTTTCAGAATATCTGAAGCCGTTGAGTCTTAACTATAGTCCACCTACTTTTACAAGTCTCCGTCATCCACCAAACTTGGAGATAGAGACCTCGTTCACTTCCTTTTTACCTTGGATATAAGTTTTGATATTTGGTAATAAAGAGTTTGGATTAGTGTTGGTTTGGGCAAGATTACAATTAATTATATAAAATGCTACATAATTTTTAAAGCCATACCATATCTTGTTACCCAATTCTCTGAACCAGCAGCTCTGGTACAAGTGCTTTAGGCACTGATTTAATCTGAAAATGATAATTGGATTCCCTACTAGAATAGCCTAGCTGTTTTGACAGGCCATCTGATAATAAGAATGTCATTCCTATATGAGAGAGCGTGGGCAAAAATCCAGAATGAAGAGTCATCAGTGTATCTCACCAGAGTGCTTGGCAGCACTGTGATCTGAAACACTTTGGTCAAAGTCGAGTTTACTGGGGGTCATAATTTTCTGTATGAAGAAGAATCTCAGAGGAAGTTACTTGATGGGGTCAGAATAATAATGCAACTCAATTGCTATGTGATTGAGCATGTTTGTTGATGTTTTCTTGAGTTGCACAGATGTAGTAAGCTTCTGAATCCAAGGTGCTAAAATTTGTTTATATTTTTATTATATTATGTTCACCTTAATTTTCTCTGAAGTACTTTTTCCTCAGACAGATTCTCAGATGTTTGTCTTTTCCCTCTCTTTCAGTTTCCACCACTCTTATTTAACAACTACAAATGGCCATATTCTATAAAATGTCCTATTTTTACTCTTAAGACTGTGTTCATTTTCTTGGTAAATGACATTTGAGAACTGCAAAGACTAAATGATGAGACCCTTCTATGACCCTCCCCGCAGCACTCAATAAGAGGTGTGACAGATGAGTTTGCAAAGAGTATTTGCATGAAGTTCTGATGATTTCTGTTCATGCTTGATTTGTTCTTTTTAAAACATTGTCCTAACTACAGAAAAAAATAAATTTTTTTTATTACTTTAACCTCTTTGGGGCCAGAAAAATGGCCTATGGTGGAAGGAAAATCCTATGACAATTCAGTTTGTATTCATAACTGACTTAGTGGACTTAATGCCTTAATTATAGTTTCACTTATGAAACTATAAAAATAAAAATTGCATAAATGTATAAAGTATAATGCTGATGTGGGGGTTGGGCAGGGACATGTAATATCCAGAAACTGTTATATTTTTATATTAGGATAAGTTATGTGCTAAGGTTTTAAAGGAAAATTTTAAATCTTCACCTTTATGTATTTTATGTAAACAGCCCTTTCAAGAACACTGAATAAATCCTAGGATTTAGGAACATGGCACAGAAATATGAAACAAATGAATTCTCCTCTTATTATGGGTTCATATTACCTCTGGTTGAGAAAGAAATTTTTTTAAAGGTTTCAGCTAGAGAAAGTTTATATAAAACATATATACAAATTGGCAGTATAGTGGAGAGGTAAAGAACTCAATTTCTGGAATTGGTCAAACCTGAGCTTGAATTCCATCTCTGATATTTACAAACTCTATGACTCTGGACAATTTTCTCACATGTGTAGAGTTATAATAATACATAATTCCTAGGATTATGATAAAGATTATATCGTTCATATAATATAGCTGTACATATCATGAACCAACAATTATGGTAGATCCAATCTTCAGTTCACTAGAGAAAAAGGAAGTGACTGCAGTGTAAGGATGAACACACAGCAAAGGATTGAACAACTGCAAATTCTAATTATCATCGCTAATACTAGTATTTTCAACTGTAGACTATCAACATACTGTTCTGTTGGCTCAAATTCAGTAATAAGTGAATTACTGTAATATTTTTAATATAATACTGTATAAACAAAATAATTGAAGTGGTTAAGAATAAATATATATGCATTTACGTAAGAATAAATATTTAACTCAATTTTTGTTTTACTTCTTTTTCTTGTTAAGTGCTCTTGAGTGGATTCCTACTCATAGTGACCCTGTATAGGGTTTCCTACAGCACTACACTAGGAGGTAGTGGCATTTAGCTGGACCTGGAATCAAATCCTAGCTCCTCCACTTACTACTATGTATAAGTTAGTTTGCTTCTCTGAAACTCTATAAAATGGTAATGTTGTTGTTATTAAGCACTGTCAAGTCAGTTCTGATTCATAGCAACCCTGTTCTATAGAGTTTCCAAGGAGCAGCTGGTGAGTTTGAACCACCGAGCTTACAGTTCAAACCAATCTTGCAGTCTAGTGCATTATCCTGCAGCACCACACCAAGCAATAAATACTTAACTTTCATTAAGTATTGTGAAGATTGAAAATATATATATAAGATACTTACTCAGTAAATAATAGCTATTGTTATTGGTCTCCTAGTGTGGTGCTGTAGGATAAGCCATGGACTATTCAAGCTCAACTTTCGTTATTGAAAGATTCTCTGGGCAAATTATTGAATGATGCAGAACGCATCAAGAGAAGATGGAAAGAATACACAGAATCATTGTATCAAAAGGAAATGATTAATGTTCAACCATTTCAAGAGGTACCATATGAACAAGAGCCAATGATACTCAGGTAGGAAGTCCAAAATGCATTGAAAGAATTGGCAAAGAA
>NW_006408606.1:7282327-7286686 GCF_000296735.1 Chrysochloris asiatica | reverse complement strand
GGCCAAATAGCATCATTGATGGCATCAAGTGTGGCAGCGGTAGATGAGGTTGGCCCAGGATCGGACATTGTTTCATTCTGCTGTGCATGGGGTCGCTATGAGTCGGTTCCGACTCAATGGCACCTGATAACAACAACGTGAACCACTAGATCAGCAGTTCAAACCTAGCAGCTGCTCCTTGGAAACCCTATACATAGTTGATATGAGTTGGAACCAACTCAATGGCCCTTAAGAATAACAACAGTATTGTTGTTATTGCTACTCTTACTATTTTTATTTCATGACATGTTCTTTTATAAATAACTGTATGACTTTCCTGTTGCTGCTATGAAAATTTACCACAAACTTCAGTGGCTTAAACGTCAGAAATCCAACATGGGTCTCACTGGTTGAAAGTCAGATTGTCAATAGGATTGTGTTCCTTTCTGCGAACTGTAGGGAAGAGTCCATTTCCTTGCCTTTCAACTTGTAGAGGCTACCCATATTCTTCAGTGCATGGTCCTTCCCTCCATCTTCAGATACAGCAGGGTAGCATTTTCAAATCTCTCCTTATGCCTCCCTCTTCCACATTTAAAGGTCCTTTGTGATTACATTGGGTCCATCCAGCTAATCCAGAATAATCTCTTTTTACTAAAGTTAGTTGATTAGTAACCTTAATTCCATCTGAAGCTCTTTTTCTCCCTTGGCATGTAAGATTGTGTATTCACAGGTTCCGGGGACTAGGATGTGAACATCTTTGGAAGATCATTAGTCTGCCTACATCAGTAACCAAAAGAGGCAGCCATTGCATAGCATTGTACTTCCTTTGATTATTATCAGGAACTGGCAATTACAAATAAGCTGGCACCATACATTTTTAGATCTTAGGGCTTTTAGTTTTCATTTTTGTTTGCTTTAGATTTTTGAATGGTGACTCAGTGAACTAGACATTGGAGTGCTAACCACAGGTCACCAGGTCAAACCCACCAGCCACTCTTCAGGAGAGTGATGAGGCTGTCTGCTTCCATAAGGATTTACAGCCTTGGAAACCCTACATATGACCACTATGAGTCACGATCAAGTCAATGGTTGTGGGTTTATTTTGTTACGTTGGTTAGAAATACTGTCATTTTGGATATTTATTTTCTTGGTCATAATGACTGTATTCTTCTCTTTTAGAGATCTAAAGGAACAATTGCATGAATGTATATGGGAATTTTTTTTTTAACTATCATATGGATAAAGAAAAAAGATTAGGGATCCAGATGCCTTTGATCATATTTTTAGGAGCAATTGCAAGGCTAACAGGAAAATGTTTTCTTTCTAAGATAAAAGATGCCGGAATATTTTGTCACCAATATTAACAAACAAATGACTTGCAGATTCTTAAAAGATATATGAGTTCTATTGTGTTATAACAATGAAAGCAGCAAAAAGACACTCACTATGTTTGGGATATTAAGCCTAGAGCAACATCCTAATTCAGGCACTAGCAAATCTTGAGACCTGCAGGTTGCCAGTAAAGAGAGCAGTGTGATTCCATGTTGTTAGATGTAGTCAAAGGGGCTCGGACATATGCATGGGGAGGAAGTAATGCATGGCCAGTCTCTTACCTTTGAGTTGTTATTTCCTTGGGCCTATTAGTTGAGTTCTGGTATAGCGCTATAGGATAAGCACTAGACTATTGACCCTAAGGTTGGTGATTCAAACTCACCAACTGCCCTTCAGAAACCCTATATAGGGCTGCCATGAGTCAGAACTGACTTAATGGCACTTAACCACAACACATATGGGGATTGTATATATGAGTTACTGATTAAAACCCAGGATTCCATATGTGGCGCTGTACGATACACACTGGATTGCTAACCACAAGATCAGCAGTTCGACTCCACCAGCTGCTCCTTGGAAATGCTATACAGGGTTGTTATGAGTTTAACCAACTTGACAACATTTAATAACAAAATTTGGAGATTTTCTGAGTTACTGATTAAGAGCACTGGTGGTACGGGGGTTAAGTGTTGGTCTGCTAACTGCAAGGTTGGCCATTCAAACCATTGACCTTTCCAAGAGACAAAGATCTGCGTGTTGGAGTTAATTCAACAGCAGTGGGTTTGGTTTAGCTTCAACATTCTTTGACTTCAAAACAGATGAAAGAAATTAAAATAAAAAAGAATCACTATAAAAACATTGTGGCCAGAAGTGGAATAAGAGAGGAAAAATAAAAAGACTACTCACTGAGCCTGCCTTCATCTCCCCTGCATATTTTCATACATACTGCCTTTCTAATCTCTATGTCTCTCTCTCTGTCCTGAAACCTCAGTAACTTCCATGTGGATGATCACGTCAGCTAGTCTTTCACCACAGGGTTCCTAGAAACAGTTCCACAAAGCAGACTACAAAATACACAATAGTTGGAAGAATTGTGTTTTCTTATACAGTTTTATAATTGAGGATTATATTACTGACCAGGAAATTGCCACCAAATAAGCTATTATTTGTTAAATCATGTGTCTCAGATGCAACTATTGTAAACCTCTAAAATAACAAAAATAATAATAAAAGTATGGTCTGTTGTTATGTGCTGTCAAATTGATTCTGACTCATATCAATCCTGTAGCGTTTTCAAGAGTGGCTAGTGGGTTTGAACTACTGACCATTTGGTAAGGATTTCAGTGCTTATCCTACAGCGCCACCCCAGGACTCATACCATGTTATTTGTTTCTTAAAAATGCAACCTGGTTCTCACAAATTTGCCCTAGACTGAATGAATAGTAGCAGAACATTTGTCAGTTAATGTGCCAGAAAATGAAAACACTATGATCCACACCAGAATATCGTTACATACAGTGCCAGAAGATGAGCCTTTAGGTTGGAAGGCACTCAAACTACAACTGAGAAAGATCTATTTCCTCAAAATAGAGTTAACCATCTTGACATCAATGAGATATAGCTTTCAGGACCTTCATTTGCTGATGGGGCACAATCAAAATGAGAAGAAACAGCTGCAAACTTCCATTAATAATCAGAACAGGGAATGTACGAAGTATGAATCTAAGAATATTGGAAGTTGTCAAAAATGAAATGGAACACATAATGATCTATGATATCCTAGACATTGTTGTTGTTGTTTTTGTTGGGTGTCATCAAGTCGGTACCGACCCATAGCAACATTATGCACAACAGAACGAAACACTGCCTGATCCTGGGCCAACCTCACTACTGTTGCCACGCTTGAGTCCTTCGATGCTGCTACTTGGCCAATCAATCCATCTCATTGGGGGTCTTTTTTTTCTCTGACCCTCCACCTTACCAAACATGATATCCTTCTCCAGTGACTGGTACCTCCTGACAATATGTCTGAAGTGTGAGAGACGAAGTTTGGCCATCTTGGCTTCCAAGGAGCACTCTGGCTGCACGTCTTCCAAAACGGATCTGTTGGTTCTTTTGGCAGCCCATGGCACCTTCAATACTCTCCTCCAACACCATAACTCAAAAACATCAATTCTTCTCCGGTCTTCCTTATTCACTGTTCAGCTTTCACATGCATATGAGGTTATTGAAAATACCATGGCTTGAGTCAGGTGTACCTTAGTCTTCAAGCTGACATCTTTGCTCTTCAACATTTTAGAAAGGTCTTGTGCAGCATATATACCTAATGCAATACGTCGTTTGATTTCTTGACTGCTGCTTCTGTGAATGTTGATAGTTGATCCGAGAAGAATGAAGTCCTTGACAACTTCAATCTTTTCTCCATTGATAAGAATGTTGTTTAATTGGTTCATTGGTGAGCAAACTGAAAAGGACTGGTATTCACCATTTTTAATCTGACAGTCATATGGTTTAATTTTCCTGTAATGACTAATTAAAGAGAAATGGTGTCACATTTATCATCAAATAGAAAATTTCAAGATTTCTCTAGAAATACAGTGCTGTCTGTTGTAGGATAATATCCATAAGTCTACAAGGAAGACTAGTTAATACCACTATTATTCAAATTTAGCAACATCCACTAAAGTCAGTGGTAATGAAATTGAAGACTTTTATCAACTTCAGTAGTCCCAAATAGATCAAACATGCAATCAAGGTGTATTGATAATTACTGGTGATTCGATTGCAAAGGTTAGAAACAAAGAGGAAGGATCAGTAGTTTGAAAATATTGCGTTGGTGATAGATATGATGCTGGTGATCACATGATAGAATTTTGCAAGACCAATGACTTCTTCATTGCAAATACTTTTTAAAAACAACATGGACCTTACCAGATGTAATGTTGTTGTTGTTATGTGCCGTGGAGTCGGTTCCAACTCATAGCAACCCTGTACAGGGTTTCCGATGCTGTACATCTTTACAGGAGCAGAAAACCTCATCTTTCTCCC
>NW_006408606.1:7280422-7281955 GCF_000296735.1 Chrysochloris asiatica | reverse complement strand
GATGATATCAAGAATATCATACAGGAAGAAAGTGAAAGGTCATTAAAAATACAGGAAAGGAAGAAAAGACCAAAAAGAAGTGACCCGATGGAATGTATCTTTAATAGCACATGCAAGTAAAATTTTGCTGAAGAGAATTCAAACATGGCTGCAACAGTATATTGGTGGGGAATTACCAGAAACTCATGCCGGATCCAGAAGAGGACTTGCAACTAGGGATGGCATTGCTGGCATTAGATGCATCTTGATTGAAAGCAGAGAATACCAGAAGTATGTTTGTTTACCTGTGCTTTATCGACTATGCAAAGACTTTTAGCTATGTGGGCCATGACAAGCTATGGATAGTATTGCTAAGAATGGGAATTCCAGATCACTTGATTGTGCTCATGAGGAACCTGTACATACAAGAGACAGTTGATCGAACAGTACAAGGGGATACTGAATGGTTTAAAATCAGGTTAGGTGTATGCCAAGACTACATACTTTCACCATATGCATTCAGTTTGTGTGTTGTTGTTGTTAGGTTCCATCGAGTTGGTACCAACTTATAGTGACCCTGTGCACAACAAAGTGAAACATTGCACGGTCCTGGGCCAACCTCCCAATCATTTCTATACCTGAACCCATTGCTTTCACCACTGTGCCAATCCATCTTGTTGGAGGTCTTCCTCATTTTCTCTGAACTTCCACTTTACCAAACATGATACCCTTCTCCAGTGACTGGTCCCTCCTGACAACATGTCCAAAATATGAGAGGCAAAGTCTGGCCATCCTGACTTCCAAAGAGCACTCTGGCTATACTTCTTCTAGCACAGATCTGTTTATTCCTTTGGCAGTCTATGGTACTTTTAATATTCTCCTCCAACGCCTATGCCAAGTCTGAGTATTCAGTATGACTCAGTTGGCCTTAGAATTTTTCCCAGAAGGAGGATCTTTAATTTAAAAGACTTATACCTAAATCTATCTGACTGTGTTCCACTGCTATTCAAAAGGTTTTCAGTAGACAGAAGTAACCTATCTCCCCTTCCTTGTCAGTCTTCATCCAGCATGGTTGACCTGATGGTATTTAAAATGCCAGTGGCATAGCTTCCAGAATTACAGCAACACACAAGCCACCACATTACTCCAAATTGACAGTAAGAAGTGGTGGTAAAGCCCGAAACAAGACCAGGGGCATACTGTGAAACAGACCATCAGTTAGTTGTTCATATGCAAGTTCAGGATTAAGCCGAAGAAAATTAAAACAAGTCCAAAGAAGCCAAAATAGGACCTTGACGATATCCCACCTGAATTTAGAGATCATCTCAAGAATAGATTTGATGCATTAGACACTAAAGACCAAAGACCGCAGTTGTGGATGACATCAAGAACATCATACAGGAAGTAAATGGTCATTAGGAAGACAAGAAAGATGGAAAAGACCAAAATGGATGTCAGAAGAGACACTGAAACTTGCTCTCCAGCAAAGGGATGCTAAATCTAATGGAGTTAATGAGGAGATAAATGAGCCAAACAAAAATTCAAAAAGAAGCT
>NW_006408606.1:7277569-7279537 GCF_000296735.1 Chrysochloris asiatica | reverse complement strand
ATGTGTATGCTGAGCAAATAATCTGAGAAGCTGTATTATATGAAGGAAAACGTGGCATCCGGATTAGAGGAAGACTCATTAACAACCTGTAATATGCAGATGATATGGAGCTCAGGTAGCGTAGTGGTTATGAATTGGGCTGTGAACCACAAGGTCAGCATTTTGAAACTACCAGGGGTTCCGCAGGGAAAGATGAGGCGTTATGCTCCAGTAAAGATTTACAGCCTCGGAAACCTTGTACAGGGTTGCTATGAGTTGGAACCAACTCCACGGCACATAACAATATGCAGATGATAAAACCTTGCTTGCTGGAAGTGAAGAGGACTTAAAATAATGATGAAAATCAAAGATCACAGCCTTCATTGAGTTTGCAGCTCGATGTAAAGAAAACAAAAATCCTCACCACTAGACCAATAAACAACACCCATATAAATGGAGAAAATATTTAAGTTTTCAAAGTCTTTATTTTGCTCTGTTCAACTATCAAAGTTCATGGAAGCATCAGTCAAGAAATTTAATGACATATTGCGTTAGGTAAATCTGCACATCAGACCTCTTTAAAGTGTTGAAAAGCAAAGATAACAGTTTGAGTACTAAGGTGCACCTGACCTAATCCATGGTATTATCAATAATCTCATATGCATGTGAAAGTTTTACAGTGAATAAGGAATACTGTAAAATACTTGATGCATTTGGGTTATGGTGTTAGAGGAGAATGTTGAAAGTATCATGGACTGTCAACAGAACAAACCAACTTCTGTTGGAAGAAGTACAGCCAGAATGCCCTTGGAAGTCAGGATGGCCTGGTTTTGTTTCTCATACTTCAGACATATTATCAGGAGGGACCAGCTCTTGGAGAAGAATATCATGTTTGGTAAAGTGGAGGGCCGGAGAAAAGATGAAGACCCCACAAGGAAATGAACTGGCACAGTGGCAGCAGCAATGTGCCCAGGCATAGCCACAATTGTGAGGTTGGCCCAAGACTGGGCAGTGTTTCGTTCTGTTGTGATAGTGTTACTATGAGTTGGTACCAACTTGGTGGCACCTGATAACAACGACAACAACAAATACCTAAATCTAAATTTTGAAAACATTAGTAATCACCTTATGAATGTCTAAGAACCAGATTCTCTTGATTTTTTTCTATGATTTGGTTTTTCCTGTGTTCCCTACTTCCCCTTGTTTCTTGATCTTTTCCCCATCTTCACCCTCATCCCTGGCAGAATAATTTTAAGAGCAGATATAAAGGCAAAAATAAGTTAAAAAATTGTGAAAGACTAATTTGGACTGTTAATGCCAAGACATGGTTCAGTACCTGGACATTTATGTCTGAATAAATATTTGTTGCGTTACGTAGAATTTAATAATAACAACTTGATGAGGTTATATGAGATGTGTGTACAGAAAATGGCACGAATATGCCTTTCGTTTTTTATTAGAAAAAAAATGTTTACAAGTCTCAGAATTGTTTAGTTTGGGTTTGGGCTTTATTTTAACACTGTCTTCTAAAATCACTGAGGAGGGATGATAAGGAGAGCAGATAAAAATAGCAATAGAAAGCACTTGTGCTAATTTGTTAGGAGTATAAAGAGAAAAATGGCAGTTGCCCATAACTGCTACTTGTTTGATTGTTGTTAAATGTTGTCGAGTTGGTTCCAACTCATAGCGACCCTGTAGAGGATTTCCAAGGAGTGGCAAGGTTGGTTGAACCACCAACCTTGAGGTTTAAACTGACCTTGTGGTCAAGTACTTATCCTTCAGCACTACATCAGTACCATTTCGAATACTACTTTTGTATTTCGAGTAACAGCTCTGAACTGTGACCCTTGACTAAATCATGAGTTAGAGTGCTGCTTCTCACGTTCTGTGCTATACCAAAACCTTCTTTTAGTCGTTCCTCTATACCTCAAAAGACTTTAACTTTAACCTCCAGAAGCACATGTTTGTTTAATGGGAAGATGATTATTC
>NW_006408606.1:7267063-7275929 GCF_000296735.1 Chrysochloris asiatica | reverse complement strand
AAACCAACCTAGCAGTCCAGTGCATTTGTGCCAAGTGCTATTTCTCACATGTTTTAGTTAGGACTTGTTTAGTAACAGAAATTTCACTCACTGTTTATTTTATACTTAAGGAAAATTAGTTAAGGCAAAAGAGAAATTTATTTACTCTCTGATAGCATAGTGGTTACAAATCCGGCTGCAAATCTCACAGTCAACAGTTCGAAACTACCAGCTCTTCCGTGAGAGAAAGATGAGGCTTTCTGCTCCTGTAAAGATTTACAGCCTCAGAAACCCTGTACAGGGTCGCTATGAGTCCGAACTGACTCCACGGCACATAACAACAACAACAACAACACACCAGAGTCCTGGTGTGGTGGTGCAGGATAATGCACTAAACTGCAAGGTCTGCTTGAACCTCAAGGTCAGCAGTTCAAACTTAACAGCCACTCCTCAGAAACCATATACAGAGTCACTGTGATTCTGAATTGACTCGATGTCACTTAACAACAACAATAGACCACCAGAAGAAAGGCAGAAGTACAACTGGCTGAAGGGATAATGAGTGTAATTGCTGCCTCTGTCATATCTCTCTTTGCTACAAGCGACTTCAAAAAGTTCGTGGAAAAATTCTATTAACATTTCATTCAATTTTTTTACATGAACTATTTGAAGCCAACTCATAGCTACATATAGATTCCATTCTCTTCTACTGGATACCAATGTTCTCCACAGAACATCTCTACAACAGCTCCCTGACTCATGTCTTCTCAGGAAGTTATTCCTCTTCCATAGTTTCAATTCCAGAAATTTCTGGAAAGGGTTCTTAGTGTATTGGCTAGATCATACAGTCATTCTTATGGCCAGAGGAATGGGACATTTTCTGGCTTATCAAAGTGTTGGAAAGTCTGAGAGGCAGTTCCCCAAAGAAGAAGAAAATGCATTTGTTGAAAAACCTAAGGAAGGACAAGTACTAGATTACCAAAAAAAGAAAAGAAAAGAAGAGAAAAAAAATTGAAAATAAGTATAGTTTCTCTATCAAAGTTGTGAGATACCTACCAGATGTGTTACAAGATTTTGTCCTTTGAGACAGAAAGGGAAATCAGTGTTTGTTCTGTATCAGAATACTTAGGGGATAAAAGTTATTTTGTGTCACAAAAACTATGAACATAGAAGCTTTGTTCTTTTGTATTTCCTTTTGGAAATTTGGGATACCCAATAAAGTTTTTATCATCGTGTGTTCTATAAACATTTGTTATATAAGGAAATCCTTCTAATAACCAACTCTGATTTTTACAGAGGTGGAAACTTATGCATAATTCTCAACTACCATTATGCTACAAAGGATGTTTACAAAACATTAAATTATGATAAATGGAATAATATTTTTAAATCATTTTTTTTATTCCTGAATAATGGCATATATTCATGGTCTATAGCATTTGGCTTCTAATGCTCTGATTTCTTACTAGGGTAAGTATCTTAGTAGAAAAATAGAAATTACTAATGCACTGATTATAAGGTCTGTTTGAACTGCAAGGTCATCAGTTCAAATTCACCAGTCGCTCTTCACAAACCCTGTGCAGGATCACTATGAGTCGAAACTGACTCAAAGGCACTTTAACAATAACAACAAGGACAATTTTGGAGTCTTGGTGTGGAGCTGTAGGATAAGCACTAAACTGCTAACTGAAAAGAAGTGGGTGGTTCAAATCCACCAGCTGCTCAGAAACCCTCTGCAGGGTCTGTATGAACTGGAACTGACTTGATGGCACTTAACAACAACAACAAAGGACAATTCCTATGTCTCTAAGTAAATCTTCCTTCCATTACTACCATTTTTTTATTCAGCTAATAGAAAAAAGAACTTCAAGATCCCAAATCTGGGTCAAAGCCAGTTTCATAGGAATTACCTAGTATGTAGCAAGGAGTTATCTAAATCAGGAGTCCTCAAGTCAAACATTACTCTCAGCTTGCTCTAGAAAGACCTAAAAACTAAGAATGGCTTTATATTTTTAAGTGACTAAAGAAAAATTCAAAGGCGGAAAGCATTCCATGACACATGAAAAATACGGAAAATTCAAAAAGTTCAGTGTCAAACCTTTATTGGAACCTAACCACTCATTCATAAATTTACTGTGAATTTTGCCCAGCAGCAGCGGTTTTCAGTAGTTGCAGCACAGACTGTAGTTCACAAAGCCTAAAATATTTACTTCTCTGGTCTCTTACAAAATAATTTTGCCAACCTCTGATCTTTTGTTGTTGTTTTTTATACCATCTTCCTACTGTTCCACCCATACATTCATATATTTATAGTCTCTCCTTTTGCCTCTCCCTTCCTCTCAAATTTGGCAATCACAAAGAAATCAGATTTTGAGACTACAGTAAATATTAAGCAGAATTATGTTTCAGTTTTCCTTTGACCTATTTGTCAATTCTCCTATCTGCTTTCCCTTTCTTCTCTTGCCTTTATATAGAATTTCTAAGGCCATGCCATTTTTCCCAGCATACTTTGTTTTTAAGGTGGGGGTTAGATCTTAATACATTTTTTAACTTCCATGGAAAGTTCCCTGTTAGTATGTGGTCCCATTTTTAACTTATTTGCAGACACCCCCGATTAGCTAAAATCACTTTCACATGGGGCTGAGGTTAAGCTTTATTTCTCTTGGCATGTCCCTGCCACAGCAGACACTTCCTCTTTGCCTTGAAAGGACAAAACGATGTTCAGCTGTCTGGGCCCAGGCCCAGTATTTGATTTATACATTATTTAATTTCCTCCTGAAAATTGGAAGCAGGACTTTCAGGAATGGAAGTCAGTATTTTTCATTTGTTTAAGAACAACTTTAGGTCTAATGTAATCATCAGTAGTAGATGTCAGCATGATTAGGGGGTGAATTAAGGTAAAGCAAATAAAATGTGAATGTAAAGTAAAATTTTTTGACAATGGGGAAGATCTAAAAATTTTCAGTAATCATCATTGTATGTGTATTAGTTTTTTGTAAGTGTTCTCTCAACAAACCTGTCTGTGGTACATTCCATGGCACCTGTCTTCACTCTTCCCAGTGTAAGAAAGAAAGACTTCTAACCATTATGTTATAGTTTCAGTTGTTGGGGAATTAGAAGTTTGAGGAGAACTTAATATAATCACTCCAGTAATTATACAAAAAAATTAGTTTCTATCTGAGCTGCTACTGAATTTGTCTCCATAATTTGAGTGCCAAAATGATTTGGCCTTTACAGCAGTGAACTCAGGAAATGAGAAGTTAACTCTGGAAATATCATTTCACATTTTACGACCATTTTTAGATAGTATATTTCTTTTTAAACCCTCCTTGGATCATTGTTACCCTTAGGTTACAAGCTGTCTCCTTTTAGCTACCACAGTTCTTATAAAAGTCTTGTACACCTAACTGCCTCCACTTCCTCTCTCCTAATTCACATCTGAAACCCTGGCAGTCCGGCTTCTCTCGCTCTCCACATACTACTGAGTTGATCTTACAAATGATTTCATTGTCTCCCAATCTATTTATCAGCTTCCTTGGCCTTTCTTTCCCTTTTACCAGAAGTGGCGCTGTGGGCTAATGCATCAGGCTGCAAAGTCATTTGAACTGCAAGATCGGTGGTTCAAGCTCACCAGTCACTCCTCAGAAACCCTATACATGGTCACTATGGGTCGGGACTGAATCGACTCGATGGCAATTAACAACAGCAACAACAACCTGAACCTTATTTTCTGGTTTTCATGTGGAATTGTCTTAGTTTCTTTCACTTCTTCTCTTTTCTAGACTCCTCTCCCTTTCCTCACGCTAAGTTTACGTTTTCCCCAAGTTATGTTTCTTGGATCTTTTCTCTCTCTGTGGCGTCTCGGGGTGATTCAAATGGTTAGCACACTCAGCTGCTAACTAAAAGGTTAGAGGTCCAAATCCACCAAATTGGTAGGTTAGGTTCTGTTGTTCATCTTTGAATGATAAAGTAAAGGTGTTACACTATTGCTGATCTGAAAATAGGAGCTACAGACAGACCAGACAGTAAGTGAGAGGCCTTGGAATTCACATGAAGTACTTTAAGAAAGTACCAACACCCAAAGTCACTGACTCCTCCATCAGGCATTCATCAGTCAGAAAGCCGTTGTGGAGCACCAATTTTACAGAGCTCAGTATTAAGTGGTATGATCGATTGAATGTCTCCCAGAAGGATATGTTGAGGTCCCAATCCTTGTACCTGTGAGTGTGACCCTTTTTATTTTAGAGATAGGCTCTTTGAAGAAAGATATTATCAGTTAGGTTAATATGAGGTCATACTGGAGTTTGTTGATAAGTGCAGTCAAATCAATTCCCTCTTAGCGACCCTCAGTTTCCAGAGACCAGCTGGTGAATTTGAACCCCCAACCTTGTTTATCTCATATGACTGGTGTCCTTATAAAAGAGAAAATACACAGAGTCAGGGAGACAGAAGAAGAACACCATGTGACACTGCAGCTGCAAGCCAAGGATTGCCAGGAGACATTAGCAGCTAAGAGAAAGGCATGGAGTCGTTTTTCTATTAGTCTCCAGAAGGGATCTATATTGCTGATACCCTGATTTGAATGTCTACTCCTCAGATCTGTGAGATATACGCTTTTACATAGAGGATCATATCATCTGCAAATAAGGAGAGTTTTACTTCCTCTTTGCCAATTTGGATGCCTTTAATTTCCCTGTTTTCCATATAGCTCTTGCTAAGACTTCCAGAACAATATTGAATAGAAGTGGTGACAGAGGGCATCGTTGTCTGGCTCCTGTTCGCAGAGGGAAGGTTTTCAATTTCTCTCCATTGATAGTAATATAGGCTGTTGGTTTTGTATATATGCTCTTAATTATGTTGAGGAATTTTCCTTCAATTCCTATTTTGTTGAGTGTTTTTATCAGGAATGGATGTTGGATTTTGTCAAATGCCTTTTCTGCATCAATTGATATGATCATGTGGTTCTTTTCTTTTTTCTTATTTATATGGTGGATAATGTTGATCGTTTTTCTAATGTTGAACCATCCTTGCATCCCTGATATGAATCCCACTTGATCATGATGTATTATCTTTTTGATGTATTGCTGGATTTTGTTGAGAATTTTTGCATGTATGTTCATGAGGGATATTGGCCAATAATTTTCTTTCTTAGTGATGTCCTTCCCTGGTTTTGGTATGAGGGTTATGCTTGCTTCATAAAATGTATTAGGAAGTTTTCCATCCTCCTCTATCTTCTGAGATAATTTGAGTAGAATTGGTGACAGTTCTTCCCTGAATGTTTGGTAGAATTCACCAGTGAAGCCATCTGGGCGAGATATACATTTTTGTTCTTATAAGCCACCCAGTTTGTTGTGGTAGCGCTAAGAAATGAATATACGTGATGGTCTCAGAACTTTGAACCAGCTGTGCTTTACCTGCACTATTACCTGCATATTCTGATATGACGCTGCAGATTAACGCACTGGACTGCAAAGCTGGTTTGAATCGCAAGGTTGGCAGTTTAAGCTCACCAGACCCTATATAGGGTCACTATGGGACAGAACCGACTCAACAACACTTAACAATGACAACAACAACTACATTGAGCACAGGAAAGTGTGTTCAGGATAGTGATTGGTTCAGGAAAGGGAGGAGGTGGCTAGCAGATAGATTGAATTTATATTTTGAATGCAGGGAGTCCCCAATTTATGACATTTGAGGTTGACAAACCACACTTACAGCCATCTGGATTCTTTGTTGTGTTTTGTACATGTTATCTTTAGTAATATGTACTACATACAGTGTTGCAGTAGAGTCCTGGTGTGGCACTGTGGGTTAATGTGCCAGACTGCATAAGCCGTTTGAACTGCAAGGTCAGCAGTTCAAGCTCACCAGCTGCTCCTCGGAAACCCTATACATGGTCGCTATGGAACCAACTCAACAGCACTTAACAACAACAAACAGTGTTGCAGTGTGTTATCTTTCTCAGATATTCAGTTGTAGATGTTCAGAGATTGAATTTACAATATTTACTATTGAATAAAAGATAATAGTAAGAAATTAAGGGGGGGGGAACCCTACTTATGATGAAATTATCAGAATAAAACTGTCTCATAAGTCAGAGACTACCTGTTCTTTCAGGAATTATTCACAACCTCTTAGGAATACAAAATATTATTACAGCTGACAGATTTATTTACCATTCCATTTAGTTCTAATCTACTCAATCTCTATTATTTTTATTTGGTTACTGATATTTAGTGCAGCCAAGAGCACATTTCAGATCAATTGTGGTCAAAGCTAGTTCTCCTGAACCTAGATTAGAACATGAGCATACAAGTTCATGGCCCTGAAGTTTGTGGCAGGGCTTCAATCAAATGAGTTCATTCCAGTTCCGCCCCCTGCAGAGAATTTACCTTTCCACCCCATATATACTGAATCAGAATCTACCATTTAACAAAATCCCCAGGTGATTCTTATGTATAAATAAGAATCATTATATATACATAAAAAGCATATGTATACATAATAATCACCTGGGCTCTTTCTTAAAATATAGATTTTGATTCAATATATTTGGGGTAATGGTTATGGGCCATGGAGTTAGTTCCGACTCATATGGACCCTTTATAGGGTTTCTGAGTCTATAAATCTTTATGAGACCAGAAAGCCCCACCTTTCTCCCACAGAACAGCTGGTAGTTTTGAACTGCTGACCTTAAGGTTATCAGCCCGACTTGTAACCAGTATGCTAGCAGAGCTCCTTATATTTGAGGTAGAAATGCACATTCTCAGCATGAGACCAAACCAGATTAAACAAGCTTGATGCCCTGGTGTGTGAGGGAGTTATTTTTTAGATTTTAGGAAGTCTTAACATTCTACCTAAGAAGTAAGTATATAAAATATAAAGCTTAATATGACACCTGCTCTAAAACATAAATTCCACATTCTGTCAAAAAAAAATTTGTTTAGAATTGAAGTTCTACCTTTAATATTAAGTCAAATATCAGACTTCATTTTTCGTATATTCTTTTTTCTTCGTTCTATAATTCAGCCATTTAACATTTGTTTATTGAGTACTTCCTATGTCAGGTAAGATTCTAGGCACTAACATACATCAGTGGACAAAATAAACTAAAATTATATTGCTTTATTTTTGGAAAGGTAATGACACACTTGGGAGTCCTGGTGTGTTGCTGTGGGCTAATAAGCTGGACTGCAAAGTCAGTTTGAACTACAAGGTCGGCAGTTCAAGCTCACCAGCCGCTCCTCAGAAACCCTATACAGGTTACTATGGGTCAGAACCAACTTGTTGGCACTTAACAATAACAACAACAATTACAGAATCAATGAAATAAGTAAAACTGTAATACACTAGATGGCAATAAGAAGAAGAGGAGCAAAATAAATCAGGTAAAAGGATTATAGGGAAGGGGCTGCAGCTTTAAATAGGGTAGTCAAAGAAGAACTCACTGAAATCTGAGTAATGATGTGAGGAAAGTGAACCATATACTTAGTTATCCAAGGAAAGTGGAGAACAAGTACAAAATGATTTAAACAGGACTTTGCTGTGTGCGTGGTTAAAAACAGCTAGGAAGCCATACTCTCTGCAGTGAAGAGAATGTGGGCTGTTCCAGTACCCAAATGAAAAAAGTGGGAAGGAGTGATTAGTGTTAGATGCTGCTGATAGAGCCAAATAAGTTGAGAAGCAAAGATTGATCATTGGATTTGACAGTGCAGGCTTCATAGTGACTTAGTTACCTAGGCTGCCATAACAGAAATACCATAAATGGGGGGCTTTAAAGAATAGAAATTTGTTTTCTTACAGTTCAAGAGTACAAAAACAGAAATTCAGAACATAATTCTAGGGACAGCTCCTTTTTTGTCTTTTCAACTTATAATTGTTACGTCAAGTGCCATCAAGTCTGTTCCAACTCATATTGGCCCCACTTAGGGTTTCTGAGACTGTAAATCTTTGCCAGAGCAGAGAACCTCATCTTTCTCCTGTAGAGTAGACATGGGCTCAAACTGCTGACCTTGCAGTTTGAGTTTATCTTACCTAGCACTACCAGCAATTTTGGGAATTCCCAAGATTGTAGAATGATCTGATTTGGTTTTCAGTCTTCTTCTTCCAGCTGTGTGTGTTTGTATGTATATTATGCTTTTTTCATACCTCAGAAGCAACTGGGTTTGTTGTTACTAATGTTAGGTGCCGTCAAGTTGGTTCTAGCCGATAGCCACCCAGTGTACAACAGAACGAAACACCACTTGGTACTGCACCATTCTCACAGTTGATGCTATGCTTGAGCCTATTGCTGCTGCTGCTACTGTGCCAATCCATCCCATTGGGGGTCTCCCTCTTTTTCACTGACCCTCCACTTTACCAAGCATGATGTCCTTTTCCAGGAACTAGTCCCTCCTGATAATATGTGCAAAGAGTAAGAGATGAAGTCTGGCCATCCTGGCTTCCAGGGAGCTTTCTGACCGTACTTCTTCCAACACAGATTGGTTTGTTCTTTGACAGTCCATGTTACTTTTAATATTCTCCTCCAACATCGTAACCAAATGCAACAATTCTTCTGCGGTCGTCCTTATTCATTGTCCAACTTTCACATGCATATGAAATTATTGAAAATACTATGACTTGGGTCAGGCACACTTTAATCCCTAAACTGACATCTTTGCTCTTGAACACTTTAAAGAGGTCTTGTGCAGCACATTTGCCTAATGCAATATGTCATTTGATTTCTTGACTATTGTTTCCATGATTGTTGATGGTTGATCCAAGCAAACTGAAAACTTCAACCTTTTTTCTGTTTATATGTTGTTGTCAGGTGCCATCGAGTCGGAACCGACTCATAGCGACCCCATGCACAGCAGAATGAAACAATGTCCGATCCTGGGCCAAC
>NW_006408606.1:7256845-7258003 GCF_000296735.1 Chrysochloris asiatica | reverse complement strand
ACAACCTTGTCACACATCTTTTTAAATTTTAAACCATTCAGTGTTCCCATGTTCCCTTCAAACAACTGCTTCTTGGTCCAGATATAGATTCCTCTTGAGCACATTTAAGTGTTCTGGAATACTCATACTTTGCAATGTTGTCCATAACTTGTCATGATCTATACAATCGAAAGCTTTTGAGTAGTCAGTAAAGCACAGGTAAACATCTTTCTGGTATTCTCTGTTTTCAGCCAAGATCCATTGTTGTTGTTGTTGCTATGTGCCATAGTGTCGGAACTGACTCATAGTGACCCTGTACAGGGTTTCTGAGGCTGTAAATCTTTAGAGGAGCAGAAAGCCTCATCTTTCTCCCATGGGACAGCTGGTAGTTTTGAACTGCTGACCTTAAGGTTCGCAGCCCGATTTGTAATCACAACACTACCAGAGCTCTTCCCATTGGACATAAGCAATGATAGTCCTCGTTTCATGGCCTCTTCTGAATCTGGCTTGAACCTCTGGAAGTTCTCTGTCAATGTATGATTGCAGCTCCTTCTGTATTACCTTTAGCAAAACTTGACTCGCATGGGGTATCAAAAAAATTGTGTGATGATTTCTGCATTCCTTTGGGTTACCTCTCTTTGGCATGGGCAGATAGTTGTCTTCCAAATTTCTTGGCAGAGATGAGTGAGTGCCTCCTGTGCTGCCTCGCTTTCTTGAAAGATTTCAATTTTTATTCCATCAATTCCTGGTGCATTGTTCTTTTCCAATTCCTTGAATGCACCTTGGACTTCCTCCTTCAGGATCATTGACTCTTGATCATATGGTACCTCTTGAAATGGTTGAACATCAACCATTTCCTTTTGGTACAGTGAGTCTATTTATTCTTTCCATCTTCTCTTGATACATTCTGCATCATTCAATAATTTGCCCTGAGAATCTTTCAATAATGAAAGTTGAAGCTTGAATTTTTTCTTCAGTTCCCCCAGCTTGAGAAATCTGGAGCGTGTTCTTCCTTTTTGGTTTTCTGATTCCAGATCTCTGCACATTTTTGTTGTAATATTTGGCGTTATCTTCTCTAACTGATCTTTGAAATTTTCTGTTCAGCTCTTGTACCTCCTCATTTCTTCCATTTGCTTTAGCATCTCTACGCTGGAGAGCAAGTTTCAGTGTTTCTTCTGA
>NW_006408606.1:7249487-7256745 GCF_000296735.1 Chrysochloris asiatica | reverse complement strand
TAGAAGTATAATTAAGTGTTCTGGAATACTCATACTTCTCAATGTTGTCCATAGCTTGTCATGATCCATATTTATATGGATGTTGTTTAATGATCCAGTGGTGAGGATTTTTGTTTTCTTTACATTGAGATGCAACCCATACTGAAGGCTGTGGTCTTTGAGCTTCAGCAGCAAATATTTTAAGTCCTCTTGGCTTTCAGCAATCAAGGTTGTATTATCAGCATATCACAGGTTGTTAATGAGTCGTCCTCCAATCCGGATGCCACACTTTTCTTCATACAACCCAGCTTATTGGATTATTTGCTCAGCATACAGATTGAATAAGTATGGTCAAAGAATACAACCCTGGCTCATGCCTTTGCTTATTTTAAACCACTCAGTGTTTCCCTGTTCTGTTAGAACAACTGCCTCTTGGTCAGTGTATAGGTTCCTCTTGAGCACAATTAAGTGTTCTAGAATACTCTTTCTCCACAATGTGGCCCTTAGCTTGTCATGATCCACACAGTTAAAAGCCTTTGCATAGTCAATAAAGCACAGGTAAACATATTTCTGATATTCTCTGCTTTCAGCCAAGACCTATCTGATGTCAGAAATGGCATCCCTCATTCCACATACTTGTGTAAATCTGGCTTGAACCTCTGGCCGCTCCCTGTCAATATACAGTTGCATCCATTTTTTAATTTTCTCTAGCAAAATTTTACTTGCATGTGATATTGATATTGTCCAGTGAGTTCTGCATTCCGTTGGGTTAGCTCTCTTTGGAATGGCACAAATATGGATCTCTTCCTATCAGTTTTGTTGTTATTGTTAAGTGCCATGGAGTCGGTTCTGAATCATAGCGACTCTTTACAGGAATTCCATGGAGAAGCTGGTGAGCTTGAACCACCGACCTTGTGGTTCACAGTCTAGTTCTGATCCTACAGTGCCACACCAGGGGTCCTGTCATTTTAGGGCCCTCCAAACTCTGGTTTGTGTAATTAGTATAAAAAAGGAAACCCATTTCCAGATAGGGTCATATCTACAGGTACAGTTGTTGTTTTTGTTAAGTGCCGTCAAGTCAATTCCAACCTAAAGCAACCCTGTATAGGGTTTCCAAGGAACAGCTGGTGAGCTTGAACCACCGACCTTGCAGTTCAAATGGCTTTGCAGTCTGACGCATTAACCCCCAGCGCCACACCAGGACTCCAGTGGGGAGACACAATTGAGTCCATAACAGTTACTTCAGTGGGTACAATTCAGTCAGGGAGAGTAGTGGGTAAAAAATGTGAACTAGTTTAAGTGTACATGGAAGTAACTCTCAAAAATTTTGCTGGTGGTGGATAGAGGCAAGGGAGAAATTTTATATATTTAATTTTAACTTTTTATTATGAATTGAATGAAGGTTTACAGAGAAGATAATCAGTTTTATATTCAACAAGTCATAGACTGTGCTTCATTACAATGACTGCAGTACCTTCTATGTACCAAGTTAATGATATTTACCTCCTCTCACTTTAACTATTGCACTCCTCCTTGTGTCTCCCACTACCATCGTCTTTTCTCTACTCACCTTCTTCTTATTGTATATTGCTTGCCTTGTCACCATATTAACCTGTGTCTGCCCTCTACCCCATGGTTAATTTTCCCTCCTTCCTCCCCTGTAACCATTATTCATTGTTTCTTTTATTAAGAAAACCTTTTAACTTTTTACAACATTGATCTCTTACAATGTTTGTCCTTTTGTGATTGACTAATTTTACTCAGCATAATGTCCTCCAGGTTCATCCATGTTGTGAGATGTTTCACAGATTCATCTTTATTCTTCAACAATGTGTAATATTCCTTTGTGTGTATTGACAAAGTTTTTTAACCATTCCTCTTTTGATGGGCACTTTGACATTTTCCATCTTCTTGATGTGTCTCTTGTAGACAGCATATTAAAGGATCCTGTTATCCATTCTGCTTTCTCTGTCTCTTCATTAGTACATGCAGTCCATTTACATTCAGTGAATTCTTGATAGGTATGAATTGATGGCTGTCATTTTGCTGTGTGTGTTTTTGTGGTGCTTTCTCTGTCTCCTCATTAGTACATGCAGTCCATTTACATTCAGTGAATTCTTGATAGGTATGAATTGACGGCTGTCATTTTGCTGTGTGTTTTTTTGTGGTGCTGCTGGTTTCTTGGTTCACTTAATGTTCTGCTCTGAGTTCATTTTGTTTGTGGGTTGTTTTGTTTCTTTTTTCATTTCTGTTGTGTTAATGTCTACTAAATCTTTTCTGATTTTCCTCTTTTATTTTGATGTGCAGGTATATTCATTTATTTTGAGGTTAGCCTGTAATTTATCATTTTCTCCTATTTAAACCAGTCTGTTTTATCTTAATATCTACTTTACTTCCTTGTCAGTTGAAAGTTCTGTGTTTACACTATTCCCTCTTTTTGCCTTTTAATTGACTTCTTTATAAATTGATATCTCTGGTACCCTATTTTCAATCTTGTAATACTGGAAATACTTTGTTTTATTTTAATTACTTCTATATCTAAATTGAGTTTGGGATGGTATTGTCTCATGTATGGTAGAGGAGTTACATTTTTAAGATCAGGAATTACCTGTTTTTATATTGTTGGGAAAAGATGTGCTAGGGTGACAGCAACAAAGTCCTTGACTTAATGGAAAATATAGTAGAATCCAGTCCATAAATAGGAGGACTGATCTTAGATGCACTGATAATTCATCAATTGAAACAGGAAGGCAAGTTGAGTATGCTGGTGCAAATAAAGGGAAAGCCGGTTAGCTTTGATGGTGGTAATTTGTTGAAAGTTCTTTGCTGCCATCTAAACAGTGTTTCCAGTGGAAAGTAAAATGTGAAATATGAATTCAGTACCTCTAGAAGTATCAGTGGAGTCCTGGTGTGGCGCTGGGATTAATGCGCCAGACTGCAAAGCCATTTGAACTGCAAGGCCAGCGGTTCAAGCTCACCAGCTGCTCCTTGGAAACCCTATACAGGGTCGCTATGGGTCAGAGTCGACTTCGATGGCACTTGACAACAACAACAAGAGTTATCAGTATCTATAGAGGGACTACTGGTGTGCTATTTAGAGTTAGTTCTGGACTGATAACTGCAAGGTCGGCAGTTCAAACCCACCAGACTATTCCTTGGAAGCCTGTATAGGGTTACTATGAACAGGGAACAGCTCGAAAGCACATAACAATAGAGGCATCTTATACTTAGCAAACTTACAAATTATTCAAGTTATTTCTTCCTTTTATTGAGCAGAAACCTGTTCCCTACAGCACTAGTCCTAGATCTGCTTCCAAGAGCTTTACAAGAGCCACAATTCTAAGATTTGTACCTGAAATCTTTTTGAATCTTGTTAAGAGTGACATGATTTCCTGTTGTCGACCTTTTTCCTCTGGCTATCCCACCTAGCCATTTGTGTTGTTTTTCTGTAATGTGGTTTCAGCCCATCTCATCTGGTTATTCATTCACCAAATAGGACCCAGATATATTTAATTAATTTCATTTATTTAATCAGGACTCATTTTTCCTGGCCTTTGAGGTTTCTTTTTTTCCTCCTACGCTTATTTTTTCCCACACATTCAATGTTTCTCCCAAATACTCACATTTAATCAGCATATCAACAAACTCTTTATCTAATATCTTTATCCATAGGAAAAAGCCAAGGACAAAGTACAGACATTAAAGACTCCAAACAGACTTTGCCCATTAATTAGCTCCATTGCCACATCTTAGTCTTGAGTTTTCACATGACATACCAGGTGATGTTAAATTAAGTGTTATTAGGGTTATTAAAGGAGTCCTGGTGTGGCACTGTAGGTTAACGCGCCAGACTGCATAGCTGTTTGAACAACAAGATCGGCAGTTCAAGCTCACCAGCTGCTCCTCGGAAACCCTATATAGGGTCCCTATGGGTTGGAATCAACTCAATGGCACTTAGCAAAGAGCTATTAAAATGAGAGATGCTACCAGTGAATTCAAATCTGGGTGACTGGGAGAATGCTGTATCACTGAACATAACAGTGTGTGAGGCATGCAGCTTTCAGATCAACATGACACATTTAATTTTGGATATCTTTGATCACAGGTGCCTGGAAAGTTGCCTCAACTAATGATGACTATGTTAGTCATTTACATATAAGTGATATTTGAAGACATGAGGGTAGATTTGTTCTTTGAAAGAGGACAAGACACACACACACACAAAAACAGAGACCAGGAACAATATGTCTATGTTGGAAATATTGATGACATTTAAGTGTGCAGTCTTCTCTGAGATAGAAACTAGTCCTGGTACATTACCATGCACATTATCATGCACATGAAAAGTTGATGTAGGAAGACCACATCTGTTTGGATCACCTGGATGGTGGAGTTCTGGCGTGACACTGTAGAATAAGCACTGGACTGCTAATCAGAAATTAGCAGTTCAAACCCACCAGCTGCTCCTTGGAAACCCTATTCAGTATCCCTGTCTTTATCCATGGGATACCACTTGAAGGCCTTTATAACAATAATAACATTTTTCTGGTAATCCTAAATCCATGATTTCTGTTCCAGACAACTTAAGCTGTATCTAGTTGACTTCCATCCAGTATCAGGTCCATTAGTAATGCTACTGCCTTGACCATCACAACATAATGTCAGCAGCAATGTTGTGGTGGTACCATGGAGAACTGTAGAGAGCTAGAGGCATAAATAGAGTTGACAGAGGCTGAAGGCCTTGGAAGGCTAGTTGGGACAGAACAAGGGAAAAAAGTTGGAACAACAGAAGCAAATAAAGGAGCCAGAAAATATAATTTTTAATACTCATCTTTTCTAAAATTTTGAAAAAGCAAAAGTTTGTCATCATCCTTGTGTTATACTCTCATTGTTGCTAAGTGTTGTCAGATCAGTTCCAACTCATAGTGACCCGCTATAGGGTTTCCAAAGAGTGGCTGATGAGCTTGAACTGCCAACTTTGCAGTTCAATGGACTTTGAAGTCCAGCACATTATCCTGTATCAAACCAGTACTCTGCTGAAATTTGACTTTCGTCCTATTTGACTGGTTTAGACTTTAACTGACATCTAGATAAATTGTTGTTGTTAGTGCATGGCATTAGTTCTAACTTATAGCAAGGATCGGGCAGTATTTCATTCTGTTATGCATAGGGTCGCTATGAGTCAGTACTGACTCAATGGCACCTAACAACAACAAAATAGAGTTTCTGAGGAGCAGCTGGTGGATTTGAACCTTGTGGTTAGCAGTCAAGTGCGTACCCTATTGCACCATACAAGATCTTCATAGATAAATTAAAAGGGAGCAAAAAAAAAATATATGAGCAACTCAAATGTCCATCGCTTGGGACCTGGTTGAATAGACTAAAAACACAGCTATAAAAGTATTTAGAAATAAAACTCTGTATGAAGCTATGAAGTGATTTTTTGCATAAACTGTAAAGTGAAAAAAGCAAAGTAGAGAGAAATACGCTAAAATATATCTCACAAGGTGGCAAGAGGGTATAGGGGAAGTTTCCCATTATGAATCTATTCTATATAATAAATGAAGATGGAATGACAGAACTAGGATTGTACCATTTTACAACCTTTTACACTTATCAGCAACTACCAAAAAAGAGAGCAAAACCTATGAAATGTTTGTTTCCAAAAATCAAACCTGGGTCTTCTTAAGCCTCTATCTAGATCTTATTATCAGTTTACAAGGAAGTACAGGAGACAGAAGAACGTGTTAAATAACACCCCAACAAAATAAAAAAATGTGGGAAATGATTCAGAACATATGATCTAGTGCCTTCAGCATATGAATTAAGGGGAAAGAAGGAAAGAAATATTTTAGATATAATACATATTAAGTAAAAATATATGAATCTTATTTTGATCCTAATTCAGACAAACCAGCAGGGAAATACCAGAAGGCTTCAAAAGTTCATAGGAAAAGTTCCATTATCTTTTAATTCTATTTTTCCATGAACTTTTTGAAGCTCTTTAATACATTTATGAAATAATTGGCAGTATTTTAACACTGGCTTGATAATGATAATATTAAGTATTGCTCTTTTGTAGTATAGAATTATGATATTGTGATTATGCCTTTTTTAAAAGCATTCTTTTAAAGATATTACTGAAATAGTTCCTTCACTCATCTATAAGTTTGTCATACTGTGTTTGCTTGCATGTTGCTGTGATGCCACTGGTATTTTAAATACCAGCAGGGTCACCAATGGTGGGCAGGTTTCAGCTGAACTTATGACTAGACAGACTAGGAAAATGGAGAGGTGAATTACTTCTGAATACTTACGTACTGAAAACCTTATGAATAGCAGTGTAGCACTATCAAATAGCACTAGAATACTGAATATTGAAAACTTAGTGAATAACAGAATATTGTTATATAGTATCAGAAAATGAGCCCCTCAAAATATGGCTGGGGAAGAGCTGCCCCCTTAAAGGAGAGTTGACTGTGGTGATGCGATTGGAATAAAGTTTTTGGGACCTCTTTTGCTGATATGGCACACTCAAAATGAGGAGAAACAGCTGCAAATATCCATTAATAACTGGAAAAAGGAATGTACCAAGTATGAATCTGGTAAAATTGGAAGTTGTCAATAATGAAGTGGAACACACAAACATCAATATCCTAGGAATTAGTGAGCTGACATGGACAGATTTTGGTCATTTTGAATCTAATAATCATGCAGTTTATTATGTCCAGATTGACAAATTGAAGAAAAATGCCATAACATTCATCATCAAAAATAACATTTCAAGAGGAGGGGGATGGAAAAACAAGGAAGATAGGAAAACACAGAGGTAGCATTGTATGTGCTAAATGAGGCAGGAGTAAATTATTGTTGTTGTTATTAGGTGCCATCATGTAGGTACTGCACAGCAGAACAAAATACTGCCCTATCCTGGGCCATCCTCACTACTGTTCCCACGCTTGAGTCCATCGATGCTGCCACTTTGCCAATCCATCTCTTTGGGGGTCTTCCTCTTTTTCTCTGACCCTTCACCTTAACCAAACATGATATCCTTCTCCAGTGACTCGTCCCTCCTGACAATATGTCCAAAGTATGAGAGATGAAGTTTGGCCATCATGGCCTCCAAGGATCACTCTGGCTGCGCTTCTTCCAAAACAGATCTGTTGGTTCTTTTGGCAGCCAATGGCACCTTCAGTACTCTCCTCCAACACCGTAACTCAAGCATCAATTCTTCTATGGTCTTTCTTATTCACTGTCCAGCTTTCGCATGCATATGAGG
>NW_006408606.1:7231528-7247500 GCF_000296735.1 Chrysochloris asiatica | reverse complement strand
GGCCATATTTTCCAACTACTGATCCTTCCTCTTTGCTCCCAACCTTTGCATTCCAATCACCAGTAATGATCAATACATCTTGATTGTATGTTTGATCGATTTAAGATTGAAGAAGTTGGTAGAATTCTTCTATTTCATCCTCACTGGCTTTAGTGGTTTGTGCGTAAATTTGAATAATAGTGGTTATTAACTGGTCTTCCCTGTAGGCACTTGGATATTATCCTATCACAGACAACGTTGTACCTCATGACTGATCTGGATATGTTCTTTTTGACAATGAATGCAACACCATTCCTTTTCAATTTGTCATTTCCTTCATCATAAATCATGTGGTTGTCAGATTCAAAACGGCCAACACCAGCCCATTTCAGCTCACTAATGCCTAAGATATCGATGATTATGCGTTCCATATCATTTTTGACAACTTCCAATTTTCCCAGATTCATACTTCGTACATTCCATGTTCTGATTTTCAGTGGATGTTTATAGCTGCTTCTCTTAATTTTGTGTTGTGCCCCATAAGCAAATGAAGGTCCCGTTGGCTTTTCTCCCATGGGCTTTACTCCATTACTATTGTAAAATAGACATTTAAGTAGGATAGGAAGGAATATTTGGAAATATGATTACAGAAAACTGTAAGTCTGCCTCCAGCCTATATCTAAAAGGGGCTCTAGAATTTGCCTAGTGAATTAGGCTTTTTGTCAAACCTTTGTAAAGTATGGAGCCTTTGGTGGAATCCTGAGCCCCATCCACAGTCTTCTAAGGTGGGACATTCCTACTTGGTAGGACATGCAGACCAACCTGGAGCAGCTTGAGGAACAGAACATACTTCTTGAATGAAAGACTATTGTGAGGGGGTGGGGGAAGCAGACTGTTTGGCTATTACAAGAACAAACAAGCTATTTTCCTGGGAGCCATTAGGCCATTCAGGACAAGCCCCCTTCCAATACTAAACTCAAAGGGAACACACGAGAAGGCTTGTAAGCTCACTGTTGACTGTGTTGGTCTACTTATGAGTGGAAGCAGGGGAAAGGCAGTAATGAAGACATGAGCTGAGTTAGACAGCATTACATAGACTCCTGTCAACCCTGAGATGAGAGAGAGAAGAGGAAAGACTGGTTGGTCCAAAGTTTTGGGCGACTGGGGAACTCCTGAGCCCATGGACACTGACCTAGCCACAGGAGGCTAGAGCTGAGAGTGACCTATCCAGGTGATATGAAGTTGGGGGAGATGCTCAAGAATGTGTAAATTTGCAAATAGTACCCATTTGACCTAGATTGGATGACTGAACTAGAGAAAGATAAAGAAGTTTGATACAGAAAGCAAATGTAAATTGCTACAGTTTGATGAACTTGGCCTTTACTTATGGATGTAGTTGGTGAAAATATCAGCTGACAGTGAAGGAGTCATCACTTCAAGGATTAAGCCTATTCCCTCAGTACACAGGGTTAATGTTGTTAAGTGTCATCAAGTTGGTTTCAACTTATAGTGACCCTATGTAGGGTTTCTAAGGAGCGCATGGTGAGTTTGAACTGCCAACCTTGTTCAAATTGACCACTACACTAGGACTCCCCAAAGGCTGATGGGACTGGCAATTTAGACACTGGCTACCTAAAATGGGGAGGGGGGTAGTTATAAAGGCACAAAGTGACTGGCTTACAAGTTTTTAAGAGGGAGTTTAGTTTGAGAAGGGGAATCCCCAGTGAATAGTTTTCATCTTGTCTATCTAGATGGGTCTGTTGATAAGGTTCTTTTGATTCAATAGTGAATAATTGTTTTCATGACTAATTGTGGTTGCCACAACTGTAAAGGTAGAAGTTTTGTAAAATAAAGTGGGGAGTAGTTAATCTTACATTCCAGGAACAGATGACTCTAAGACCATCAAGAGAGAAAAGCATAAGTAGAATATGGGATCCTATCTAGAGAAGCCACAACTCCAGAAAGAAACAGAGGTGATGACATAGAGATATAGAGTAGCTGTGAGGGCTCTAGACTCATACAAAGAGAAAGGCTGTGTGCTGGTGACCAGGAGACTGGCTTGCAAAATATGCCCTTTGGTTGTTTAAACAGTTATATATTACTGTGTGTTTTTTTTTGTGTGTGTGTACATCAAAAAAAAGGGGATAGAGGCAAATACCGTTAACTGAAGGAGATCGTAATCATGACAGTGAAACAAAATACACTTGTTCAGTGCAAAACCAATGTCCTCCCATGTAAACTATCACTCAAGTCACAATAAAAGCTTTAAAAGTTAAATATATAAAATAACATTTCAAGCTCTATCTTGAAATAGAATACTGTCTGTGATAGGATAATATCCATATGCCTACAAGGAAGACCAGTTAATAACACTATTATTCAAATTCATGTAATGATGAAATTGAAGAATTCTTTCAGTTTTTTCAGTCTGAAATAGGTCAAACATGCAATCAAAAGGTACTGATAATTTCAGGAGGTTGGAAACAAAGAGGAAGGATCTTAGTGTTATGACCTTGGTAATAGATCACATGATAGAATTTTGCATACCAATGACTTGTTCATTGCAAATATATTTTTAAACACTGTAAAAGATAACTGTACACATATACCTCACTAAATGGAATACACAGAAATCAAATTGACTACATCTGTGGAAAGAGACTGTGGAAAAGCTCCATAACATCGGCCAAAACATTCCAGGGCATACAGTGGAACAGACCATCAATTCCTCATGTGCGAGTTCAGACTGAGGCTGGAAAAAATTAAAACAAGTTCATGAGAGCCAAAATAGGACTGTGAACAGATCCCACCTGAATTTAGAAACCATCTCAGGAACAAATTTGATACATTAGACACTAATGACTGAAGACCAGAAAAATTGTAAGATAACGCACCAAGAATATCATACATGAAGAAAGCAAAAGTCATTAAGAAGACAAGAAAGAAGAAAAAGACCAAAATGGGTGTCAGAAGAGACTCTGAAACTTACTCTGCAGTGTAGAGATGATAAAGTGAATGGAAGAAATGAGGAAGTAAGAGAGCTGAACAGAAAATTTCAAAGAGCAACTTGAGAAGACAAAGTCAAGTATTAAGATGAAATTTGTAAAGACCAAGATTTAGAAAACAAAAAGGGAAGAACCACGCTCAATATTTTTTAAGCTTAAAGAACTGAAGAAAAATTCAAGCCTTGACTTGAAATATTAAAGGATTCTATGGACAAATTATTGTATGATGCAGAAGGCATCAAAAGAAGATAGAAGAAACACACAGAGTCACTGTGCCAAAAAGAAATGGTCGATCTTCGACCATTTCAATAGGTTGCACATGTTCTTATGATTCAATAGTGAGTAATTGTTATCATGTCTAATTGTAATAGTCACAATTGTAAAGGTAGAAGTTTTGTAAGATACACGGGGGAGTAGTTAATCTTACAGTCCAGAAACAGAGGGCCCTAGGACCATCAAGGGAGAAGAGCACAAGCAGAATGCGAGACCTTATCCAGAGAAGCAGTGACACCAGAGATGGAGGCAGAGATGGGGACATGGAGAAAGGGAGCAGCTGAAGACTCCAGATTCATGGAAGAGGAGGGACTGAGAGCTGGTGGCCAGGAGACAGAGTTGCAGAATGTGCCCTTTGATGGTGTAAATTATATATATGCATGAATGTTTTTAAAAAAAAACCAAATGAATGGAGAGAAATACTGTTAACCAGTGGTACATGGAGGTGACTATAATCATTGTAATAAAACAAAGTATATGATTTGTTGAAAGTAAAACTGATGATCTGCCCTGTAAACTTTCACTAAATTCACAATAAAAACTTTAAAAAAATAGTAATAAAATAGGTAGTACATGACCAAGATCCAATGGTACTGAAGGATGAAATCAAAGGTATGCTGAAAGTAAAGAATAAGGCTCCAGGAATTGATAGAATACAAATTAAAATCTTTCAAAGAATTGATGCAGCATTGGAGGCACTCACTCATCTATGCTAAGAAATTAAGAAGACAGCTACCTGGCCAGCAGATTGAAAGAGACCCATATTTGTGCCCAGTCCAAAGAGAGGTGACCCAATGGAATTTGGAAATAAACTAACAATGCCATTAATATCATATGTAAGTAAAATTTTTCGGAAGACAATTTAAAAACACTGATCGGGAACTGTCAGAGGTTCAAGCCATATTTAGACAAGGACGTGGATTGAGGGATATCATTGCTAATGTCAGATGGATCATAGCTGAGGCAGAGGTTACCTCAAAGATGTTTACCTGTGTTTTCCTGACTATTCCAAGATTTTCAACTGTGTAGATTACACTGTGAAAAATGGATTTTCCAGAACAATTAATTGTGCTCATGAGGAACCTGTCTGAATACCAAGAGGCAGTTGTTCAGCCGGAATAAGGGGACACTGAATGGATTAAAATCAGAAAAGGTGTGCCCCTGGGTTGTATTCTTTCACCATACTTATGTAATCTGTATGCTGAGCAAAAATATGATAAGGTGGGTTATATGAAGAAGTATTATGTAGCATGAAAATTGGAGGAAGACTCATTAACAACCTGCAATAAGCAGATTATACACTCTTGACTGCTGAAAGTGAAAAGAACTTCGAATACTCACTGATGAAGATCAAATACACAACCTTTCCCAGGGTTTCACCGCAAAGAAAACAAAGATCCTCACAACTGGACCAATAAATAATATCCTGATAAATGGAGAAAAGATTGAAGTTTTCAAAGACATCATTTAACTTGGATCCACAATCAACTCATGGAAACAGCAGTCAAGGAATCAAATGATGTATTACACTAGGCACATCTGCTACATAACACTTCTTTAGAGTTTTAAGAGCAAATATGTCCATTTAAGGACTAAACTGCACCCTACCCAAAGTCTAGTATTTTCAGTAGCCTCATATACACATGAAAGTTGAGCAATGAATAAGGAGGACGACAGGATGAATAATGCGTTTGAGTTTTGATGTTGGAGAAGAATATTTGAAATACCATGAACTGCCGAAAGAACAAACAAATTTGCGTTGAAAGAAGTATAGCCAGAGTGTTCTTAGAAGCAAGGATGGTGAGACTTCATCTCTCGTACGTTAGACATAGTATCAGAAAGGATCGGTCCCTGGAGAAGAACATCATGCTAGATAAAGTGGAGGATTGGCAAAAAAGATGAAGACCCCCAATGAGATACTTTGGCAAGTGGCAGCAGCAGTGGGCTCAAGCTTAAGAACTATTGTGAGGATGACCCAAACCGGGCAGTATTTCCTTCTGGTTTGCATAGAGTCACTATGATCAGAATGAACTCAACAGTACCTAACCACAACTAACATCAGCAACTGAAGTATTTATGAACTAAAATATTGTGGTTTAGAGGTGCATAGGCAGGAAACAGAAGCTGGTGGGAGCTTACATGGTTTTGTGACTCTTAGAAGATTCTTCAACCAATCACTATGTCATCCAATGCAGACATTTCTCTTTCTTCATATGATGAAGATCAGGGATGCAAACTTATCTGAAAAGTTAAAGAAGTCACTGGTGTCCCCATTGGAATGGCAGGGTCTGTAGCAATTGTTGCATATGGATTATACAAATTGAAGAGCAGGGGATCAACTAAACTGCTGATCCACCTGATCTACATGCGGGTGGCAGCCCAAGGCTTTGTGGTGGGAGCAATGACTGTTGGCATGATGTCGCCCATGTATCTGGAATTCTGAGCAAAGCCTAAGCCTTAGAAGAAGAGATCCTACCTTTACCTTGTTTGTGTTTCTTGATTTGAGGTTGTATGTTTATGTTGAAAATACATCATTTGAGTGGGTTCGGTGTTTTAAGTGTGGGCTTTCTTTATTGCAGGCTTGTCTTGCCTGGTGACCAAATTGATAGTTCATAGAACACTAACGAGGTCATTCAGGGGTGTCAAGTTAGCAAAAAGAAATGTCACCTAAAGTTACATGATAGTGATAAAATGTCCAATTCTTAAACTCTTGGGATGAAATTAATTCTGAAAAAGACAACAGGCCAACACTGAAGTACTTTCAGTTGCTGCAAAATATCACATTTTCTGTGTGTTATGTGAGAGTGCAGTGTACCCCAATGTAACTTTTCTGCTTGCCTTGTGGACTAGTTGAGTCTCTCAGTTTCTAGGGCTAGCTGACTCATGAAGAACCCTTTCAGAAAAATCAATGAACCATAACATATTGTCCCCATAACTGAAAATACCTTATGCTTAAATTAAGCCTAAAAAGCTGGCAACAGTTATTTAAATGTGGTATTTATTTTAGAATGATAGTTACACATATGAGAATAACATAATTATGAATACTAGTTTAGTTCTTTTGTAACTGCAGAATTATACTTTTGCTGCTGTCATATTAGAATTTTTAAATGTCATCTTGAAAAGAAATTGTGTATTTTAATTGCTAATCCAAAAGTAAGCAAAGAACACTTTTTTAAAAAAATTATGGTTTAGCGATTTGTTTTTTAAAAATCTATACCAGTATTGATTAATGCGCAAAGATTGGAATAGAGATGAAATAAGGTTATTAGGTTGTCCATCAGTTAATCATTGTTAAAGCTCAGTAATAGGTGAATGGGAGTTCACACTGTATTCTATTCTCTGTGCAGTTGTATATGTTGGAATTTTCTGTAGTTGAAAAATAATAAGAAAAAAGGGAGATGTTAAACTTATTTTCTCTCTTTTCTTTTTTTTTTTTTTTTTGTCTTCTTCTATATCCTCCTAAGAGAGAATGAATTGAGCAGGTTTACAAAGTAGGCCAGAGTTGCTGTAAATGGCACTCAAAGTCATATCTTAGCCACTCAGAATAATAGCATTAGGTCAATGTTCTTCAAATACGGAGAGCTTTTCATCTCATTCTGCTTTTCCTTAACCTTATCAGTACATCTCCAGCCATATGCCCAATTTCAATTCAATTTCAGGGACTGTCTCCAAATTTAATTTTTTATAAACTTCCAAACAGAACAGCTTCAGATTCTAGCTATATAATTTATCAGCTTCCCTCCTTGCCTCACCCCAAACACATGACATTTTTGTATTGTTGCTTGCTTGCTTTTGTGTTATAGAGAAGTTGCTTTAAAAAAAAAAAAGTGAATGGATTTAACTCAAAGATTGCTTCTTCTGACCATGACCTAAAATCATCATTCAGAAAGAATACAAGTAGCTTTATGCCATCTAAGATACACTTATTGGTCCCATCTGGAGCGAAGGAGAGTGAGGAAAACCAAACACTTAAGGAAGAATCTAGCTCCCAGGACCACACAAACCACAGCTCCTTCTAGTATAAGACCAGAAAAGCTAGATGGTGCCTGTCTACCACTAACACCCATTCTGACCAGGTTGTTAATGGTAGCCAGGTAACATTCTAGAAGGTCCCAGTTACAATGGGAGAAAAATGTAGAACAAAACTGAAGTTCATAAAAAAAAAAAGACCAGACTTTTTGGACTGATAGAGACTTAAGGAACCCCCCAAGACTATCACTTTGAGATAACCTTTTAACCTTGAACTGAAGCCACTCCCGGAGGTCACTTTTCAGCCAAGTAATAAAGTGGCCTACTAAGTAACAACATTGTGAAGTATGACTATTCTGGAACACTTAATTGTGCTCATGAGGAATCTGTACCTGGACCAAGAGGCAGTTGTTCAAACAGAACATGGGAACACTGAATGTTTTAAAATTAAGAAAGGTGTGTGACAAGGTTGTATTCTTTCACCATACTTATTCAGCCTGTATGCTGAGCAAATAATCCAAGAAGCTGGGTTATATGAAGAAAAACGTGGCATCAGGATTGGAGGAAGACTCATTAACAATCTGCAATATGCAAATGATACAACCTTGCTTGCTGAAAGTGAAGAGGATTAAAACATTTACTGATGAAGATTAAAGAGCACTGCCTTCGATATGGATTACATCTCAATGTCAGGAAAACAAAAATCCTCACCACTGGCCCAATAAACAACATTCTTATCAATGGACAAAAGATTGAAGTTGTCAAGGACTTCATTCTTCTTGAATCAACTATCAACACTCGCAGAAGCAGCAGTCAAGAGCTCAAACAACGTATTGCATTAGGCAAATCTGCTGCACAAGAGCTTTTTAAAAGTGTTGAAGAGCAAAGATGTCAGCTTGAGGACTAAGGTGCGCCTGACCCAAGCCATGGTATTTTCAATCACCTCATATGCATGTGAAAGCTGGACAGTGAATAAGGAAGACCGTAGAATAATTGAAGCCTTTGAGTTATGGTGTTGTAGGAGAATATTGAAAGTGCCATGGCCTGCCAAAAGAACCAATAGATCAATTTTGGAAGAAGCGCGGGCAGAGTGCTCATTGGAGGCCAAGATGGCCAAACTTTGTCTCTCGTGCTTTGGACACATTGTCAGGAGGGACAAGTCGCTGGAGAAGGATATCATCATGTTTGATAAGGTAGAGGGTCAGAGAAAAAGAGGAAGACCCCCAACAAGATGGATTGACCAAGTAGCAGCATCGATGGACTCAAGCCCAGGATCAGGCAGTGTTTCATTCTGTTGTGCATAAGGTCACTATGGGTCAGTACTGACTCGATGGCACCTAACAACAACCATGAGGAATGTATGCCTTAAAACAGTCAACTAATAAAAACTGCAGCCTCCTCTAACTTGAGACAGAAAGACTAGATGGTGAGAGGACACCACAATCTACCTCTCTGATTAAGCCCACAAAGGAAGGTCCTAGTTAAAGTGAGTTAAAAATGTCAAACACCAGTGAAAGTTTAAAAAAAAAAACAAAAACCAGACTTTCTAGTCTGAAAGAGATGAGAAGAACCCCCGAAACTATTGCCCTGACACAACCTAACCTGAATCTGAAGACACTTCTGGAGATCACCTTTGGGCCAAATAACAGATGGGACTATAAAACAATAATACTCATGAAGAATGTGCTGTTTGGAACAAGCAACTGTATGCTACCCAACAGCATTTACCTAAAATGAAAGATAAAAGAAAGGCATGGGACAGAGAAGCTGGACCAGATGAATGGAAACATGAACCCAGGGAGGAAATAGCGTGCTGACACATTGTAGGGATTACAGCTAATATCATGTAACAATTTGTATATGAATTATTAATTGGAAATATGATTTGTTTTTTTAACCTAACACGCAATCAAATGTTTTTGTTAATTTTGCTTTAAAAAAGAGCAATCAACTATACAAGAACAAATGGTCAACATTAATCCAAAATCAGGCAAGGAGGGGCAGAGAAACTGGAGGGAAGGAAAGTGGGAAGGCAGAGTGGAAATGGGGAGAGTGTGGATGACATATAGGAGAGTTAATGATCAGAATCGTGTGACAAACTTGTGTTTGTGTGTGACAAAATCGTGTGCAAATTACTGAGTGGGAAATTAATTTGCTATGTAAACGTCTCTCTAAAACAATATATTATTGATGTTGTTTTTTAAAAAAGGAACAATTTAGTTTCTCCCTATAGATTATACAACCATTTTTTAAAAAATAGTTGAATGGTGACCATTGATTGAGGCTTTTCTATGTTATCTTACTTGGTTAATACCTGTGGCCTGACATTATCTGTATCTTTAATGAGTTGCAAAGGACCACTGGTAGAACAATAAACACTTGACTGCTAACTGAAAGTTCAGCAGTTCAAACCTACCAGCTGCTCTGCAGAAGAAAGATGTGGCCATCAGCTCCCATGAAGCTTTACAGCCTTGGAAACCGTGTGGGTCAGTTCTACTCTGTGATTTGGAATCCATTCAACATCATTGGCTTTGCGTTAGTTTAATGAGCAGCATGAGCTAAGAAAATGGCAGTTAGAAACAGCTGGTCCCACAGCAATACACCAAACATCGCTTTTCAGTAGTATGGTTGGCAGGGGAGCAATTGTAACCCTGAGAACAAGTTCCAAAAGTGGCACCTTTTCAACAGTGTGTTTCAAAACTGTGTTGCCAAGGCAGCCTTTGACAGGAAGTATGTACATAGAGAAAGGCAGAGTGTACCTTTTTATGTATTCTCCCTCTAATACAGACCTTTCTCAAATCACTGGTACTCACATAGTTTCTGTGGGAGTTTCCATGTCATCTCAGGTGTGACAACATACTTTAGTCAATTTGGACGTATCATAGTACTCTTTCCCCAGTCACAGTGACTGGACCAGATGTGGGCAACTTGCCAACATAGGTTAAAGACTTTCCACAGGGTTTTTTGATTACTAGAAGTGAGAAAATGAATCTCTGGTGACTGAAACTGTAAAATATGAAGCATAGTGCATGCCATGTTTTCCACCTTATGGGAAAAGCTACTCTAGTGAGAGAGAAATGAAGCCAAAGTGCAGAGACTAGCAGACATAAAAATTATGAGAAGAAAATCCTGGAAGTATTCCAATTCATGGTCCATTTGGTCTGCTGAAGCCCAAACATATTCCTGTCCTTAGGTTCTATTAGACCCAATCCCACTGCCACTGAGTCAATTGTGACTCATAAAGACCCTATAGGACACAGTAGAACTTCTCCTTAGGA
Organism: Chrysochloris asiatica; assembly: GCF_000296735.1. Taxonomy (NCBI): domain Eukaryota; kingdom Metazoa; phylum Chordata; class Mammalia; order Afrosoricida; family Chrysochloridae; genus Chrysochloris; species Chrysochloris asiatica. The sequence continues at coordinate 7,236,993 of NW_006408606.1, read as the reverse complement.
TTTCAAAGACTATACAACTTTCTGAAAACAGACAGACTCATCTTTCTCCTGCACCATAGACACTGACCTTGCAGTTGACTACCCAGCACTTAACTCACTGCAGCACCAAGCTTCCAATAAAATCCTTATAATCAAGTCAACTTTTTTTTTTTTTAAGTTTTTATTGTGAACTGAGTGATAGTTTATATGGTAGAACATTGGCTTTCACCATCGTTTCATTGCAGGGATTACAATCTCCTCCGTGCATCATCATTCAACAGTATTTGCATCTATTCCCTGTTTTTGTTTTTGTCTTTTTTGTGTTTGGGGGGCAGGGGTAGGGGAGCGGGGGTGTACACAGAAACACTCAGGAATATATAATAATTTAAACAACCAAAGGGCACATTCTGAAAGCCTCCCTCTTGGCCGCCAGCACCCAGTCCCTCTTTTCATGAGTCCAGATTCCTCAGCTGTTCCCTCTCTCCAAGTCCTCATCTCTGCCTCCATCTTTGGTGTCACTGCTTATCTGGATAGGGTCCCACACTCTGCTTGTGCTCTTCTCCCTAGATGGTACTAGGGTCCTCTGTTTCTGGACTATAAGATTAACTACTCCCCCATTTTTGTTACAAAACGTCTACCTTTATAATTGTGACAGTTGCAGTTAATCATGATAATTTCTCACTGCTGAATCATAATCTTATCCCCATCTCTTTTAACCAGACCTGTCTGGACAAGGTGAAAATTATTCAGTGGGGACTCTACCCTCCCTGGCACACTCTTAAAATTAAACTCCCTCCTGAAACTTTGTAAGCCAGTCACTTTGTGTCTTTATCGCCCCCTCATTTTTGGTAGCCGATGCCTAAGTTGCCCGTCCCTGTCTACCCTGTGTACAGAGGGGATAGCATTGATACTTGATGTGAAGACTCCTTCCCTCTCAGTTGGTATTTTGAGCTACTACAGCCATAAGTGTAGGTCAAGTTCATCAAATAGTAGCAATTTACACTCATTTCCTTTATCAAAAATTGATTTTTTTATCTTGCTGTAGCCGAGTTCTGATTATCAAGCCATGAAGGCTAGGTCAGATGGGTACTATGTGCAAGTTTGGGTGTTCTTGTGCATCTCTCCTCACTTCATATCAGCTGAATGCTTCACTCTCAGCTCTAGCCCTCCGTAGCTGTGTCCTTGTCCATAGGCTCATGAGTCCCCAGGTCTCATCACACTTCAGACCAACCAGCCCTTCCTCTTCTCTTTCTCATCTCCAGATCAACAGGAGTCTATGGAACATAGTTGAACTCAGCCCATTTCATCATTGCTGCTTTTCCCCTTATTCCACTCACCAGTAGACCAATATGGTTGCCAGCAAGCTGACATGCCTGCTCATGTGTTCCCTTTGAGTTTCAGTCTTGGAGGGGGGTTTGTCCTGAAGGGACTTGATTGCTTGTCTTGATGGCTCCCTGGCAAACAACTTGCTTTTTCTTGTAGTTACCAATCATACTGCCATTTTTGTTTTGGATTTTTCCTGCTGATCTTTCTTTAAAGATGTATCTTATATTGCTCTAGCTGTTCCAGGATGGTCTGCTTGTCCTTTCTAGTGGGAATGTCCCAGTTTAGAAGGTTCAGGAAGGGGCTCAGGATTCCACCTAAGGTCCTATACACTTCAAAGGTGCCACAAGAAGCCTACTTTACTGGGTAAGTTCTAGAACCCCTTTTAGGTATTCCAATCAGTTATAGGCTGAAGACAGGCTTACAAGCTTTCTGTAATCATGTTTCCTGACATTCCTTTCTATCCCACTCAAGTTTATTCCTTCACATTGTGATTGTTTTGATTATAGACTGACCTCTCAGATCATCTGAATTAGTTCATATGGTTGGTTTTGTTCTGGACTCTTCCATTTGTTGATTGAATTCTGGGTGGTACTGCCACATATGTCAGTGTCTGGTTGTTGTCTGATTTTGTTGGTGTTGGTCCAGAGAGCTCCCTTTAGAATGTTTTTCATAGCAGAATTGGCTCTGGCAAAATCCCTTAACTTCTGTTTATCTGAAAATGTTTTTATTACACCATCCTGTTTGATTGACAGCTTTGCTGGGTAGAGGATTCTTGGTTGGCAGTTTTGTTTGTTTTTTTTCTTTCAGGATTTTATATATGACTCCCCAATTGCCTTTTTGCCTGCATAGTTTCTGATGAGAGATCAGAGCTTAATCTGATTTGCTTGCCTTTGTATGTAACACTTCTCTTTTCCCTAGCTGCTTTCAGGATTCTCTCCTTGTCTTTGATTTTGGAGTTCTTGATTCATGTATGTCTTCATTATTTTCTTTGGGGTCTATCCTTCCTCGGGTTCGTTGAGCTTCTTGAATGCTTATCTTTTCAGTTTTCAGGATGTTAGGAAAATTTTTGGCTTGCCCTTTTATTGTAGCAGTATTGAGAGATTTGTCTCCCAGCTCGCTAGTTCTGGCTTCCATCTCTTCAGTTATACTCCTTTGCCCTTTCAGTGTATTGTCCATTTCTGAGATTCTATTATTAATCATTTGGACCTCTTTCTGTAGGTTTTGAATTATTCCCAATGCTGTCTCTATCTTATTTGATTGTTCCTGTAGTGTTCTCCTGACTTCTTCCTGTTCTTCTCAACCCCTCTGTGGAGCATTTGGATGCACCTCAGTATCGTTCTCCTGAATTCCTTCTTAGGATTTTCCAAAGCCTTCCTTCCTTCCAATGTGATGTCTAGATCTATCTCCAGCTCATCTGTCCCAGTCATTCTATCTTGTTTCTGGACATGTGCCAACATGGTCATCTGTTTCTTGGGCAGCTTCGATAGTTAACTGTGACCTCAATAATTAGATGAATGCATGCTGATGTTTTATTATGCTTTCTGATTGCCTCCAGGTAGATGTGATCTGGAGATGGGCTTCCTGTTTCACTCTTCTTATTACTCAACTCAGAATAACTGTAATAGGTGTTGGCTGCCTATCTGACATGTAGCAGCTGTATTGACTCTTGCCTGGATGGTGGGGTTTTATAGAGTGTGATTATAATTTGACTATATGACTGCAATTGCTGTGTTTTCTTGGGTAATGTAGGGAGAGAAAGAGCCCCCGAAAAGTAAAAAGGAGGCCAAAAAACAAAACAGCAACAGCAAAAAATAACAAATTATATACTATAGTCTAAAACTGCAGAAAAGAAGAAAAAAAAAACTCTGTAGCAAAACATGAGTATGACTTTAACATCCCTCTCTCGGCTTCTTGCCTTCAAGGCCACCTGAGAAATTTCAATATGCCACTGTTGGTCTTTATGGTGTAACTCAGGATTTAATTTTTGGCCTGTTTCCTTTTTAATCTGTATCTCTCCCACTCCACAGCCCCCATCCAGGCCTTTTTTCCTAGTGATTAACAGATCAGGACCAGCTGTATCCATTTTGCAGTGCCATTTGGTTTTAAGAGGAAACTTTCCCTTTAAATTCTGCTGAACAGCTCTGTGTGCATGCATAGTAGAACCCTCCAGGGGTGGGGTGGTGTCCACTTGCTCAGGCACCCCCCTCTAGTCACCAGAATGGTGGTGCGCAGACCACGAGAGACCAATGAACAGACACACACTAAAAAGAATGCCCATACCTTAATCTCAGAGGGTGGGTCAGACTACTCTGATCCTTCCTCCGCTCCATCTCACTTAAGATGGCCCTGGGAGTCGCTGAGGCTGGCCAATCAGGAAAAAAACACCAGTTTCCTTGTTTCCACTACAAATTCTTCAAACTTCACTACAAAGTAATTCCTTTATATATAGTTCAGAGTTCTGGGACCATTCCCTGAACCTGCTTTGTCCAGTATTCTGTGTACTTGCTGCTGGAGATTTTCACTGGACTTCTACCTAATCCTCCATTAAGCCCCACTTCTTCAAGTCCACTTTTAATTCAAAGTGAGTCTCTGGCCCTGTTTAACAATAATGTTGTTTAGTGCCATGGTGTTGGTTCCCAATATTTGGTCATGTAGCTGTCTTCCAAATTTCTTGACCTGGATGAGTTAGCGCCTTCAGCACTATATCAGTTTGTTGAAACATTTCAATTTGTACCCATCAATTCCTGAAGCCTTGTTTTTTGCCAGCGTCTTCAGTGCAGCTTGGACCTTTTCCTTCAACACCATGGGTTCTTGATCATAACACTACCTCTTGAAACAGTTCAACATTGACCAATTTTTTTTAGTACAGAGACTCTGTGTTCCTTACATCTTCTTTTGGTACTTCCTGCATTATTCAATATCTTGCCCATGTTGTTTGTAAGTACCATGGAATCAGTTCTAACTCATAGTGAACCTGTTAATCACAATAAAAGAAACACTGCCAGGTCCTGAACCATCCTCACAAATGTTTTATGTTTGAGCCTATTATTATCACCACTGTGTCAATCCATTTCATTAGGGGTCTTCCTTCTCAAAGGACTGATCCCCCATGATAACATGTCCAAAAACCAAAAGAAGAAGTCTCCTCATCCTTGCTTCTGAAGAACATACTGGCTGTATTTCTTCCAACACAGAATGTTCTTCTGGAAGTCTATGGTACTTTCAATATTCTTTGTTAACACCATAATTCAAATACATTGATTCTTTTACAGTCTTATTCATTGTTCAACTTTCAGTTGGTTCTGACTCACATAGTGACCCTATATAGCGTTTCCAAGGAACAGCTGGTGGATTTGAACTGCTGCCTTTGTGATTCGCAGTCCTATAGTGCCACACCAGAAGTCCATGCAGATGAGGTATTTGCATCAAACATAGCTTAGTCTTCAAACGCTGTGTTCTTTCCATCTTCTTTTGGTACTTCCTGCATTATTCAATATCAGATTAAAGAGCAGAGACAGGTTTGCTCTTTAACATTTTAAAGAGGTCTTTTATAGCAGATTTGCCTAATACTACTAAATACAGAAAATTTCAAAGATCAGCTCAAGAAGATAAAACCAGGTACTTTAATAAAATATGCAAAGATTTGGAACTAGAAAACCAAAAGGGATGAACATGGTCAGCATTTCTCAAGCTGGGGGAACTGAAGAAAAAATTCAAGCCTCGACTTTCGTTATTAAAAGAGTCTCTGGGCAAATTATTGAATGATGCAGAACGCATCAAGAGAAGATGGGAGGAATACACAGAATCATTGTATCAAAAGGAAATAGTTAATATTCAGCCATTTCAAGAGGTACCATGTGAACAAGAGCCAATGATATTCGGAGGAAGTCCAAAGTGCATTGAAAGAATTGGCAAAGAACAAGGCATCAGAAATTGATGGAATCAAAATTGAAATCTTTCAAGAAAGTGAAGCAGCACAAGAAGCACTCACTCATCTGCCAAGAAATTTGGAAGACAACTATCTGGCCAACTGATTGGAGGAGATCCATATTTGTGCCCATTCCAAACAGAGGTGACCCAATGGAATGCGGAAATCATCGGACAATCTCTTTGATATCTCAAGCGAATAAAGTTTTGCTAAAGGTAATACAGAAACGGCT
>NW_006408606.1:7223304-7230437 GCF_000296735.1 Chrysochloris asiatica | reverse complement strand
GAAGACCCCCAACGAGATGGATCAGCCAGGTGGCATCATTGATGGTGTCAAGTGTGGCAGCGGTAGTGAGGTTGGCCCAGGATCAGACATTGTTTCATTCTGCTGTGCATGGGATCGCTATGAGTCGGTTCCAACTCAATGGCACCTGACAACAACAACAACAACACTACTTCCATGGGCACTGACTGTGGATCCAAGCAAAATGTAATCTTTAACAACTTCAATCTTTTCTTCATTTATCATGATGTTCTTAATTGGTCCACTTGTGAGGATTTTTTGTTTCTTTGGATTAGGGTACAATCTATACTGAAGGCTGTCTTTGATCTTCATCACTGTTTTGCCCATGTTGTTGTTTAGTGCCATCGAGTCAGTTCTGACTCATAGTGACCCTATATGAGGTTTTCAAGGAGCAGCTGGTATATTTGAACCACAACCTTGTAGTTCAAACCAACCTTGCAGTCCATTTCTTATCCTACAGTGCCATACTAGGACTCCATATAGAATGCCTCAATTCTGCAACTCGAGGCTTGAATTTTTTCTTTAGTTTTAGTTCCTTCAGTTTGAGAATTGCAGATTGTGTCTTTCTCTTTTGATTTTCAAACCCCATGTGTTTGCACATTCCATTAAAATTATTGACTTTGTCTTCTCAAGCAGCCCTTTGAAATTTTCCTCTGAGCTCTTTTACTTCATAATTTCTTCAACTTGCTTTAGCTTCTCTATACTCAAGATGAAGTTTCAGAGTCTCTTCTGACATCCATTTTGGTTTTTTCTTTTTTTCACTGTATTCTTAATGACATGTTGCTTTCTTTGTGTATGATGTTTTTGATGTTATTCCATAACTCTCTGGTCTTCGGTCCTTAGTATCTAATTCCTCAAATCTGTTAATGAGATGGTCTCTAAATTCAGGTGGGATATACTCAACGTCGTATTCTAGCTCTAGTGGACTTTTTTTTATTTACTTCAGCTTCACCCTGAACTTACTTATAAACAGTTGATGATCTGTTCCACAGTCAGTCCCTGGGCATTTTTTGGATCATAATATTGAGCTTTTTCACCATCTCTTCATACAGATGTAGTCAGTTTGATTCCTTTCTATTCCATCTGTTTATTTCTATGTGTATAGTTGCTGTTTATGTTGTTTTAAAAAAATATTTGCAATGATTAATTCATTAACCTTATAAAATTCTGTCATATGATCTCCAGCATCATTTCTGTTATGAGGCCATATTTTCCACTACTGATCCTTCTTCCTCTTCATTTCTAACCTTTGCATTTCAATCACCATTACTTATCAGTGCATCGTGATTTCATGTTTGATCATTTCAGACTGAAGAAGCTGATAGACTTCATTTCCATTATCTTTGGCTTTATTAGTTGGTAGGAAACTTATAATAGTGATGTTAACTGGTCTTTTTTGGAGACATTTGAATATCACTCTCTCACAGACAGAAATTTACTTCAAGATAGATTTTGAAATGTTCTTTTTGACAATGAATGTAATGCCATTCATTCTCAGTTTATCATTCCCAAAATTGTAAACCATATGATTTTCTGATTCAAAATGGAAATACCTATTTCAGCTTACTAATGCTCAGGATACTGGTCTATATATGTACCATTTAGTTTATTATGACTTCCAATTTTCCTAGATTCCTACTTTCATATGTCTGTTATTAATGGATATCTGCAGCTAATTATGCTAAGTTTCAGTTGTGCCCCATCAGCAAATGAAAATCCCAAAAGCTTTGCTCTGTCTACCTCATTAAGGTCAATTCTGCTGTGAGGAGGCAGCTCTTATGCATGCAGTCCGTAGCATTAAAACCCTAGTATACAGCTGATGCTATAACTAATTGCACATACAAGGGCCTTCAAATGTTCATGGAATAGAATAAAATGAAAAGAAGATGAAATTTTTCCACACACTTTTTTAACCCCTCTTATATTTGGAGAGATGAGAAAAGCTGAGGCAGAAAGTAGTCTACCTTTCTCAGAGCCATTCACAAATGTAATGAAAAAAACAACTCATAAGTCCTTTTTTTATTATAGTTAGCTTAATAGCATTTGTTATAGCAATTAAAGAATACATAACTTGAAGTCTTTTCAAGACTTGAGTTTCTTCTTAAAGAAAACAAATCAGAAGTGTTCATTAGAAGATAGATATAAAATTTTTATAATTCTGAGGTTATCCCAAACTTAGCATAATCTTCCATGGAAATATTTGTGCATGTGTGTGTGTGGGTTTTAAATTCCACAAATATTACTAAAATGAGCAGTTGGCAGAAAGATGTTTTAAAATATTTGATTTCAGCATGTAAAATCTTGTTTTATTACAGAATTCTTTTGTTAAAGGCACAGCTATGCTGGATTCCTGCCAGAATTATGGGATTTTTTAGCCTAGTTAATTTTAAAAGATACACCAAATGCTGGGCTTTGTAGTAACTGGTGATAAATTTTACTTTACCCTTTAATGAAGTGCTCAAACTGATGCTACCTCCTGTGATATTATGTGCATCTTTAAATGGGTAGATAGACATAAATATATAATACAGATTTCTGAATGTACATATGTTTGTTTTAAAGAGAACCAAGTTTTGGGGCTTGTATAAGATCTGTAAAATGATTCAGAATTTCTATTGGCTCTCATATTCTTTACTGTGATTATAAAATGTATACAAAATATATCTTGAAAGTGACTGGCTTACAAGCTTTCAAGAGGGAACCTAGATCCAGAGGGCATGGAGCAAGGTAGAATCTCCACTGAAGTAGTAGTATTCAATCTGTCTAGGCGGGGCTGATGAAGGGAAATGCGGGTAGGTCTCTTGGGATACAATAGTGAATAATTGTTACCAGGACTGATTGTGAGGGTTGTAAATGTAAAGGTTAGGAGCGGAGGTCCCTGGAACTATCAAGGGAGAAGAGCAGAGAGTGGGACCCTACCCAGAGAAGCAGTGACGCTAGAGATGGAGACAGAGACGATAACGTGAAAAGATGGAGCGTCTGGGACTTATAGAGTACCTTTATGTATATATTGTATCACTCATAATAGAGTGAGTATGTTGTTGTTGTTGTTGTGAAGTGCCGTCGAGTCGGTTCCGACCCATAGCGACCCTGTACAGGGTTTCCAAGGGTGTAAATCTTTACGGGAGTAGAAAGCCTCATCTTTCTCCCGCGGAGCGGCTGGTAGTTTCGAACTGCTGACCTTAAGGTTCGCAGCCCGATTCGTAACCACTACGCTACCAGAGCAGAGTATACATTGACTAAATTGCAAAACAGTTACCATTGTATCAAAATCCCCTTGTATTCTGTTGACTCACAGCTATGTGAAAAAAATCTCTTTTGTTCAGTTAGAAAAGTTTATTGGTCTGTTTCCAGTGATACATTTTTGGTGGTTATAATTCCTAAGAAAGTTTCACCTAGTTTAAAATGATGATGAAAATATATGAATTGTTGTGGTTATGTGCTGTCATATTGATTCTGACTCATAGCCACCCGCTATAGGGTTTCTTTGGAGCAGTTGGTGGATTTAAACTGATGACCTGGCCGTTAGTAGACCAGTGCTTATCCTACAGTGCCACACCAGGACCCCAAAATATATTAATACAGTTCTGAAATTTAGTAAATGCATATACTCAAATACACTCAGTTTTACAACTTTAGATTTTTAAAACTAATAATCTGTAATTAAAGTAATTCAACATTGGCTATTCAAATACTGTTGCACTCCTGATAATATGCCACGGTCATAAAGTGATAATTTAGTGCCCCTTTTAAATTAAGCTTGTTCTGAAAACATGATTTGTTCATTATCAACAAGTAGTTTCATCTGCCCTTCTTTTTCTCCAACCGTTTTCTTTTTCTCCAACTGCTTTTCTGCCATTAAGATCTTTTGATGGATAGTTTTTATTTTAGACTTATTAAGAAGACATTCTTCAGCCTCTCCTTAGGAGCCTTTCTGACCTCTCCCACTGCAGAGTTCAACAAAAATCTAATTCTCTCATCATTAGAATTCGTTTTTTTTGCTGCCAAAGACCTCTTTTTTTTTTTTAACTTGGTTGTATCTGCTTCTTTTTTTTTTTTTTTTTAAGTTTTTATTGTGAGATTTACATGGGAGAATATCAGCTTTACACTTATCCTATCGTATTTCATTTCATTGCAATGATTACAATCTCCCCTTCCATGCGTCATCAAATAACCCCACAGACCCGCCCCACCGGCTGCCAGCATACAGCCCTTCTCCCTCCCTAAGTCCAGTGTCTCCAGCCACTCCATCTGTCTACGTCATCGTCTCTGTATCCATCCCTGGAGTCACTGCCTCTCTGGGTAGGGTCCTGCTCTCCGTTCTTCTCACTTGATGGTACCAGGGACCTCCGCTCCTGAAATGCAAAATCACTCACTCTCCTTTTGTCAAAAAACATCTACCTCTATATTTCCTACCCTCACAGTCAGTTCTGATGGCAGTTATTCACTATTGTACCACAAGAGTCTTATCCCCATTGCCTTTCACCAGCCGGGTCCCAACGGATTGGAAATCATTCAGTGGTGATTCTACCTTCCCCCGCCCCATCTGGAACTAGGCTCCCTCTTAAAAGCTTGTAAGCCAGTTACTTCTTGCCTTTGTAGCCCCAACCCACCCCCACCCCCCATTTGAGGTAGCCAATGTCCAAGATGCCCATCCCTGTCTGTTCAGTGTATGGAGGGGGTGAATGATCATTGCTGTAAAGATTTGTTCTCTCTTTTGAGCTACCTTTTTTTAGGTACTACATCCATAAGTATAGGTAAAAGTTCATCAAATTGTAGCAGGTTACTCTTTTTTTTTTTCCTCTTCTTCCTTCTTCTAGTCAAGTTCTGATCATCCAGCCATTGAAGCCAGGTCAAGTGGGTACTCTCTGCAAGTATGGGTGATCTTGTGCATCTCCCCTCACTTCAAATCAGTGGGATGCTTCACTCTCCACTCTAGTACTCTGTGACCGTGTCACTGCCAATGGGCCCAGGAGTACCTGGGTCTTGCCGTTACTGCTGGCCATCCAGATCTCCACCCAAGTTCACAGGGGTCTATTGAATGTGGCTGGGCTTAGATCGCAACTTCATTGCTGTTTTTTCACCCTCTTCCCTTATCAGGGACCCACATGGTCACCAGCGAGACCACATGCTTGCTCATGTATTCCTCTTGAGTCTCAGTCTTGAAAGAGGTTTTGCGCTGAGCGGTCCTGACCGTACCTTAATGGCTTCTGAGTGAACAGCTAACTTGGTCTTGTAGTAATCAATCAGACTGCCATTATTATTTTGGATTTTTCCTTCCAGTCTTTCACGAAGTATCTTCTGTTCTTCTAGCTGCTCCAGGCTGGTCTACTCGTCCTTTCCAGTAGAAATGTCCTACCTCAGTTGGTTCTAGATGGGGTTCTGGATTCCACCTATGGTCTTGTGCAATGTAAAGGCTCCACAGGAAGCCTCTTTCACTGGGCAACTTCTAGTCCCCTTTAAGGTATTCCAATCAGTTATAGGCTGAAGACAGACTTATAAGCTTTCTGTAGTGATGTTTCTGGCTATTCCTTTCTCCCCACCTCAAGTGTCTATTTTACAATGGTAGGCAAGAGAAACCAAGATTCAAAAGACAGCCAAACATCTTAACACTATTCCCCTCTTTTACACCTTCAAACCATGCCTCAATCCCTGTATCCTGGAGCCCTGTTGTTCCAAGATTGTGTGTACATCATCATTTACCTCTGTACCACTTAGCCCATATAAACCTGCCTAACTGTTCTCCCATCAGCCTTGTACTTTCATTCCCCTCCCCGTCCTTGTGTATTGTCCCGACACCCAAGCTATCTTGTGTCTATTCCTAGCCCTGTACTCTATCGTCCCCTCCCTCCTCTCCTCTCATCCTATGCATCCTGGTGATCAGCAAATATATATATAATTTTTTTCCCCTTTTAGTGTGGCTTCTTTTTCTTACTCTTTTACAACAATGGTCCTATGCAGTATTTCTCCTTTTGTGACTGATTAATTTCACTCAGCATAATGTCCTCAAGGTTCATCCATGTTATGAGTGGCTTGCAACTTCCTGTTGTTCTTCAAGGTAGCATAGTATTCCATTGTGTGTATGTACCAAAGTTTGCATCTGCATTCTTCAATTGATGGGCACTTAGGCTGTCTTCATCTTTTTGCTATTGTAAATAGTGCTACTTGCAACATTGATGGGCATATATGTCTATTCATGTTATGCCTCGTATTTCTTGTGGGTAAATACCAAGTAGAGGAATTGCTGTATCATAAGGTATTTCTATTTCCAACCTTCTGAGGAAGCGCCATATTGCTTTCCAGAGAGGCTGGACCATTTTGCAATCCCACCAGCAATGCAGGAGCATTCTAGTCTCTCCACATCCTCACCAACACTTATTGTCCTCTACTTTTTTGATCTTTGCTGTTTTTGCTGGTGTGAGATGACATCTCATTATTGTTTTGATTTGCATCTCTCTAATGGCTAGTACCACCACTCATCTGTCAGTTTGTTGTACTGTGGTGGCTTGTGAGTGGCTGTGATTCTGAAAGCTATGGCATGGGTATTTTAAATACCATCAGGGCCACCCATGGTGGACACGTTTCAGATGAGCTTCCAGACAAAGACAGACTAGGAAGAAGTGACAAATTACTTCCGGATATTTAGTCCCTGAAAACTGTATGAATAGCAGAGAAACAATGTCAAAGAAAATGAGCACCTCTGGTTGGAAGACACTCAAAATACAACTGGGGAAGAGCTGCCTCTCAGAGTAGAGTTGACCATGATGACACGAATGGGGTAAAGCCCATGGGAGAAAAGCCCGTGGGACCTTCATTTGCTGATGAGGCCCAACTCAAAATGAAAAGAACTAGCTGTAAACATCCATTGAAAATCGGAACATGAAATGTACAAAGTTTGAATCTGGGAAAATTAGAAGTTGTCAAAAATGAAATGGACTTCCTCCCTGTTTTCTTCGGATGGCGGCTGTTTATGCTGGACGTGTGGCCAGAGACGGGCAAGGATCACATGGAACCTCGGCAACCTAAGACAGAGCCATTGCCATGCTGCAATGAGTTTCGGTGACGGGTAAGACTGAGGAATTCGCACTGACCACCTAAGACAGGCAGCGTCCCTT
>NW_006408606.1:7196341-7222209 GCF_000296735.1 Chrysochloris asiatica | reverse complement strand
GGATATTGGTCTATAATTTTGTTTCTTAGTGATGTCCTTCCCTGGTTTTGGTATGAGGGTTATGCTTGCTTCATAAAAAGTATTTAGGATGTTTTCCATGCTCTTCTATATTCTAGACGTATTTGAGTAGAATTGGTGACAGCTCTTCCCTGAATGTTTGGTAGAAATCACTAGTGAAGCCGTCTGGGCCTGGACTTCTTTTAGTTGGGAGTTTTTAATAGCCTGATCAATTTCTTTTGTTATGGGTCTGTTCAAGTTTTCTACTTCAGTCTGTGTAATTTTTGGTAGGTCATGTTTTTCTAAATATGCATCAATCTCTTCTAAGTTTTCAAATTTGTTGGAGTACAATTCTTCTGTTATTATCCTTTTGATTTCATTTGGTTCCATTGTGACATCACCCGTGTGGTTTCCAATGCAAGTTATTTGTGTTTTCTCCCTCTTGTCTTTGTTAGGTTTGGCAATGGTTTGTCAATTTCATTAATCCTTTCAAAGAACCTGGTTCTTGTCCTGTTGATGCTTTCTATAGTTTTTCTGTTTTCCATCTCATTTATTTCTACTCTGATCTTTATTATTTCTTTTCTTTTGGTGACTGTAGGTTCCCTCTGTTGGTCAGCTTCTAATTGTTGGAGATGCTGTGTTAATTTTGGTTCTTTCTTCTTTTTTGGATGTGTGCATTTCTCACAATAAATTGTCCTCTCAGCACTGCTTTCACAGTGTCCCAAAGATTTTGGTATGTTGTGTTTTCATTCTCATTTTTTTCAAGGACCTTTATGAATTCACATTTAATTTCTTCTTTTACCCAGTTGCCACTCCTACTTGTTTATTGTTGCAGTTATCTTGGTATATTTTCCCCCATCCTTTCACTTTTAGTCTGTTTTTTCTTTGTGTGTAAGGTGTGTCTCTTGCCAGCAGCATACTGAAGGATCTTGTTTTCTTATCCAATCTGCCAATCTCTGTCTCTTCACTGGTGCATTAAATCCATCCACATTCAATGTAATTATCAATAGGTATAAATTAATTGCTGCCATTATATTAATTTTTTGGTAGCGCTGTTTGCTCCTTTGTTCTGCATGCCTTCTTGTGCTGAGTTTGTGGGGTTTTGTGCTATTTCTTGTCAGTTTCGTCTTAGTTTTCATTTTGTTCTGCTTGGAAGTTCATTTTCCTGGTAAGTTGTGAATTATTAACTTTCTTTGGAGTTAACTTACAGTCTATTAACTTTTCTCTCCATTTAAGAGAATGTATTGTATCCTGTAATCTACCTTACATCCTCACCACCTGAATCTCTGTTCCTCTATTTATCCCTTCTTTGATATTGATATTATTTTGATCTTCAGTTGACCTTACAGCTCCTTTGAATTCATTCTTTTAGTTTTGTTCTATTTGGAACTCTGCTGTCGACTCTGTTTCAGGTGGTGTTTCCATGGCTGTCAAATCTCTGGGTTTTGTCTGTTCTTGTTGGTTTTTCAGTCCAAAGAACTCCCTTTAAGATGTTTGAAGTGCTGGATTCGTTTTGATAAAATCTCTTAGATTCTGTTTATACTGGAATGTTTTGATTGCACCATCGTATTTGATTGATAGTCTTCCTGGATAGACGATTCTTGATTGGCAATTTTGTTATTTTATGGTTTTCATTGCCTTCTTGCCTGCATAGTTTGTGCTGAATAGTCTAAGAGCATAATCTGATTTGCTTGCCTTTGTAAGTGACACTTCTCTTCTCCCTGGCTGCTTTTAGTATTCTCTCCTTGTCTTTGATTTTGGAGAGCTTGATTATTATATGTCTTGGTGACTTTCTTTTGGGGTCTATCCTTCCTGGGGTACATTCAGCTTCTTGAATGTTTATCTTCTCATCTTTCAAGATGTTAGGGATGTTTTCTTCCAGAAGCTGTTTAATTATCTCCTCTGTGGACTTCTCTGATTCTTCCTGTTCTGGAATGCCAATAATCCTTAAATTGTTTCTCTTCATGTTATCTGCTTGCTCTTCTATCTTAGAATATTGAGAGATTTTCTTCCAACTCGCTTCCATCTCTTTTATTCTGCTCCTTTCCCCTTTCAGTGTATTGTCCATTGCTGATATTTTATTATTAATCATCTGGACCTCTTTTTGCAGGTTTTGAATTGTTTCCAATGCTGTATCAATCTTGTTTGATTGCTCTTGTAGTACTTTCCTGACTTCTTCTTGTTTTCCTCCACCCCTTTTCAGAGCATTTGAATTTGTTTCCATATCGTTCTTCTGAATTCCTTCTCAGGCAAATCCAAAACCTGCTCTTCCTCTTTGGAGAGCCTTTGTCTGTCTCTAGTGCATTTGTCTCAGTTACTCTTTTCTGTTTTTGGACATGTTTTGACATTTGTTTGTTGTGTTTGAGATCTTTTGTTTGCCATTTCCAGCAGTTATGTGGGTTTTTTAATGCTTAAATGGATGTTGGTTGTCGTTTTATAAAGCTTACTGCTTGTCTCCTGGTGGATATGATCAGGTGATAGGCTTCCCTTTTCTCATGTATTGCTTAGCAGCTGTTATTGGCTCTTGTTTCAGGTGTGGAATATTATGGGGTTATGCTTGTAACTTGGCTATGTGGCCACAATTGCTGTCTCTTCTTGGGTAACGTAGGGAGAAAAAGCTCCCACCTCCAGGTCAGTTAGGTATCTGTGTGTGCACAGCATAATTCTTGAGCTAGTTATGTCCTTTTATGTTGGGGTTTTACAGATTGCTCTATGGTTTGTCTGTCAGGCCTGATGGGCCTGCTTTTTTCTTGCTAGATAGGCCAGAGTAAAGGGTCTTGCACAAGTTAATTTTAGGGCTATGACCCCGAGGCTGATGTTATAAGTAGTCACCAAACTCTTTCTCTTTGTACCATGGGAAAATTGTGGGGTCAGTGCTGGACTTTCTCTTGTGGGGGGTGCACACCCACCTGCCTGAAGGCATCTGGACTGGGCAAAGAAGGCGCGACAGGGAATAGGAGGAAAAAATTGTGTAGACTCCCCCGCACCTCCTTTTACAAATGTCACTACACCGCTTCTAGCACTGGTTCTCTGTGCAGGTCTGGCTGTAGCCCTGCCCTCTGAACCTCCACCCAGGTGGGGTGGCCGCAGAGGGTGTCCCATACCCAGTGATTCCTAACTCACAGTGTTTTCCTTTGTATTGTAATTTTTTTCACTTGCATGTGCACGGGAAACTGACGTCCTGGACCTTATGCTAGATCTAGAGCTTTGGTGGTGTTCCCTGAGCGCATCTTCTCTGGGTTTTCAATCCCTCCCCAACAGAGCCTTTCCTACCTGGCTGTCTCTAGCGCAACCCAAACCGGGCTCTCATTAGAATTCTTGCAAAAGATTTTGGGTAACAGTTGTTAAGGAAAAAAAAAAAAAAGATTTAGATGTGATTGTCCATTAAGTAATGGGTTTAATGATCGTAAGAGAAAAATTTATACAATTTTTGTTAAAGTATTCATAACTTGGTTCATATTTATTCTCACCTTTGGCTGTACTAAGAGTACTGGAATGAAATGATTATCTGTGTGACTTTCATATGTCATCGTAATTTGATTTAAGTTACTTTGCGTGTATATGCAATTTAAAGACAAGAGCCAGATTTCACTGTTGACTTTTTGGAAGGCTTTAGAATCAGTACAGAAATTTCCCTTTTGCTTTCTGTTTTCCTTTCTGGTAGATGCACAGGAAATAGAACTCAAGTGTATCTCTTTCCTTGTAAGACAACAACTCATATAATTTTCATTATAACTTCTTCAATTTCCAAATACCAAGTATATAGAGACCTGTCTGCATTTTAATTTAAATTTCCACTCATGTATTAACTAAAGTTACATATACTTAAAATATGCCTCTTGTAAATTTTAATCTTATCCTGGGAACTTAGATCTACATTCTTTAATTGTGTGCTTATTTTGCAATCTTAGTGCTTTTATACTATAGCTTTTTGCTTCCTCCTTTTTTTCTTTTTAAATTTTTCATAAATAAAATTGGAGCTAGGTCTATAGGTTCCTCTTTATATCCGTAAAGCCTACATGAGTATCCAGGCATATCTGGCAATTTTTTGTAGGAAGAAGGAGGTATAAAAAAGAAGGGGGTGAAAACCCCAGTTCGTAACAATCAGTTCCATTTTCAATTTCTGTACTGTAATAATTCTAGCCATATTTTATTCCAGCCAAAGTCATCTGGGATTGTCATAGGAGGTTTGAAATACAGTTATAAACTAACTTTCTATCATATGAAGAAAGCTTTGAACCCTCTCTCTTGAAAAATACATATACATATAAAATTTTTCATAATAGTTTCAGTTTGTTCTAAGATCCATCTAGAATCAATAGACCCTAGATTATTATTGTTGTTAAGTGCCATCCAATCATCTCCAACTCATAGCAAAACCTGCATAGAGTTTCCAAGGGGAGCGGATGGTGGGTTTGAACTGCCAGTCTTACAATTAGTAGTCCAGTGCTCATCCTTCAGCATCACACCAGATTCTAGATTAAGAACGACCAATAGACACACAAACTGATGAAATTGCCACTTGAAATGATGTGTATTTTATGTAATAAAGACGTTACTGTCACTATTAGTATTTGGTTTTAAAACAAAATAATACAAACTTCTAAACAGATTACTTATAAGCAACAAAAGCATTAATAGTCAGAGCATCTTACTAATAAAAATAGAGAATATATATATATAAGGTGTTTTCCAAGTATCTTATTTTATGACAATGGTTTTGCTTTCATTTACTATAAATACTTATTTATTCATGTTCTAGAGGAGGAAAAAGGAGCTCTTGTAGTATAGTGGTTACAAATCGGGCTGCCAATCTCACGATCAGCAGTTCGAAACTACCAGCTGTTCCTTGGGAGAAAGAGGAGGCTTTCTGCTCCCGTAAAGATTACCGCCTCAGAAACCCTGTACTGAGTCGCTATGAGTTGGAACTGACTCCACGGCACATAACAACAACAACAACAGAGGAGATAAAAAGATCTTTTTCTTTTTTCAGGAAGAATATTTCTGTCGATTCCAATACCCTATATAAAATAAGCATAAGATAATAATCACATTGTCCACTTACTGTGTATCTTGTGCTAATGTATAGTTAGTGTTTGCTCACTAGGACCTTGGTAACTGTTGTTGAGTCACCTCTGACTCATTACACCATCCTACATCATCTTCACAGCATGTTCGAGTCTATCATTTTAACTATTGTACCAGTCCATCTCACCAAGGGTCTCCATACCCGTTTACCCTCTACTGCAACAAACATGATAACCTCCTCTAACAACTGATCCCTTCTTCAAGGCAAGCAAGCCAGACAATGTTGTCCTGTGATTCATACGGTTTTCTCTGGCTAATTTCCAGAAATAGATTGTCAGGCCTTTCTCCATAAGTTTGCTTTAGTGTTGAAACTCTGCTGAATGAAACCTGTCCTCAGTGGATGACCTTGCTGGTATTTCAAATACAAGTGGCATAGCCTCCAGTGTCAGTCATAGCAACATACTAGCCACCACTGTATGATAAACCTGACCAACGAATGGTGGACATACTCTTTAGCTAACCGCAAACTGTCAAGTCTTTTTTCCTTCCTTTTTTTATTTCCTTTTTGTTGTTAGCATTGTTGTTGCTGTTGTTAGGTGCCATCAAGTCGGTATCAACTGATAGTGATCCTATGCACAACAGAACAAAACACTACCTAGTCCTGGGCCAACCTCACAGTCCTTGCTATGTTTGAGCTCATTGATGCTGCCACTGTGCCAATCCATCTCCTTGGGGTCTTTCTCTTTTTCTCTGACTCTCCACTTTATCAAACATCATGATATCCTTCTTCAGTGTCTGGTCCCTCCTGACAATATGTCCCAAGTATGAGAGAAGTCTGGCCATCCTGGCTTCCAAGAAGAAGCACTCTAGCTGTATTTCTTCCAACACAGATTGGTTAGATCTTTTGGCAGTCCATAATACTTTCAAATATTCTTCTCCAACACCATAACTCAAATGCATCAATTCTTCTACAGTCTTCCATAGTCCAACTTTCACATGCATATGGTCGTGTGCCATGGAGTCAGTTCCGACTCATAGCGACCCTGTACAGGGTTTCTGAGGCTGAAAATCTTTACGCGAGCAGAAAGCCTCATCTTTCTCCTGTAGAATAGCTGGTAGTTTCAAACTGCTGACCCTGTGGTTCACAGCCAGATTCATATATGAGGTTATTGAAAATACCATGGCTTGGGTCAGGTGCACGTTAATCTTCACACTGACATCTTTGCTCTTCTACACTTTCAAGAGGTCTTGTGCAGCAGACTTACCCGATGCAATATATCATGTGATTTCTTGACTGCTGCTTCCATGAGTGTTGATTGTTGATCTTAGCAAAATGAAGTCTTTGACAATTTCAATCTTTTCTACTTTTATATGGGTGTTGTTTATTGGTCCAGTGGTGAGGATTTTTTGTTTTATTTAAGTCCTCTTCACTTTCAGGAAGCAAGGTTTTATCATCTCATATCACAGATTGTAAATAAGTCTTCCTCTGATCTTGATGCCATGTTTTCCCTTCATACAATCCAGCTTCTCAGATTATTATATATTTTTAGCATATATAACCATTAATATCATGCCATCATCTTTAAAATGATTTAGAGATGCCAAATTTGCCATCAGTCATCTGTTAGTTTATACTGCTGTGGTGGCTCGTCTGTTGTGATGTGGAAGCGACTCTACCAGTATTTTCAATACCAGCAGGGTCACCCATGGTAGACATGTTTCACCAGAGATTCCAGATTTAGACTAGGAAGAAGGAGAGATGGATGAGTTCTGAAAGGTTAGCCACTAAAAACTTTATAATAGCAATGAGACATTGTCTCATGTAGTGTCCAGGTCCTATGTCAGGTTCCAGCCTCAACAAGGAAGTGTGGGTGTCACGAAGAAGGGAGATCTGGCAGCGAAAGGGATAGAGAAAGAGAGAGATGAAATATATACAAAAAAGACAGACACATAGATATGATGCAAGCTGGCAGGTAGACAGATCTGCAAACATATTCCCTAGCATTGCACAGCATTGCACACAGATCTAACTCTACCTCAGTCTTTTATTATCTTTTTTAGGGGAGGGATTTGTTACAAAGGAAGGATGTAATTCACAAAGGGAGGATGTAATTTCACAAAGGGAGAATGTGATTAAGGCAGGATATGAAACTGAAATGTGATTAATCATTCAAAACAGGACATAATGATTCACAGGAACAACTTTTAAGATATTTTCGTAGTTTTTCTTAACAATCTAACGTTTTTTATTTTTACAAAAAAAGGTTCAGTCAAGCTGTTGTATATTAACTTTTAGGCTTAAATGATCTAGAGCAGTGACATGTGGTTTCTTAAGGATACTTAACATAAAGCAAGGTTCCTGAAAGGAGCCAAGCTGTCTCTGTACACTTTGCAAACTTTTGTTTGTGAGCAAGATCTCAGGCACCGGGCTTCATTTATCTATATCTAAAATGCTACATTGTTCTTAATTCTCACATTCCTATATACTTTCAGGAGGAAGGAGAGCATCTGGATTAAACTGATTATATTCAGAGGCGGTTTAATGGGGCTGCCACTGATTAACCCAGGGTCTGCGTATGCTATCCCCAGCAATGTAGTATTGGAAGATAAGCCCTCAGAAGGCACTCAAAATATGAGTGAGGAAGAGTTGACAAAGAGGATGACCTCCAACGAGATGGATTGATATGGTGGCAGCAACAGTGGGCTCAAACATAACAAAAATTTTGAGGCTGGCGCAGGATTCGCCAGTGTTTGATTCTGTTGTGCACAGTAACTATGAGTCAGAACCTAACAACAACAGACAAGTTTGCTAATCAGATCCCATTCTGCAGCTGCTCTGAGGATTACTAATTAAGGCCAGGTATAAAGATGCAAAGACTCTTAACTCCAAATCTTCATTCTGCAAGTGCTTCAAAGTGTCCAGATTCCCAAATTCAACAAGATCAAAAGAAGGCTACCCAGGGCATCTGAAGTTGGAGAGTTTCAAAAAAGATAGCTTTATGTGGGCAAGATGTAGGAGCTGACAGTGAAGACAGTGGACAGATGAGAAAACACAGGATTTATTCAAACATATTTAATGCCTCTGGACACCACCCCCCCAAGTTTACCCCAGAATACTGACAGGAAGGATCAAACCCTCCAGATTTGAAAGGGTCCTGGAACACTTAGGGTAGATGAACCTTGCTTAATTCTTCTCTACCCAGGAGATCCCTCTTCTCTCCTCTTGTCTGGGCCCAACCTCAAACTCCCATGTATGTATTCCTCTTCCAGTACCTCACCCAATTTCTTGACATAATTTGGTTATCAGCTCACAACAGTTTGCAAAAACATACCCCAATTTATTGTGACTCATAACAGTGACAGTCTTACTTTTCTAGGCCATTGTTGTTGTTAAGTACTATCATTCTTTGCTGAAATGGTCACATCAGAGGTAGGATGTGTATTGAGAGTCGGGTGGAGGTGGTTATTGTTATTAGGTGCTGTTCAGTCGGTTTCAAATCTTACCAACTATGCACAACAAAATGCAACACTACCCGGTCCAATGCCTTGCTCACAGTTGTTATATTTAAGCTCATTGCTGCCACTGTGTCAATCCATCTTATTGGAAGTCTTCGTCTTTTTCTATGACCTTGCACTTTTCCAGACATATTCTTATCTAGGAATATGTCCAAAGTATAAGAGACAAAGTCTTGCCATCCTGGTTTCTAAGGAGCATTCTGGCTATACTTCTTCCAACCAATTTGTCTGTTCGACTGGCTGACCACGGTACTTTTAATATTCTTCAATGTCATAACTCAAATGCATCAAGTCTTCCTTATTCACTGTCCAACTTTCACATGCATATGAGGTCACTGAAAATACCATGGCTTGAGTCAGGTGCACCTTAGTCCTCAAACTGATACCTACACTCTTGACTATTTAAGAGGTTTTTTGCAGAAGATTTGCCTAATGCAATATATAGTTTGATTTGGGTGGGATATACTCAAGGTCATATTTTGGCTCAAGCTGACCTGTTTTAATTGTCTTCAGCTTCAGCCTGAATTTGCATATGAGCAATTAATTGATGGTCTGTTCCACAGGTGACCAGCCCCTGGCCTTGTTTTGGCTGATGATATTGAGCTTTTCCATTGTCTCTTTCCACAGTTGTGCCATATAGGGTTTCTAAGGCTGTAAATCTTTATGGGAGCAAAAAGCCTCTTTGTTCTTCTGTAGAGCAACTGGTGGATTTTAATGACTGACCTTGTGATTAGCAGCACAATGTATAGCCCACTACACTACCAGGGCTCCTGTGTATTCCATCTGGTGAGGTGTCCAGCAGGATGGAGTTGGTTGTTGTTAAATGTTGTCAAGTTCATTCTAACTCATAACCACCCTGTATAGGGTTTCCGAGATGGGCTTTATATTGCAACCTTGTAGTTAGCAGTCCAGTACTTATCCTATAGTACCACACCACTCTGTCCAAGGTGAATAGTTAGCCTTCTGTGTTTTTGAGAAAAGGTTTTTAATAAGTCATTGGTTTTGCAAAATTGTATCATGTGATCTCCAGCATCATTTCTGTCACCAAGGCCATATTTTGGGGGGTGGAGGGTGATGGGGGATGGGACTTTGAAAGAAAGCCAAAACTATTTTATTCTCTGTGCAGAGGAACTTTTTGTAGACTCCCAAAGATGGTGGTAGTGGGACAAGGAACATGCTAATATGATATCTGTGTGGGGAGTAGGACAAAAATAATACTGGTAGGTCATCATGGAGCTTCTGGTCTGGTGAAGGAGATATGAGTGAATTTTTTTAAGTCCCCTCAAATTCAGATGTCCCTGTATAAGTAAGTCCCACGAAATCATTTGATCTGGCCCTGCCAAAGCAACCTCAGTTCCAGCCATCATATTTGTTGTTGTTGCTGTTAAGTACCATCAGTTAATTAAATATTTGACCAAATATAACAGGCTAATTTTTTTTTTTAACATTTCATTGTGAATTGTGTGAAGGTTTACAGACAAGATCGTTCACTTTACATTCAGCAAACCATACACCTTGTTTCATTTCAGTGATTACAATCACCTCCCTGCAATATGTATCCCACCTCCTCTCTATGCCTTTCCATTTACATCTTAAATTTCATAAATGAACAAGGCAAAAATTTTTGTTGTACACTTACAAAATTATATATATATAAATTTGTTGTTGTTAAGTGCTGTCGAATCAATTCCAACTCATAGCAACCTTGTATAGGGTTTCCGAGGAGCAGCTGGTGGGGTTTGAATCACTGACATTACGGCTCAAACCAACTTTGTGGTCCAGCACATTCTCTTGCAACACCACATCAGGACTCTTTAAAGCAGACTAATTTTTAAATTGCTGATTTCGTATGGCCTGCAAATGACATTATTAATTTTTGGCAGAAAAAAGGTTCTCCATGAGTCTTGGTGTGGCCCTGTGGGTTAATGCACCAGACTGCAAAGCCATTTGAACTGCAAG
Source organism: Chrysochloris asiatica (assembly GCF_000296735.1). NCBI lineage: Eukaryota > Metazoa > Chordata > Mammalia > Afrosoricida > Chrysochloridae > Chrysochloris > Chrysochloris asiatica. The sequence continues at coordinate 7,211,709 of NW_006408606.1, read as the reverse complement.
GTCAGTGGTTCAAGCTCACCAGCTGCTCCTCAGAAAAACTATACAGGGTTGCTATGGGTTGGAACTGACTTGACGACGCTTAACAACAACAACAATATGAGTCTTGGTGTGGTGCTGCGGGTTAATGTGCTAGACTGCAAAGTTGGCAGTTCAAGCTCATCAGCCGCTCCTAGGAAACCCTATACAGAGTTGCTATGAGTTGGAACCAACTCAACAACACTTAGCAACAACAACCTCTGCTATATGGGCTCACTATGAGTCGGGATCAACTCAATAGCACTTAACCACAACAACAACAGTACAGAGTCACTACGAGTCAGAATCAATATAGTGGCAGTGGGTTTGCAGGCATTTAGGCCCAAGGACTCTACACTGACAACTGTGGTGTGAGAGAATACTACAGACTGCTCTGAGACCATGAAACGGTGCTTCTAAAGCAGACAGGCATGGGGAGAGAGTGATTTTGCCTCAGGGAATAGATTACAGTAGAAACATTTAAACCACATGTGAAAGGTTAAACCAGTACTTGCCACACCTTGGTCCACTGCTATATTCTAGAGTGCCTAGCATCTTGTAGATGTCAATAACGATGTCTTGAACAAATGAACGAAAAAGGTACCCCAATATGTTTGTCCTGTTTTCCCTGTTTCTTACCACAGTAGTTCCTGTTCTCTCTAGCCCTATCCCAGTTGGTGTGTTCTCAAAACTGAAAATGTTCCTTCATAAGATTCCATTTAGAAGCATGTAAACTTCCACAGGTGCAGAGCGCCATAGACTGATATGCAGGGACATTTGGAATGCAAGATCTTTTCAGCCCCAAAGCTCTTGATTCACTTATAATGGGCTTCTCTGTGCAAATTATAATGAAAGGTTATACACTGGATCTACCTATACTAAAGCTATGTTTTAAAAGGGCTTCAAAATAATGTTCAGTCATCAAAATTAAGCAACTAGGGTTTTTTTCCCCCTTTTCTAATGCCATTAGGCTTTGTGTCTTAGCAGAAATTATTCTTTCCTTCGGACTCAATTCTATGGATAGTTTTCTATGTAATATGACCTTAACATAACCCCAGATGAAGTATTATAAAGCTTATTTTTCTGACAACCCAAAGAAACAATAGTTTGTAATCCTTTGCATCTGAAATCTGTCCTTCAAATTTTTCATTTCTGGACTCACTCACTTCTATGGGTGAAGTGGCATTTTAAAGTACTTAAAATAAGTGCTGTTTCCTTCCCCTCTGAATTCCCATCTCAGCACTGGCTTACTCTCAGAGCTGCTTTCTTGGCAGTTTGGGGCACCACTCGTTTGTGCCTGTGACAGTGTGATTTCCAGCTGCCATCGTGCAGCCAGGAGCCTGCTGCGCTCTCTTCAGTCCCCACCTTTCATGCCGGACCATTCAGCTACCTTTCAGCCTGTCTCAATGGGACCGGGTAGAATGGGCCCGCCGCATCCACATGAACGCATAATCTCCCAGGTAGCCTCCTCCTTGAAGCACCTCAGTGCCTGCTATTCGCAAACAGCAGGACTCCACTCTCTACTGGGTTCCTAATCCCTCAGACACACTAGAGAGCGAGGTCGCCGGGCTGTGAAAATGAAAAGAAAAGCGAGGGGGCGGGTGTGGGGACTGAACACAATGTCCGCGCCCGGGCCCTCCAGCGGCTGCACGCACAATCAGCGCCAGCTGCAGCCCAATTAAGCTCAACAGGTCACAGGTGTTCCAGACAGAAGATGCTTTCAACAAAACCACTTTCTTGAAAATACCTAAGACTTATTTAAGCACAGAAGCCCATTTCTTTTAGGGGATTCTTTAAAGCTATTTAGTATACTTGAAATACAAAGAAGCTGAAAAGCACATTTAGGCCTTTCTAGAAGGCGGGTTTTCTTCATGCCAAACAGCAGGAGCAGCCACGCTGCCTCTCTGAGACCCAGAGGGAGCATGTTCGCCTTTGCCTGGATTCCTGTGAAGCTGTGTGATAAACGGTTTGATTGCATCTCTTCTCCAGTTTGGTGTCATCAAATATTCTGTTCTGTACTGTGCAGTTCACTCACACAAGAAATTGCTGTGCTTCTCTGCCCTATTAAATTACAGACTCAGCAAAACAGTTCTAATTTTCCTGTGAATTAGCCTAGCCATGTGCTGATTAAATGAGATACATGAATTCGAAGAGCCACTTTCCCTCATCATGCAAGTTCACGCCATAAATAAGCTTCCTCTTCTGGCACATTTAAAATTGCCTTCATTTTCTCCATACATCTGATGTACCTTATGCCCTCCAGGGATGATGGGACCATTTTAAGCCTTCTTCAGAACTTCTTTGTTACCCTTCTACCTTTCTTTCAGGTTATAAATAGTCTCTGAGAGGCAGTTAGGAACTTGGTGGTAAAGGCTAAGGTAGGATACTGTAAGGTAGGTTTAAACCACAAGGTTCACGGTTCAAGCTCACCAGCCACTCCTCAGAAACCTTCCCACAGGGTCACTGTGAATCAGAACTGACTCAATGGCACTTAATAACAAATTGGAAGTGAGCAATTACTCTAGAGGTCTACTAGTAAGAGAGCATCCCTTCCCAGCCTTAACATGCCACTTGCATGTGTATCTTCCTGTTATCATTATTGCAATCTGTTTGTAGCATCTCGCAAGGGAATTGATGTACTATCCAGGCCTTGTCCGGAAATGGTAGTAACTGTCTAAATTTTCCTACTGGGTCTCCAGTCTCTCAAGGAACCTGGAAGGAAGGTGAAATGGATATGAGCAAAGGAAAGGTTCTAGCACATAGAGGGCTGAATACATAAAGTGATGCCTTACAGTTCTGTGCTTTCCTTCCTGATGATTCATTTTTTGGTAAACATTCTTTGCCTTGACTATTATTGTTTAATCATGTTTTTAGGAATTATTATTTCTTGCTTAGAAACCATGTTGTGTTTCATTTTTGTAATATGTCTGTTTCTATTTTTACTAAGCTGAGCCACCTGTTTAAACTCTTCTTGTCTCATGGATTGGGGAAAGAATCATAGGGTATATATAAGAGGTTTCATTTTTTCCACAGTGAAGTAAGACATTGTTCTTATTCTTCATGGCATTCAGAATTCCACACAATTGCCTCTTTTGCCCTTTTGCATTTAAAAGTGAGGTAATTAGATTTCCCAAGAGGTTCAATGGTCAAGAGCCTTCTCATCATGGGGAGCTGCTTCCCCACACCCCTCACAAGTGGAGTTGTCTCACATAATCCAGTTATTGCTATATTGTTGTTGTTCCAAAGGAACTGCTTTTTCAGAGAGCAAGCATAGCATGAAAATTCACACTCATATGTCCGTTTGCTTTCATTGCTGAGTTACTTTTTTCTCACTTTTGAAAACAATTACTGTATTTGTTCAGTGACTTTGTTTTGAGAATTTCTAAGTATTTTCATTGAAAATATTTGCCTCTTACTTCTTAAGAACTCATCTCAAATATACCAAAATCTTTCAGAGAGCATTCTTTCTTATTGTTTTATGATATCTGTCAGCTATCTGATAGTCAAATATATTATAACTGTTGATGGTATCAGAAGAGAATTTTTGGCATTGACAAATAAATGAGTGACATGGTCTCCAAAATGACAACATAGCTTGCTCTAGTTCTGAGAGTGAGATCTGAGGCCCAGTCTGCTAACCTTTTGTCTCTTTTTCTCATTTTCCCAAACATACATTATTTTAACCTTTATAGCAAGCTGCATATATAATCTAAAAGCTTAGGTGTCTGATTTTCAGTCAAAATAGACTAGGAACACTGAATACACACTCTTAGCTCTACAAAGCCAGCCAAATACCGAAACGTTTTTGCCTTCACTGCCTAATGGCAAAAGCAACCTTGCTGGTAGTTGGCTAATAATTCACTTAAATGATCTGGTTTGTGGCCTATGAAGAAATAAAAGACAAGATGGTGAAGGGATTAGGGGAAAGATTCCAAAATCCTTTTTGCCAAAGAAATTAAGGAGCTCAAGTAGCCAAAAGTCTTCTTTTTAAACGGGTTCGTTTAGCATTCCAGACAGTCTGTGATTCAAATTCGCCTATTCATGTACACATCCTCTCAGTGTAGCCTCATGGGAAAAATTCAAGTGAATTCCTTATCATTGAAACAGTCCCAGACTCCATCTGGTTTTGAATGTAATGCCAACAATGATGAACATTTGTGGTCCCTCTATATGTTGTATGTGTGTGTGCACATCCAGGTATACATACACATACACTTAATCTCATTAGGTTTTCTTGTAAGCTTTATAAATAGTAATAACCCTTCTTCCCAGTTTATTTAGTTGTTGTCATTACTCTGACTCATAGCAGCCTTATGTAGAACAAATCAAAATTTTGCCCGGTCCTGTGCCATCTTCTTGATCAGGTTTCTGTTGTATTTATTACCAAATAGAGAGAGATGTGCTGGCAAATTAACCTAAGAAGACCTCATCTTTCTAAAGCTCACAGAGAAAGCTTTAGAAAGTTGTACCTGGACAACTGTTTGATCCTAGATAGTTAAATCAAGTGAGACAATAGTTCACCATTTCCACCTTTTTTCTTCTTTTTTTTTTTAATCAAAGCTTTCATGTCAGTGTTCCAAATCAGTATTTATTTTTGCATTGTCTATACATTTTTCTGGAATCTTTCTCAGTTCCAAGATGTTTTTTTCTATCACAACACAGCCAAAAGGTCCCTGTCCCTATCTAACAAACTGTGATGTAAATTAAAGAAACATTCCTCAAAAATAACACTAGTACATTTTTAATAAAATTTCTCATTTATATTATTTTAAGGAAAACATCTATATTCAAAGTAGTGCCCTAAATGAAAACATTGCTTGAGCTAATCATATATCACAATGTTAGAAAAGTTTTGTTACTGACCTATTGTCATTCCAAAAGCATAACTTACACAGTCTGGATCATATCAAAAATAAAAAGTGCCACAGGATATTGCCCAAATATGGAAAATAAATACACAGCATACACTTTGAAAACTTTTCTTTAAGAAACTATTGAGTTCAATTCACCAGATATGTATTGATTATTTACATATACTGGGCACATGTAAGTGCTATAACTGTGCTCAGGCTTTGCTTCCATTACACAGCCTGGTCTTCCTTCTACTTAGCCTTCTTTTCATCTTCTGAGCCTTTAAATATGCCTATTACTTAGGTTCCTTACCTCCTTCCCTTTTCTCTCTCCTGGAATGCCAAAACCAAACCTCCTATCTGCCAAGATTAGTGTTCTGCCAAGAAATGGGGAAGTGGGAGAGAGTTCTATGATTCAACAAAATAAACATCTTCATTAGTAGGCTTTACAACATCTTCAGAATGCTGTGCATTGTGGAGAGTAGAGTATTTACACAAGTTCCCAAAATTTATTTCATCTTGCAATACATTTTCCCCTGAATAGACCCTAATATCCCAAGGGAAACACTAACATTGGCCATAAAACCTGCCGACGGTTTTTAAGCAGGAAAACTGCATTTTTCCTGAAGAATATTTAGCTCATCATAACTTGAAGCTCATATCAAAATAAGTGGCTATCTGAGTAAATAGAAACCAACCATCATGAAATGGATGGCCTAAGGATACGTCTTTGAAATTCCCTTCAAGTTGATTCTGACCAATAGCAACCCTATAGGACAGAGTAGAACTCCATGAGGTTTCCAAGGCCGGCAGTTCAAACCCACCAGCCGCTCCTTGGAAACCCTATGTAAGGTCTCTATGAATCAGAACCAACTCAACAGCATTTAACAACAATCTTAATGGAAGCAGGCTGCCACGTTTTTCTCCCACAGAGCAGCTGGTAGGCTCAGTTGCCAACTTCACTTAGTAGCTGAATGTTTAACCACAGTACCACCAAGACCTTTTTATGTGGATTAGTAGACAAGAACCAATAATCTAATTTGTAGTTTTCCTTTTGGAATTTCTATTAAGAAGCCCTTTCATGAGGAAAAATGATATAGAAAAAGAAGCCTTTAGGAGTTGATGCTTTGTCAGCCATTTATGAGCCCACTGCTTTGATTTAAGAACATCAGAGATGATTGTCATGGACTACCCTTCACTGTCATTGTAGCCGTGTGACTTCTGAAAACTATATTTAATGATGTTTTGATGAAAGGATTACACTTTCTTTTTGTTCTCTGTTTTGGTTACTAAGGCTAACGCCATGAACTTCTTGCGATCTCGATTACTCACTTGTTTTCTTTTACTCAGGATGCCATCTCCTCTCACGTCTGCATATCTAAATTCTGGAATTTAGATGTATAGAGCCTTCCCCCAGTTGGCAGTAATGGCTCCCTTCTCACTGCACCCAAAGAACTTTCCTTTTCCCTCTCTGATGGCACTTCTAGTACTGTGCCATACATTGTAGGTAACTCTTGTCCAACCCCGACCGGTTGGTGAATGAATCTTTGGATCCTCTAGCTGGCCTCTCACCGTTATTGTGCAGCTAGCTATTCAATAGATGCTGATTGAGGAAATAATGACTAATTATTAACCCAAATCCACTTGCCATCAATTGTGACTTAACGGCAATCCTATCAGAGTAGAATTATGCTCCATCAGGTTTTCAGTTACTGAATTTTTTAGGATAATTATTAGTTATGAAGTATGTAAAACTAGACATTGGGACAGGAGCAGTTATTACTCTGAGGAGGGAGTCACAGGATGGAAACATTGCCTCTATTGCCTCAGAGAGAAAACTCCATTAACACACAGGAAATGCACTTCTCTGTGCCTCTTCCAGTTTTTCCCCCAAATCCTTCCACAGATGAAAGAAGAGCTGCTCAGATGAGGGGTTGGGTGGTCTCCACAATCAGTCCTTTCACCTCTTCATGAAACCCTCAGGATCCCAATGGTTATCCAGTGAAGCCACTGCATAGTTTACCATACTGGGCATTTCATGGGCTTTTACTGGACTTACTAACTGTTACATTCTTGTTTTCAAAATAACTTTTATGTACCAGAATATGTGATGAGATGGTTTTACTAATCCCAGGAAGTCTTGTTTTTGCCTTCAACAACTTGGTAACAACTCTTTTTTCTGAAAGTATTAATATGCATAACCACTATCGTTAACTTCAGTGCTCATTAAGGAAGCACAGAACTAAAATAGTTACATTGTCGTAATTTGACAAAGCCATCTAAATCTATGCTTTTTATCTTTTTTTTTGAAAGCTCCCTAAACATGCTGCTAAATCCCTTAAAAAGCTACTAAACTGCTTTGGCAGCCATTAGCCCAGCATAAGCAGAGGAACTCTTTTCAGTAAGTGAACAAACAGAGAAAATATGCTGAATGGCTGGACAAATGTGTTTCAGCTGGCCCTTTCATTGACTGATATAAGGGTGCAGTCAATATCAATCACTGTTTTCCCTGTTGCCCTGAAAATCACAATATCTCTTTTCATCCCCCGAGCTCTTTTCACCACAGTAATGTGTCTTTAGAATGACACTGGCATCAGCCTGCTTCCGCTGTCTGAAGTCCAGAGAGCTTAGAAACACATTTCAGGATTTGAGACTTGAACCTTCCTCCCCTTCCGTTTTCCTACAGCCTACTCTATCCCCCCTCCCTCAGCCAGCCACTCCTACCTGATCCCCAGATTCTTTTCCGTTCTTCCAGCTTACCTTACCATGTCAACAAAAATTTCTCTGTTCTAATACAGTTTTCCAAAATAAGCGTAGACAACCCTATCTGATATTCCCAGGACTTAAGAGATCACATTAAGAAATGCTTTTACATGTTGGTGATACATCAAAGGTTGAAAGGAATGTAGAAATTTCATGCTATGGCAAGGTGTGCCGATGAACAAGGTATCGCTCCATATCAGGATAGCTCCTTCCTCTGCCTTCCCTTATCACTTGGTTTCTACTTCTCCCCACCCCCACTTCCCCCACCCCTACCGCCGCAAGACTTACACACTCATCCTTTGTTGCTGTGTATTAAAAGTATGTACATGCATGCATGCCTATTCAACCTCTAAGAGCATTTTGAAGCTCTTGTAGTTAGCTGTTTGGGAATAAATGAATGAACAAATGAACAAGATGTTCTGTATATGATTGCTTTTCATCCTTTCCAAAATCTTAAGTGGAATAACTTGCAGATAAATTTTAGCAATATGCTTAGCACAGATGAGTGTTTATAATATTAACTTTCTAAAAAAAAAAAGAATATAAGGAGCTCTGGTAGCCTAGTGGTTTCGAATCAGGCTGTGAACCTTAAGGTCAGCAGTTGGAAACTACCAGCTATTCCGTGGGAGAAAGATGAGACTTTCTGTTCCCATAAAGATTTACAGCCTCGGAAACCCTGTACAGGGTCGCTATGAGTCGGAACTGACTCCACGGCACATAACAACAACAAAAAAGAATATTGATTGTTTTATTCCTCCACCTTTTTTTTTTTTTTTTTTTTTTTTTTCTGTTGTAGATTATAACTGTGTGTCGAGAGGCAGCCCTTCTGGCTCTGGAAGAAGACATTCGAGCCAAGTGCATTATGAAAAGACATTTTACTCAAGCCTTGAGTACTGTAACACCTAGAATTCCAGAATCATTGAGACATTTTTACGAAGATTATCAAGAGAAGAGTGGGCTACATACACTGTGAAGAAACTGTGTGTACTATTTTCATTTTGTGCAATTTCTTGTTCTACAGAAAATTTTGAGTTATTTCGTTTGTTTGCTTGTGTTTTAATTTTCATTTCAGAGTGTCCAAAAAAAAATCATTAATAGATAAAATGTCTGGAATATGTTATTATAGTCCTTACAGACATTTTAAATAATATGGTTACAGTTACAATGAAAAAAATGTCTCTGAACATGAGTTTAGTCAATTTCATATAGAAATGTGTACTGGTTTTGAAAAAAACAAACCTTTAGCTTTTTCATCTGTAAGCTGGTTAGTTCATCCCATTTAATGCTTTCCTTACTCCAGAATCTGTTTCAGTGCCTTCCTAAATGCTAAACTTTTCAACATAGATTTTATATAAGAGTAACAGGATGAAGTCCTTATTTTGGATGGCCAGCCAGTGAAGTGACCACATGTGACAGCCAAAGTTAGGTAGCTTTGTTTCCAAATATATATTCGTTCTCATTATAATTCACACTTATATTTTTGCTATGAACCTTCTTAACCTATACTGATGGCAAAATAAGATTTTTAAGAATTATTTCATCTAATATAACATCATTTGAAAGCTTGAAAATTTGGAAATGTAAGCCCAGTCATTGTAAGAACAGTAGGCTTGTTTGGGGCTTGATTTTTGGTTTTTTTGGTTATTATCCCCTCTTCCCCCCCACCCAAAAAAAAAACAAACATATAAACCATATGAAGTGTTCGTGTTTTAACTTGTACACATTTTCAGGTTACCAGTAAACGTTTTGAGTTCAAAGATAAACCAAATTGTATTCTTAATCATTTGTCTTGTTGCAGTATTTATAGTCTTAGTTATTTATCTTTAGGATTTCTTGACACTTTAATACTCTTGGAAACACTGTTGGAAAATGATTACATGACTTCCAGTTCATAAGCTGGCAAGGAAAGAATGTGCATTTAAACCTGGTCACTGTACAGCTTCGAAAATACCCAGTAAAACAAGTCAGGTGAGAAATGCCTGATTATCAAAATAATAAGCTAGGTAGCTTTGTGGTAGCAGATATTGCTGAAGTCATGTCTCAACTGCTGCATCTCTTGACAATCAGAAATTGATTTGCAAGGTTTTCTCTTTTTCATTTTTAGACAATTTTGTTTTACTGTTACATAAAGCCACGCAGAAGACCAAGAATAGTACTTCAGTTAAACTGTGCTGTCCAGTATAGTAGACACTGCTCACATATTAATATTGAGATTTTAATTTTATTAATGAAAATAAATAAAATTAAGATTCAGTTCAACAATCACGTTAGCTATATGTCAAGTGCTCAGTAGTAGCCAGGTGGGACAAGTATCTATCGTATTGGACAGGGCAGGTTAGAGAACATTTCCGTTACTAAAGGAAACTCTATTGGACACCACTGATTTAGAAAATAAGGCTAACACATTGCAATAAATAGATTATGGAAATAAATTTTTCCATTTTCCCTCTGGGTGTTTATAGAAAATTATGAAAATAAGGACCTTAACTTCTGACTTATAAATACACAGCTAAAGGCACAAGAAAACAAGAGAAATCTTAACCCTAAGGGCCCCCCAAAAGAAAACAGATGAAATCCCATTCTCAGTACAGTAAAAAGTAGAATGGTAAAATTGAATGGACACTGAGACTCTCAGGCTGGGGACTGAGTATTGGGGAGGAGGATAGCAATCTCAGTCAACAAGGAGTCTAGAAGGTAATGACCACTCAACGCTGCCAGGCCATATGCCATATGAAATTACAACAGAGTCGCACATATAATGCCCAGATCTTTAAAGAGCAGCACCATTAGTATAAAAGTAAACAAGAAAAGAAACTTTCTCACTGAATGGGAAAGCTATAAGGAACTTCTTTTGAGGATTTAAAAAAAAAAAAATGGCCTGAGAATTCTGACTAGAGACTTGCCTACCCAAAGCTTTGGAGTTTAATTCAAACTGTCTTTGTGATCTAGAGCCTCAATACTTAGAAATTAAATGAAAATATGAATTCAAGATAGCAATATCCTTGAGGTAACTAATAGTTGTACCAGTTAAAAGGAAATATCTGCAACCCAGTCACAATAACTTCCAACAGCTGAAGTCCTGTTTGTAAAGAGCTTTGAATTCTAAAAGCTGTGGAACAGTGGGCCACACATACACTGTTGATGGGAACACACGTTTATAGTCACTTCAGAAAGCAATTGGCGTATATAGTAATATTGAAGAGTCTATAATCTAACACTCTATCCCTAGGTCTACAGTTACTCCCCAGTTTACAACAGGGTTTCATTCCAGTGACTCCTTTTTAAGTCAGTTCTGACGTTAAGTTGAATACTGCATTATTTTTTTTATTGTTAGTTTCCATTATCATTGCCTTTTATTATCAGCATGATTCTATTTTTAAATGCTTTGAAACCAGACATCAACATCACCTCTTTGTGAGAATGACAACATCAGTAAGTCCTGGTGTGTAGCTGCAGAATAATGAACTGGACTGAAAGATCAATTTGAACCTCAAGGTCGGCTGTTCAAACCCACTAGCCACTCCTCGGAAACCCTGTGTGTCAGAACCAATTCAAAGGCACTTAACAAGTGCACTTTGTTACAACTTGAATATGTCGTAAGTCAGGGACTACTTGTATATCTCAGCAACTCTCACATTACAGTAACATAAGACAACGAAGTTCATATCACTAGTTAAATAGTAAGGAACTGGAAGCCATCTAAATATCCATCAATTAAGTTAAGTGCCATCGAGTCATTTCCAACTCATAGCGACTCTGTATATGGTTTCCGAGGAGCAGCAGCTGGTGAGTTTTAACCAACTGTCCTGTGGTTCAAACTGATCTTGAAGTCCAGCGCTTATCTTTTTTTTTTTTTTTTAATGTTTTATGTTAGTTTACATGGGAGAACATTAGCTTTACATTCATCCTATCGAATATCGTTTCATTGCTATGGTTGTAATCCCCTCCATGCATCATCAAACAAACAAGCCTGCCCCCTGGTCGTCAACATACAGCCCCTCTCCCTCTCTGAGTCTAGAGTCCCCAGCCGCTCCATCTCTCCACGTCATCGTCTCTGCCTCCATCTCTGGTGTCACTGCTTCTCTGGGTAGGGTCTCGCTATCTGCTCTTCTCCCTTGATGGTCCCAGGGACCTCCGCTCCTGGACTGCTAAGTCAATCCCAGTGCTTATCTTGCAGCACCATACCAGGACTCTATCAATAGGAGAGTAAATTAATATGAAATAGCCATATGTGTAATATTTATGGCAGTACAAAATAATTAGTGGTTCATGTAAAATGGGTGAATCTTAGAACAAAACTGAGCAAAAAATGATCATTTCATAAGATAATGTTTAATGATATTTATAGTTTAAAGCATGCAAAATTATATATATATAAGGAGACATGACTAGGGTAAGATATTAATGACAAAGAAAACAGCCAACTACTAGGAGTAATTTTCTCATGGAAGAAAAGTTGGGATTCTTCAATTGTTTCAGTAATGTTTCATATTTTACACTGGGTGATGGAACTACAGGTGTTCATTATATTACCAAAACTTTGTTTCTGCCTAACAATTTCATGCCCCACACCTCTGTCTATTTTTCATACTATAGTGACTTGTATTTTGCTATGATGCTGGGAGCTATGCCATTGGTGTTTCAAATACCAGCAGGGTCACCCATGCCGAACAGGTTTCAATAGAACCTCAGACTAAGAACAGACTATGAAGAAAGAATAGGTGGTCCACTTCTGAGGGATTGTTGTTAAGTGCTGTCAAGTCAATTACAACTCATTGCAATCCTGTATTGAGTTTCTGAAGAACAGTCAGTTGGTTTGAACTCCCGACCTTTAGGTTAGCAGTCCAGTGCTTATCATATAACGCCACACCAGAAACCGAGATTAGTCCATGAAAACCTTATGAATAGTGCAAAATATTGTTTGATAACAGTGCCAAAAGAAGAGCCCTTTAGTTGTAAGGCAATCAAGACACAACTGAGTTAGAGCTGTCTCCTCAAAATACAGTCGACCTGAATGACATGGATGCAGGAAAGGTTTCAAGGCCTTCATTTGCTGATGGGGCACAACTCAAATAGAAACAGCAACAAAATACCCATTAATAATCAGAATGTGAAGAAATGTACAAAGTATAAATATAAAAAAATTGTTGTTGTTAGAGGCCATCGAACTAACTCATAGTGACCCTATGTACAACAGAATGAAACATTACCCAGTCCCACACCAACCTCACAATCATTGATATGCCTGAACCTGTTGCTGCTGCCACTGTGCCAACCCATCTTGTTGGGAGTCTTCCTCTTTTTCTCTGACCCTCCACTTTACCAAACATGATATCCTTTTCTGGTGACTGGTCTCTCCTGATAATATGTCTGAAGTATGAGAGATGAAGTCTGACCATCCTGGCTTCCAAGGAGCACTCTTGCTGTACTTCTTCCAACACATCTGTTTGTTCTTTTGGCAGTCCATGATACTTTCAGTATTCTCCTCCAACACCATAACTCAAATGCATTAATTCTTCCACGGTCTTCCTTATTCACTGTCCAACTTTCACATGCATATGAGATTATTGAAAATACCATGATCACATGCACTTTAGTCCTCAAACTGACATCTTTGCTCAACACTTTCAAGAGGTCTTATGCAGCAGATTTGCCTAATGCAATATGTCGTTTGATTTCTTGACTGCTACTACCATGACTGTTGATGTTTGATCCAAGCAAAATGAAGTCTTTGACAACTTCAATCTTTTCTCCATTGATACGCATGTTGTTTATTGCTCCAGTGGTGAGGATATTTGTTTTCTTTACATGGAGATGCAACCCATACTGAAGACTGTGGTCTTTGATCTTCATCAGTAAGTATTGTAAGTCCTCTTCACTTTCAGCAAGCAAGGTTTTATCATCTGTATATCTCAGGTTTTTAATGAGTCTTCCTCCAATCCTGATGCCACATTCTTCTTCATATAATCCAGCTTCTCAGATTATTTGCCCAGCATACAGATTAAATTAAAAAAAAAAAAATTAGATGTCATCACACATAAAAAATGGATCCTAGACATTAGTAAGCTGAAATGGATAGGTATTGGTCAATTTGATTCAGGCAATCATGGTTTACTATGCCAGGAATGACAAATGCAAGAGAAATGGCATCATATTCATTATGAAAAAGAACATTTCAAGATATATCTTGAATTACAATACTGTTTGTGATGAGATAACATGTTTACAAGGAAGACTAGTTAGTGCAACTATTATTCAAAATTATACACAGTCACCAGAAACAACAATGAAATTGAATTTTTTTTTCAACAATATAAACTGCAACTATACACATGGACTTTACCAAATGAAATACACAGGAATCAAATTGACTGCAATGGAGAAGTTCAGTATCACTAGTCAGCACAAGGCCAGGGGTAGATTGTGGTCAGACCATCAATTGCTCACATGCAAGTTCAAACTGAAACTGATGAAAATTTAAACAAGTCTACAAAAACCAAAATATGACCTTGAATATATCCCACCTGAATTTTGAGACAATCTTAGAATAGATTTAATGCAGGAGACACTAATGACTGAAGATCAGAGGAGTTGTGGGATGACACCAAAAACATTATGCAAGAAGAAGGCATAAGATCATAGGAAAGAAAGAAAAGATCAAAGTGGATTCCAGAAGAGACTCTGAGACTTACTTTTGAGCATAGAGAAGCTAAGACAAATAGAAGAAATGATGAAGTAAAAGAACTGAACAGAATTGTCAAAGGGCAGCTTGAGAAGACCAAGTCAAATATTACAACGAAATGTGCAAAGACCAGGAGTTAGAAAGCCAAAGGGGAAGAACATGCTCAGCTGTTTTTCAAGTGAAAGAACGGAAGAAAAAAATTCAAACCTCGACTTGCAATATTGAAGGATTTATGGGCAAAATGTTAAACGATACAAGAAGCATCAAAAGAAAGTGGAAGGAGTACTCCGATTCACTGTGCCAAAAAGAATTAGTCGATTTTCAACCGTTTCAGGAGGATCAAGAACCAATGGTGTTGAAGGAAGAAGTCCAAACTGCACTGAAGGCATTAGTGAATTGATAAAATACAAATGGAAAATTTCAATAAACTGATGCAGCACTGGAGGTGCTCACTTGTCTGTTAAATTTCAATAAGGAATTTGAAAGACAGCTACCTGGCCAACTGACTAGAAGAGATCCATACTTGTGTCTATCCCAAAAGAGGTGGCCCAACAGAAAGCAGAGATGATCCAGCAATATCATTAATATCACACCCAAGTAAAGTTTTGCTGAAAATATTTCATAAACAGCTGGAGTGGCACATCAACAGGGAGTACCAGAAATTAAAGCCAGATTCGGAAGAGGGATATCATTGCTGATGTCAGATGGATCTTGGATGAATACCAGAAAGATGTTTGTTGTTGTTGTTAAGTTCTGTTAAGTAGGTTCCAACCCATAGTGACCCAATATAAGGTTTCTGAGGAGTAACTGATGAGCTTGAACTGCCAACCTTGCAGATCAAACCAACTTTGCAGTCCAATTCATTAACCCACAGCGCCACACCAGGACTCCAGTTTACTCATGCATTATTGACTATGTGTGTATCAAAAATTATGGATAACTGCAATACATAAGACTATAGGTGGAAGCCTGAACCACATCCAGATCTCCAGAGATGGGAAATTCCCACTTGAAAGGACAAGAAGACCAACCTGGAGTGGCTAGAAGAACAGAAGATA
>NW_006408606.1:7191767-7195177 GCF_000296735.1 Chrysochloris asiatica | reverse complement strand
AATAAAACATTTAAGAAAAAAAAAAAAAATTATGGATAACATTGTAAAGAATGGAAATTCCAGAACACTGAACTGTGCTCATGCAGAACCTATACACAGACTGTGAGGCAGTTGTTCAAACAAGTGTATGCTGCTGATTTAAAATCAGGAAAGGTGTGTGCCAGGGTTGTATCCTTTCACCATACTTACTCAGTCTGTATACTGAGCAAATAATCCAAGAAAGTGGTGGATGGCTCTTAACAGCCTGCAATATTCAGATAACAACCTTGCTTGCTAAAATCAAAGAGGTTTGAAACACTTACTGATGAAGTATGGATTACTTACTAAACGTAAGAAAATAAAAATCCTCACAACTCAAACAATAAACATAATAAATGGAGCAAAGATCGAAGTTGTCAAGATTTTGATTTTACTTGAATCCACAATCAATACTCACTCATGGAAGTAGCAAAAAAGAAATCAAGCAATATATTGCACTAGGCAAATCCGCTGCAGAAGACATCTTTAAAGTGTTAAGAGCCAAGACATCAGTATGAAGACTAAGGTATGTATGACTCAAAGCCATAGTATTTTCAATTGCCTCATATGCATATGAAAGCTTGACAATGACCAAGGAAGGTTTTAGAAAAAAAATATGTATTTGAATTATGGTATTGGCTTAGAATATTGAAAGTACCATGGACTGTCAGGAGAGCAAACATCTGTCTTGGAAGAAGTACATTCAGAATGCTCCTTAGAAGCATGTGAAACCTTTGCCTCATGTACTTTGGCCATGTTATCAAGAGAGACCAGTCCTTGGAAAAGGGCATCATGCTTGGCATTGTGGTGGATTAGTGGTGGATTAGGAAGATCCCCTAACAAGTTGGGTTGATGCAGTGGCTGCAACAATGGGTTTAAACATAGCAAGTGTGAGGATGGCGCAGGACTGGGTAGAGTTTTGCTCTGGGGTTGTTATGAGTCAGAGCCAACTTGTCATCACCTAACAACAAGAAAAGTATTTCATGATCAATTTTGTAAAGATAGGCTTTAAACCACCATTTTGGTACGGGACAGTGTTGAAATACGTCCATAGCCATGTTTGTCTTAAACCAAACATGACAGTTATAACATCTGACTCAAATCCTTGACTTCCAAGTCCCAGTACCCACAACCCCATGTGTCTGGAAAATTAGGAATGCCGTGCACAATGGAATAATATGCAAGAAGGTAAATAAAAAAAATAAGCTATTTTTAAGATAAGAAATGACAAATGTATTGGTAAAAGTTAGATTTACTGATATGTCCCTTATGTTGTTGGAGAGGTTAAATCAGGGAGTTAGATATCTGCTTTTATGACACTTTTGTCATAAGGAGTTAGAAGTTAAGAATTTTAAAAGATTTGACAGCAATGTATTTTTATTACAAACCAATTGTTCTTTATATATCTCAATAGCTGTATTAGTAGACCTGGTGTAGCACTGTAGGATAAGCACTGGACTTGGTAACCACAAGGTTGGCAGTACAAACCCACCAGCCTCTTCTTGGAAACCCTATACAGAGTTGCTGTGAGTTGGAACCGACTCAATGACACTCAACAAAATAGTTATTATCATTGAAAAAGTGTGATAATTTTTATTGAAGTTTGTGCCCTTTTTACCACAGTGCCAGTAAAAATCTAAGTCATAAGAAAGAACAAGTCAGGACTTCCAGCATGCTGGCGAACCAGGCAGATGCACCACACGTACCCTCTACAACAAAGACACAAGACACAAAATAAAACAGATGAAAATTCTGGCACCCTGAACTTTCAGAAGAAAGGTTAGAGAGGTGGATGGAGAGCTTGCTGGGAGGAAAGGGATAGGAGAGAAAATGAGAGAGGGAGACTGATGTGAATGAATGACCAAACGCAGCTCCATCATCTTGTGAATAATTTTAGCAGTGGAGGAAGGCCTGACAGCGGATTCACACAGGCAACAGAAAAGGTGCAGTTTCTTCCTTTTCCCTATGCTCCCCTGGTGACCAGAAGTATGGCTATCTCCCACCCTCATCCACCTCAAGCACAGACCCTGCTCTCCTAGTTTGGAGTCGTTGGTTGGGAGCAATGCCAGTATGAGGTGGGGGCCAGTTATGGTACTTTGTTGTGCCATTTTGGTGCCTGCATTCAGATGGACTAGGCTCCAGACCTACAAAACCCACAGAGCCACCAAACCAACATGTAACCAGTCACCCCTCCCCCAGCTTCCCTGGGGTCCTAAAAGACCCTAAAACCAACTCCATCAAAGACCCCAAGGAACTACTTCTGTAGTGTCCTAAGCATTAATAACACCAAGGACAATTGGAATTCCATCTAGGGCCAGGAACTCTGCTATCACATCCCTTCCACAACCACCTCGTGAGCTCCTGGAATTACAGGAGCCTCACAGAGACTTTTCTCCTCATGGACCAGCAACTGTACTGTTTGTTATTACCAATTCATCAAACTCACAATGCCCTGGGGACAATAGACAATTTTAGTTCACACAAAGAAACTAATGACTAAGATGAAGAGCCAAAAGACGTTCTGAGGGGGAAAAGGTAATAGATTTAATTGAAAAATAATTCAAAAGAATAATAACTAGGTAACTGAAGGATCAATAGAAAGATTGAGGAAAGCAAGGAGAACACAATCAAACCTTTAGAAGAATTCAGGAATTTAGAAGAATACAAAAACAGACAAAATAAATTTTAAAATAATACAAAACCTATAATTAGAAATCTAGAAGATTAATACTTAAATCTCAGAAATGGGCAATACATTGAAAGGGCAAAGGAATAGATGAAAAGCAATAGAAGCCCAAATTAGTGAGCTTGAAGATAAATTAATACTAGTATGCTAGAACAATCAGATAAAAGAATGAAAAAAAATCTTCAGAGAGCCTAAGAGTTATGTGGGATACCGCAACTTATGGGTGATTGGAATTTCAGAACAGGAAGAGACAAAAGAAAATTGTCAAGGAGTTGTTGGAAGAAAACTTCCCTAACATCATGAAAAATGGGAAGATAATTATACAAGAAACTGAACGAACCCCAAACAGGATAACCACCCCCCCAAAAAAATCACCAAGATATATATCATAATCAAACTTTCCAAAATCAAAGAACAAGGAAAGAATACTGAGAGAAACTCAGGACAAGTGGAAAGTTACCTACAAAGGAGAATCAATAAGACTAAGTTCTTAGCAGAAACTATGTAGACAAGAAGGTAATGAAATGACATATACAAAAATCTAAAAGAAAAAAAATTGTCAACCAGAATCATATACCCAGCATAGCTGTCTTTCAAATATAATGGTGAAATTAGGACATTTCTTTTCTTTTTTTTTTTTTTTTCTTAAATGTTTTATTGTGAATTATGTGATAGTTTACATGGGAGAACATTAGTTTTACATTCA
>NW_006408606.1:7167993-7184412 GCF_000296735.1 Chrysochloris asiatica | reverse complement strand
GTAGAACCCCCCGAGCGTGGGGTTGGAGTATCCACTAGCTCAGGCACCCCTATAGTTACCAGAATGGAGGTACGCAGACAGCAAGGGACCAACAAAAAGATACCAAAAAAGAAAAAAAAGAATGTCCACACCTCTATCTCTACGGCTCTGTCAGGTGTCCGTGGCTTCTCTGATCCTTTCCTCACTTGGCCCCACACAAAATGGCGGCTCCTGGAGCAGCTAAGCATCCCGAACCGGAAGCAATGGATTTCTTGCTTCTGCCACAAACTCCCCAGCTGTAAGTCTTCCAACCTTCTAACTATTCCTTTATATATGGTTCAGAGTACTGGGACCATTCCCTGAGCCTTCTTGGTCCTGTGTTCTGTGTTAGTCTCGGCAGAGCTCATCACTACACTTCCACCTGATCCGCCATCTTTTTCCGGAAGTCCCAGACATTTCTTGATAAGCAGAAATTAAAGAATTTGTAATGACCAGACCAATTTTGGGGGGAAAATGCTGTTCTTTGGACTGAGAACCAACAACAGTAGACAACTATTTGAGATTATCATTCATGACACCACCACCCAGAATTCAATCTAGATATAGAAGTAATTAAAGTGTAATAAACCCACAAGCCTGAAAACAGGGAACCAGTGACTTCAACTACAAAGTAAAAAGAGGGAATTGTGTAGATATGGAACTTCCAAATGGCAATGAAGTCAAATGTATTTCAAGGTAAAACAGACAGTTTTATGCTGGGAAAAAGTACATTGCAGGGTAACATGAAAGAAAAAGAATACACCTGCACATCAAATTTTAAAAAGGATAATCAGATTTAGTAAACATTAACATAATAGAAATGAAAATGACAAGAAAACCCACAAACAAAATGAACTCATCATAGAAAAGTATGTGGAACAAAGACTCCAAGAACACCACACACAGAGAAAAATGCCAACAATCAATTCATACCAATTGATAATTACACTGAATGTGGATGTGAATGTACCAGCTAAGATTAAACGTACCAGTGAAGACACATACAAAGCACAATGGATAAGAAACCAGAATCCTTCAATATGCTGTCTTCAAGAGACATTTCAAAAAGATAGAGACAACTTAAATGCCCATCAACAGAAAAATAAATAAACTGGGTACATACACACAATGGAATACTACAAATTATTGAAGAAGAAGAATCTGGGAAACCTCAAAACATGATTGTACCTAGAGGACTTAATGCTGAGTGAAATTAGTCTATCACAAAAGAGCAAACATTGTATGACATCAATGATGTAAAAAGGTTTTTTAAAAAAGTTTTCTTGATAAACAATCTATGATGGTTATATGAAGATACCACATTTTATATGAAGAAAAACATGGCATCAGGATTGAAGGAAGACTCATTAACAACCTACAATACACAGATAATAAAACCTTGCTTGCTGAAAGTGAAGAGGACTTAAAATATTTACTGATGAAGATCAAAGACCACAGCCTTCAGTATGGGTTGCATCTCAAAGGAAAGAAAACAAAAATCCTCACCACTGGACCAATACGTGACATCCATATCAGAGGAGAAAAGATTGAAAAAAAAAAGGAAGTCAATTTTGCTTGAATCAACCATCAACACTCATGGAAGCAGCAGTCAAGAAATCAAACACTAACAACAAAAAAGAACAAAGAAAGAAAGAAGGAAGAAAGGAAGGAAAAAAGAAAGAAAGACAGAAAGAGAAAGAAATCAACATATTGCATGAGGCAAAGAAGCTGCACAAGACCTCTTGAAAGTGCCGAAGAGCAAAGATGTCAGTTTGAGGACTAAAGTACACCTGACCCAAGGCACAGTATTTTAAATAACCTCATATGCATATGGAATTTAGACATCGAATAAGGAAGTCCATAGAAGAATTGATGCATGTGAGTTATGGTTTTGGAGGAGAATATTGAAAGTACCATGGACTGCCAAAAGAACAAACCAATCTGTGTTAGAAGTGCAGCCAGAGTCCTCCTTGGAAGTCAGGATGGCCAGACTTTGTCTTTCATATTTCGTACATAATGTCAGCAGGGACCAGTCACCAGAGAAAGACATTATGCTTGGTAAAGTGGAGGGTCAGAGAAAAAGATGAAGACCCCCAATGAGATGGATTGGCACAGTGGGGCAACAATGGGCTCAGGCGTAGCAATGATCGTGAGGTTGGCCCAGGAGCGGGCAATGTTCCGTTCTGTTGAACATAGGGTCGCTATGAGTCAGTACTGACTCAATGTCACAAAACAAAACAGCAACAAAAACAAATTGTTAATGTCAGAAGAATCTTGGCTAAAACCAGAAAGATGTTTACTTTTATTAATTATGCAAAGGTATTTGGTTATGTGAATTATAGCACACTATAGATAACATTGTGAAGAATGGTTAATTCAGAACACTTAATTGTGCTCATGATGAACCTGTACATAGACCAAGAGACAGTCATTAGGAGAGAATAAGGGGATATTGAATAGTTTAAAATCAGGAAAGGTGTGAGCCATGGTTGAATCATTTCACCTTATTAATTCATTCTATATTGTTGTTGTTGTTATGTGCCATGGAGTCAGTTCCGACTCATTGTGACCCTGTACAAGGTTTCCAAGGCTGTAAATCTTTATGGGAGCAGAACGCCTCATCTTTCTCCTGTGGAACAGATGGTAGTTTTGAACTGCTGACCTTGCGGTTCACAGCCCAATTCATAACCACTACACTACCAGAGGTCCTTTAATTCATTCTATATGCTAAGCAAATAATTCTAGAAGCTGGATTATATAAAGACCATGTATTAGGATTGGAGGAAGACTTCTTAACAAACTGAGATGTGCAGATGATTCATCCTTGCTTTCGGGAAGTGAAACGTGCTGAAAATAACCAGAATATTGTCATATATAGTGCTGGAAGATGAGCCCCTCAAGTTGCAAGGCGCTCAAAATGTGACTGGGGAAAAGCTGGCTCTTCAAAGTAGAGTTGACCATGATGACACAAATCGAGTAAATCCCTTGGGACTCTTGTTTACTATGTGACACAACACAACATGAAAACAACTGTAAACATCCATTAGTAATCAAAGCACAGAACGTACAATGTATGAATATAGAAAAATTGTAAAAAATGAAATGGAATGCATAAACATTGATATCCTAGGCATTAGTGAGCTGAAATAGATTGGTATTGGCCATTTTGAATCTAACAATCACATGGTTAACTATGCTGGAAATGACAAATTGAAAAATAATGGTGCTGCATTAATCATCAAAAAGAACATTTCAAGAGGTGTCATAAAGTACATACAATGCTGTCTGTGATAGGATAATATCCATACATCTACAAGGAAGGCCAGTTAATACCACTATTATTCAAATTTATGCACCAACCACTAAAGTCAGTGATGATGAAATTGAAGAATTCTACCAACGTCTTCAGTCTTTAATTGATCACATAATCAAGATATATTGATAAATACTGATGATTGGAATGCAAGTTTGGAAGAATATGCTCAGCATTTCTCCAACTGAGGGATTTGAAGAAAGAATTCAAGCCTCTACTTGCAATATTTAAGGATTCTATGGACAGTGCTTTGCTTGGTTTCTTGTAGTAGTATTTTGTAGTTTTCTTTGTATAGGTCTTTTGTTTCTCTGGTTAGATTTATTTCTAAATACTTCATCTTTTGGGTGTGGCTATTGTAAATGGTGAAGTCCTGATATGGTACTAATGGGTTAATGTGCTGGACTGCAAAGTCAGTTTGAACCACAAGCTTGATGATTCAGGCTCACCAGCCAGTCCTCAGAAACCCCATACAAGCTCGCTATGGGTCAGAACTAACTGGGCACACAACAACAACAATCCATTTTAAATGGTATTGTTATCCTAATCTTTTTTAAAAAATGTTTTATTGTGAATTATGTGATAGTTTACATGGAAGAACATTAGCTTTATATTCATCCTATCACATATCATTTCACTGCCATGGTTACAATCCCCTGCATGCATGTTTGGTTGATACCAAACAAAGGGTGTTATACCCTGGAAGCCTGCCCCCAGTCATCAGCACAAAGTCCCTCTCCTTCTCTTGGTCTGAAGTCCCCATGTGCTCCATCTCTCCACATCATCATCTCTGCTTCCATCTCTGGCGTCACTGCTTCTCTGGGTAGGATCCCGCACTCTGCCCGTCTCCCTTGATGGTTCCAGGGACCTCGGCTCCTGAACTGCATAGTCAATCACTCCCCTCATTTTGCTACAAAATGTCCACCTTTACATTTCCAACCCCTAATTTCCTTTTCAGATCTGTCTTTACAAGTGTATAGAATTCCATTGATTTTTGTATATTCGTCTTGTGCTGCCATTTTGCTGAATCTTTCAATATAAATTCCAATAATTTTCTTGCTGCAGGTTTCGGATTTTCTATGTATAGAACCATATCACCTGCAAAGACTTCATTTTGCTTAGATCAACCAAGTCTTCCAACAGAATAAAAAATCATTGGACAATATCCTTAATATTACATGAAAGTAATATTAATAACACATGACAGGTAGCTGCCAGAAAGTCAAGTTGGATTCAGAAGAGAAAGTGGAACTAGGAATATCATTGCTAACATCAGATGGATATTTAGCTGAAGGCAGTGGATATCACTTTATTGACTATACAAAGGTTTTTGACTGTGGATCCTGACAATTATGGATAACATTGCAAATAATAGATTCCAGAATACTAGATTGTGTTCATGAGGAACCTGTACCAAGAAGTGGTCATTAGAACAGAACAGGGGATACTGAATGGTTCAAAATCAGGAAATCTGGTGGTCAGGGCTATATTCTTTCACTATATTTACTCATTCAATTTGTATGCTAAACAAATAATCCGAGAACCTGGATTATATGAAGAAGAACATGGCAACAGGATTGGAGGAAGACTCATGAACAACTTGCAAAATGCAGATGTCACAACCTCGCTTGCTTGAAGTTAAGAGGGCTTGAAATATTTACTGATGAAGATCAAAGGCCACAACTTTCAGTATGGATTGCACCTCAATGAAAAGAAAACAAAAATCCTCACCATTGTACCAATAAATAACATCATGATAAATGGAGAAAAGTTTGAAGTTTTCAAAGATTTCGTTTTGCTTGGATTCACAATTAACACTCATGGAAACAGTCAAGAAATCAAATGACATACTGCACTACGCAAATCTCTTGCACAAAACGTTTTTAAAGTGTTGAAGAGCAAAGCTTTCAGTTTGAAGACTAAGGCATGCCGGACCCAAGCCTTGGTATTTTCAATTGCCTTATACGCATGTTAAACTTGGTCAGTAAATGCGAATGTAGAAGAATTGATGTGTTTGATTTATGGTGTTGCAAAAGAATATGGAAAGTACCATGAACTTCTAGAAGAACAAACAAATCTGTGTTGGAAGAAGTACAACCAGAATTCTGCTTAGAACCAAGGATGGCAAGACTGTGTCTCTCATTCTTTGAACATATTTTCAGGAATATATTGTCAAGACTATGGAAAAGTAAATCTTTCTTGGTAAAATGGAGAGTCAGAGAAAAAGAGGAAGACCTCCAACAAGATGAATTGGCACAGTGACAGCATCCATGGGCTCAGTAACCACAATTTATGGGGCTAGTACAGGAATGGTCAGTATTTTTTAGTGTGACTCTGAGTTGGAGCCAACTCGACAGCATGTAAAAACAACAGCTACAACAGCAATCCTTTTGAGGTTTAGTCAAGAGAGAAATAGGTCTAATGCCACTTTAGTTTACCGTTAGCATTTTACCACATTGCTCGTCCACGTAGTGCCCATTTTAGAAATTGTTAAGTGCCATCTAGCATTTCTGACTCACAGTGACCCTGTATAAAGGTTCTGAGTAGGGGCTGTTGAGTTTGAACCGCTGACATTTTGGTTCAAACTGACTTTTTGGTCTAGTGCTTATCCTATAGCGCCATACCAGGATTCCATGTGGTTGTGGTTGCTAGGTGCCATCAAGTTGGTACCGACCCATAGAGACCTTGAGGTTAGCAGTCCGATTCATAACCACTACGCTACCAGAGCCTTGGAAATCTTAGGGGATAGTTCTACTCTGTCCAAAATGGGGTTGCTATGAGTTAGAATTGTACTCTAAGACAATAGGGTTTGTTGTTTTTGTTGTTTTGTGTTGGGTTCTCACATAAAGTTGTTGTCTCTGATCTAATACTACAGTGGAGTTTTAGCACAGAGCAAGGTTGTACTAACTAACCAAAATAACAGTAAGGATTTCTTCAGTGGCTTCTGTTGTTGTTGTTAAATCCCGTGAAGTCAGTTCTGACTCATAGAGACCCTGTGTAGGGTTTCCGAGGAGCAGTTGGTAAGTTTGAGCCACCAACCTTAGGGTTCAAACCAACCTTTTGATCCAGTGCTTATCCTATAGCACCACACCAGGACTCAAGCTTCTGAGCAACCAGTTTTTGTGTTGTTGTTTTTCACAGAGTTTATCAAAGAGCCCCACAAACCCTGGAAACTGCCCAGTAGCTCAGAACCATGGGAATTTGTCCAACACCCTGAGTTGGCGTTGTCTATCATTGACACCCAGGTTTCTCCTCTGGGCTCTGTAAACAGGATGGTTCACACTCCCCTCTTATCACCTCTTCTCCACTCCCCACCACAGGCTTAGATGTCAAGCTTTTCATATACCAAACTTTTTTTTAGCTGAATATATATATATATATGCTTTTTATTATGACTTAAGTGAAGGTTTACATAGCAGATCATTAGTTTTACATTCAACAAATCATATACTTTGCTTCATTAGATGGTTTCAATTCCTTCCATGTACCAATAGTTAACAGCATTTACCTTTATTCACTTTTTTTTTTTTTAATTTTTTTGTGTGAATTTAGTGATTGTTTACATGTGAGATCCATGGTTTTGCACTCAACTCATCATATTTTGTTTCATTGCAATGATTACAATCCCTTACACGCATCATCAGTTAATATTATTTGTTTCTAGTTCCTTTTTTTTTTTTTTTTTTTTGATGTACACAAAAAAACACAGGACTATATAATAATTTAAAAACCAAAGGGCACATTCTGCAAACCTGCCTCCTAGCCACCAGCACACACTCTTTCTCTTTCCATGAGTCTAGAGTCCTCAGCTGCTCTATCTCTCCATATCCTCACCTCAGTATCTCTGGTGTTGCTGCTTCTCTGGTTAGGGTATACCCACCTTTTTTTCTTCCTTTTCTACTGCCAGTGCATTCCTTTGCTATCGACTTAATTGGCCAGCTCCAGTGGACTAAAGGTGAATTCCATTAGGAAGTACACTGGGGGAGAAGGCAAAAGAATTTTGGCAAAATTACAAAATGGGGATAATAATATACGGATTGGATTGAAATATTCACCCATCTCTTGTGGGTGCTGTGAGAATTAATTAATGTTTGTAAAGACCTTTGAGATCTTTGGAGGGAAGGTGCACCAGAGTGCTAAGCATTATTGTGAAGGGATTATGTGCACAAATACAATACCAGGAGCCAGGATATTACTAAAAATAAAGCAGAACTTTCTGTGAGGAAGGTAAGGAAGGAAATGCCTCACTGAGGAAAAAAAAAAGTTTAACTGTCTTTTAATACAAATGTTTAAGCTACCGGGTAATGGAACAGCAAATCTGAGATTCTATTATTAAGTATAGGATTATGTTTTCTCAGCATTGTCAAGGTGCTGTGGAACAAAACAAAATGACTGCTTTACTCAAAAGAAGGTTATAGTCTTTGAAAAAGAGATTACAAGGGTGTTTGGCTGTTTTGCTGTACTAGACATAAGGGAAAAGGCAACAGTAAAGGCAAATGTTTTGTTTGTACAGGGAACAAGGTGCTTAAAATATTGAAAGAAAGAACACTGATCTAAATTAAAACCATGATTGGTGATTGCCCCCAATAATCTAATAATGATGATAAAGGCTTGTTAGAAAATGAAATACATTTTTCATTTGTTTCTTTCCAAATGAGTACTTTAAAACTCGAGTTTGAAGTAACTGAAGTAATATTAACTTTATATAACACCTTGAACAAAAAATTTTTAAAAACATACTACATTTTCGATAATTAAAAAATAATGCATGCTTTATTTAGGGTGCTTTAAAGTTCTCATTAGGAATTTGTTTAACACAATTTACAACAGAAAACCCCTGGCCTCCTTTTCCTAACCTCATTCTTTCTAACCCTTTCCTTCTTCTCTACCCCCTTATTTTGTAATACAGACTCTGGAGTCTGAAGCAGATTAGCAAACAAATAAATCCTTTAATGTCATGGAATACTTTCCCCAGTATAAATGGGATTAATCTGCCAACCCAGCAAATTCTACATTTCAAATACCTCAGCTGCATAATAAGCCATTTCTTGCAACTCCCTAATTTATGACACAAAGGTCATTTTATTTTAATGTTTACACTGATTAGACTTTCTTTCCCCATTCGTCCTTCCTATTTCATCTCCAACTCCCTCAGTTTTCTACCTTTGAAAACGTCCTGTGCATAGGCTTTAGAAAAGTACCACAGAGCACAACCAATTAACTGTGATTCACAGAGACACCCAAAGAGTGAAAGGAAATAGAATATGAACTGCCTTCCACCAGCTCCAAAAGATCCATCTTCAGAACGTCTTGCCACAGGAGTGGAAGAGGGAGTTTCTGTCTGGCTCTGGCCACACATCCTTGAGTGTGAGGAATGAACACTGGGACCAAACACACGTGGGATTCCTTGTGTGGTGCAAATGGTTAATAAGCTAGCCATAAGGTTGGAAGTTTAAGTTTACTCAGAGGTATATCGAAAAGAAAGGCCTGGTGATTTACTTCTGCAAAGCCATCCATGGAAAATCCTATGGAGCACAGTTCCATTCTGACACATATGGGTTTCCGTGAGTCAGGGTTAATTGAGTCTGGTTGATGCAATAGCAAGAGATACTGTTATGTAGCTATCAATAATTTATTGTTGTTAAGTGCTGTCAAGTTGGTTCCAACTCATAGAGACCTTGTATAGGGTTTCTGAGGAATGGCTGTGGTTAGCAGTCCAGTGCTTATTCTACAGTGCTAGCGTAGTGGTTATGAATTGGGCTCTGAATCGCAAGGTCAGCAGTTCAAAACTACCAGCTGTTTCGCGGGAGAAAGAGGAAGCATTCTGCTCCCGTAAAGATTTACAGTCTTGGAAACCCTGTACAGGTTTGCTATGAGTCAGAACTGACTCCACGGAACATAACAACAACAACAACCAGTTCTACATGGTTGCCCCCAAATTTCACTGTAATAATAAAAAGCAAGCAAGCAAAACTAAAAACTCCTGGGCCAATTCTATAAACCCTACTTAGACATTTAAAGAACTAGAAATGGATTGAGTTTTGTATGAACAGAGAAAGCAGTCAGTATGCTCTTGGATCTTAGAATTAGAATATGTGAGTAGCTCATAACATTATTTAATTCAGACACTTGCCCAAGGTTGTAAAGTAAGAGATAGAGGCAAGTGGATGACATATGAAAGTCATGTCTTCTGCCTGCCAAAGCCACCCTTTTTTTTTTTTTTTTTAAACCAAACTACATTGCTTCCCTAAGGAAGCACTCAGGCTGACACTCAGTTAGAAACCCAAGGGGAAAAAAATTTTTTTAAAACCAAAAACACTATTTTTGGTTTATTTACTCAAACCTGTTGGGTAAATTCTGACTCATATTAACATTTCCCTTTACTCACCTTTTGAAATCAGAGCAAATTGAGTCACGGAACTATTCCATCCTCTTGGTTGGTGACCAAAAGGAAATGCTTCATTTTAAGAAGTGGGTCTTCATGGATGACTGGGTAAATGTGTAAGAGTCACAATGAACAAAGATATGACAAATAGTGAAGCAGGAAGACCCCAACACCTGTGAGCCCAAAGATTCCTTATGGCATGTGGACCACAGAGACTCCTCCTTCCTGACGCACAGGGTCTCTGCCAGGCCTTTACATTCCAAAAGTGGGAACAATGGGATAAAGAAGAATGACAACATAAGTCTATTTATAAAGAACACTCGTGACATCAGGAGATTTTCTTTCAAAGTAGCAAAGTGACATAGCAAATGAATTATAGCAACAAGATGGATGAATCTTAGAAAGTCCCGAAAGATATATACACTACATTGTTGTTGTTAAGTGCCGTCGAGTCAGTTCTGACCCATAGTAACCGTGTATAGATAGGGTTTCCAAGGAGCAGCTGGTGAGTTTGACTCATCGACCTTGCAGTCAAACTGACTTTGCAGTCCGACACATTTACCCACAGCACCAGAGCAGGACTCCATACACTACATGATAGTCTATATGTGGTTTAAAGTAACTAAAAGAATTTAAAAGACATATACTTTAGGAACACAATAAGACTATAGACCAAGAAAAGCAAGGAATTGATGAAGAATTCAGATGGTGGTAGGGTAAGCTTGCTGGTGGGATGTGTGATTGGACATGAATTAGTTCCTAGATCTATTTTTGTTTGGGGAGATGCTTATTACATTAGTAAAATAAGTAAATAGTTAATTATAAGCTGAGTATACAGAGTGCAATGGTAAAAAGGCATCCTGAACCAAGAATCATGATTAATCCAAATTTGTCATTTAATCCAAAATTAAAACTAAAAACGACAGTGAACAATATTTAATGCTCAGATGATGGAAAGGATGATGACAATCATTTTAATTGTGTGTACATAATGCCATTTTCTCTTCATTTTGTCACTGCTTGGCTTAGAAGTTGTGAATAGGAAGAAAGTAGAGAAAGAAGGTTGGAGAACACCGAAAAGTTTTACCCAGAAAGAGAGTGGAATCTCCTTCTTTGAAAGTCTTTATTGACACCTTATCCTTGATTACAAGTCATTAAGTTAACTTTTATTTATTCTTCTCCTTAACAAAAAACTAACACGTAAACAACCCATTGCCATTGAGTAGATTCTGACTCATCACAACCCCATGTGTTATGGGTAGAACTGCTCCATAGGGTTTCTTGGCTAGGCATTTTAAATTAAAGAAAAAAAACAAACTTTAGATTAAAAAACAACAACAGGAGAGCAAACAAGATAGTGGAGAAGGTAGAAGTGCAGTGAGGATCTCCATCAGTAACAACACAGAATACAGGACAAGCAGGCTCAGAGTATGGTCCCAGAACTCTGAGCCACATATAAAGGAATATTTAGAAAGTTGGAAGGCTTACAGCCAGTGGAATTTGTAGCAGAAGCAAGAAACCCAGTGCTTTCTAATCCAAAGTGCTTAGCTGCTCCCTGAGTGGTCATCTTGGGTGAGACCGAATGAGGGAAGGATCAGAGCAGCCATGAACACCTGACAGAACCGTGGAGATAAAGGTGTGACACTCTTTTTTTTTTTTTTTTGTATCTGTTCATTGGTCTCTCTCTGTCTCCGCACCTCCATTCTGGTGACTAGAGGGGGTGTCTGAGTGAGTGGATACCCCACCTCTACCCTCAGAGGTTTCTATTATGCATACACACAGGTCGCCTCAAATTAAAAAGGGACAGTTTCCACTTAACAGCTGCACAAAACAACCACAGCCAAGCCTGAACTGTTTGTCACTAGGAAAAAGACATGAATGGGGGTTGTGGAGTGGGACAGACAGGCTAAAAAAGAAACAGGCCAAAATTTAAATCCTGAGTTACATCAAAACAACCAACAGTGACATCTTGAAATTTCTCAGGAAGAAGAGTGAAAAGGGAAGCCCATCTCCTTATCACATTTATCTGGAGGCAATCAGAAAGTATAAAAAATACCAAAACACACACCCATCTAAGTATTAAGGCCACAGATAACTCCTGAATATGCCCCCAAAGCAGAAACAGATGACCATATCAGCACATGTCCAGAAACGAGATAAAGTGACTGAGACAAATGAGCTGAAGGTAGACAGGCACTCCATACTGGAAGGAGAGCTTCTCAGGCTTTGGAAATGCCTGAGAAGGAATTCAGAAAAATAATTATAAAATGTATCAAAACACTTTACAATTGGCTTGAGAAAAATATGGAAGAAGTCAGGAAAGCATTACAGGAACAACCATATAAAATAAATATAGCATTGGAAACAATTCAAAACCTACAGAAAGAGGTCCAAATTATTAATAACAGAATATCAGAAATGGATAATACACTGAAAGGGCAAAGAAGTAGACTTGAAGAGATGGGAGCCAGAACTAGTTAGCTGGAAGATAAATCTCTCAATACTACTAAGATAGAAGTACAAACAGAAAAAAGGATTAAAAAAAACTGAAGAAGGTCTAATATTCATGTTGGACAACATGAAGAGGAATAACTTAAGAATTATTGTTATTCCGTAACAGGAATAATCACACAAGTCCACAGAGGATATAGCTGCTGAACTAAAATTTCCCTAACATCCTGAAAAATAAAAAGATAAGCATTGAAGAAGCTTAATGAACCCCAGGAAGGATAGACCCTAAAAGACAATCATCAAGACATATAATCAAGCTCTCCAATTTCAAAGATAAGGACAGAATCCTGAAAACAGCTAGGGAAGAGAGAAGTGTAACATACAAAGGCAAGCAAATCAGATTAATCTCTGATATCTCAACAGAAACCATGCAGGCAAGAAGGCAATGGGGAGATATATATAAAACCCTGAAAGAAAAACACTGCCAAATAAGAATCATCTACCCAGCAAAGCTGTCCATCAAATATGATGCTTTAATCAAAACTTTCCATGATAAACAGAAGCTAGGGATTTTGCCAAAGCCAACCCTGAGATGAAAAACATCCTAAAGGGAGTTCTGTGGACTGAGAATCAAGAACAGACAACAACCAGATATTGACGTACATGACAGCATCACCTGCAACTCAATCAACAAATGGAAGAGTCCAGAACAGAATAAAACTTTAAGAACAAATTCAGAGGATCTGGGAGGTCAATCTATGATCAAAACAATTACAATGTTAAAGAAGGTAAACATAGAGGAACAGAGATCCAGGTGGTGAGGTCAGGTAGATTACAGGATAAAATAGACTGTCTTGAATGGAGGGGAAAGTTATTGGAATATAAGGTAACCACAACAGTGGGGTTGGGGTAAGGGATTTAGGGGGAGGTGGAGGTAGGTGATGGTAGAGCAGATGGTAAGGACAGACTCATCATAGTTCAGGTGTTGGGGAGGGCAATACAAGAAGGGGAAGAACAAGGTAGATAGGGGAACACTGAGACAGGTTTGCATGGGCTAAGTGGGGCAGAGGTAAATAGTGGTGGATGCTCAACCTTGAAACAACAGGGTTCTGTGATACAGGGATCTAGGCATAATTTGAAGAGGGGAAATAATACTAAGATGCTTGACTGTCTTATGAATAGTGGTTTCCCTTGCCTACTGTTGTAAAATAGACATTTGAGTGGGATAGAAAGGAATGTTGGGCAACATGATTACAGAAACCTTGTAACTCCATCTTCAACCTATAACTGATTGGAATACATAAAGGGGGTTCTAGAACTTGCCCAGTGAAACAGGCCTCTTGCGGAGCCTTTGCAGAGTATAGGACCTTAGGTGGACTCCTGAGTCCCATCCAGAACCTTTTTAAGGTGGGACATTCCCACTAGAAAGGACAAGCAAACGGGCCTTGAATAGCTTTAGTAACAGAAGGTATACATCTTCAAAGAAAGATGATCAGGAAAAACCCAAAACAAAAATGGCAGCATGACTGGCTACTACAAGAATAAGCAAGCTGTTTGCTGGGAAGCATCAAGGCAAGCAATCATGTTCCTTCAGGACAAACCCCACTCTAAGACTGAAACTCAAAGGGAACACATGAGAAGGCATGTAAGTTTTCTGGTGATCATATTGTTCTACTGGTAAGTGGAAGAGGGGGAAAGACAGCAATGAAGAAGTGGGCTGAGTTCAACCATGGTACATAGACTCCTGTTGGCCTGGAGATGAGAGAGAGAAGAGGATGAACTGGTTGGTCCAAAGTGTGGTGAGACCTAGGACACCTGAGCCCATGGACAAGGACATAACCACAGAGGTCTAGAGCTGAGAGTGAAGCATCCAGCTGATATGAAGTGAGGGCACATGCACAATAATACCCAACCTTGCAGATATTACCCATTTAACCTAGCCTCGATGGCTTGATAATCAGAATTTGACTAGAGGAAGATTTAAAAAAAATTTTTTTTTTGATAAAGGAAACAAGGATAAATTGCTACAAGTTGAAGAACCTGGCCTATACTCATGGAGGTGGTGGTGGTGGTTGGTGGTTATGTGCCATGGAGTCGGTTCCAACACATAGCAACCCTGTATAGCATTTCCGAGGTTGTAAATCTTTATGGGAGCAGAAAGCCTCTTCTTTCTCCTGCGGAATAGCTGGTAATTTCAAACTACTGACCTTGAGGGTAACAGCCCAATTCATAACCACTATGCTACCAGAGTTCCTTATACTCATGGAGGTAGTAACTCTAAATATCAACAGAGAGGGAAGGAGTCTTCACATCAAGTATCAATGCTATCCCCTCTATACACAGGGTAGATAGGGATGGGCAACTTAGACATTGGCTACCTAAAAATAAAGGGAGATAAAGGCACGAAGTGACTGGCTTACAAGGTTTCAAAAGGGAGTTTGTATGGAAGAAGAAAGAGTCCCCACTGAATAGTTTTCATCTAGATGGGCCTTGTTAAAAGATTGGGATAAGATTCTTATGATTCAATAGTGAGTAATTGTAACCATGACTAATTGCGACTGTCACGATTGTAAAGGTGTAAGTTTTGTAACAAAAATGGGGAAGTAGTTAATCTTACATTCTGGAAACAAAGGACCCTAGGACCATCAAGGGAGAAGAGCACAAGCAGAATGTGGGACCTTGTCCAGAGAAGCAGTGACACCAGAGATGGAGGCAGAGATGGAGACATGGCGAGAGGTAGCAGCTGAGGACTTTAGATTCATGGGAAGAGAGGAACTAAGAGCTAGTGGCCAGGAGGCCGACTTGCAGAATGTGCCCTTTGGTGGTGTAAGTTATTATATAAGCCTGAGTGTTTTGTTTTGTTTTGTTTTTTTAAAAAAAGAGCTAAAGTGAATAGAGAGAAATACTGTTAACTGATGGTGTACGTGGAGGGGATTGTAATCATTGTGATGAAACAAGGTGTATGATTTGTTCGATGTAAAACTGATGATCAGCTCTGTAAGCTTTCACTCAATCCACAATAAAAACTTAAAGGGAAAAACAATAACAACAACAACCAAAACAAACTCACTTCTATCAAGTTAGTTTCTGAGACTGTACATTTTTATGGGAACAGAAAACCTCATTTTTCTCTCACAGAGCACCTGAAGGATTTGAACTGTGGACCTTGTGATTAGCAGTCCAGTGCTTATTCTACAGTGTCACCAAGTCTCTTAACCTTTAGATTGTCATTGTTAAGTGTCGTTGAGTTGATTTTGGTACATGGTGACTCTTTATAGGGTTTCCGAGGAGCAACAGGTGGGTTTGAACCTCCAATCTTGAGGTCAGAAGTCCAATACTTATCCTACAGCGCCTCACCAGGAATCCACTTTTAGATTGTTGTTGTTGTTGTTAGGTGCCATCAAGTCAGTACCGACTCATAGCAACCTTATGCACAGCAGAATGAAACACTGCCCAATCCTGGGCCAACCTCACTACTGTTGCCACGCTTGATTTCATCGATGCTGCTGCTTCGCCAATCCATCTCGTTGAGGGGTCTTCCTCTTTTTCTCTGACCCTCCAACTTACCAAACATGATATCTTTCTCCAGCAACTGGTCCTTCCTGACAATATGTCCAAAGTATGAGAGACGAAGTTTGGCCATCTTGGCCTCCAAGAAGCACTCTGGCTGCGCTTCTTCCAACACAGATCTGTTTGTTCTTTTGGCAGACCATGGTACTTTCACTATAACTCAAAAGCATCAGTCCTTCTCTGGTCTTCCTTATTCACTGCCCAGCTTTCACATGTATATGTATATGTTGTTGTTGTTGTGAAGTGCCGTCGAGTTGTTTCCCACCCATAGTGACCCTGTATAGAGTTTCCCGAGGAGCAGCTGGTGAACTTGAACCACCGACCTTGCAGTTCAAACGGCTTTGCAGTATGGTGCATTAACCCACAGTGCCACACCAGGACTCCTCGCATATGAGGTTATTGAAAATACCATGGCTTGGGTCAGGTGCAGGTTAGTCCTCAAGCTAACATTTTGCTCTTCAACACTTTAAAAAGGTCTTGTGCAACAGATTTGCCTAATGCAATACATCCTTTGATTTCTTAACTGCTGCTTCCATGAGTGTTGATAGTTGATCCAAGAAAAATGAAGTTCTTGACAACTTCAATCTTTTATCTGTTGATAAGAATGTTGTTTATTGGTCTAGTGGTGAGGATTTTTTATATATATATATATTGAGATGTAATCCATACCGAAGGCTGTGCTCTT
>NW_006408606.1:7165194-7167824 GCF_000296735.1 Chrysochloris asiatica | reverse complement strand
AACCATTCAGTGTTCCCATGTTCTGTTCGAACAACTGCCTCTTGGTTCATGTACGGATTCCTCATGAGCACAATTAAGTGTTTCAGAATACTCATACTTCTCAATGTTGTCCATAGCTTGTAATGATCCACACAATTGAAAACCTTTGTGTAGTCAATAAAGCATAGGTAAACATCATTCTGATATTCTCTGCTTTCAGCCAAGATCCATTGGACATCAGCAATGATATCCCTCGTTCCACGGCCTCTTCTGACTCTGGCTTGAATCTCTAGTGCAAACTGTTCATACTACTCAGAAACCTCTGCCCCTTAAAGCAGCCACTAACTCCTGCGTCTCTTTCTTATCATATAATATCTATCAATATTTAAAATGCATCAGCTTTATGACCCAATCCTCTCCTCTTGGAATCAGTCTTATGAAGTGATTTCTTTAAAATTAGATGTACAAGGCAGTTTTCAGCAATACTATATGGCAGTGTAGGATAAGCACAGGACTGCAAGGTCGGTTTGAACCACGAGGTCGGTGGTTCAAACTCACCAGCTTCTCTATGGAAACTCTAAGCAGAGTCACTGTAAGTCAGAACCAACTTGATGGCACTTAACAACAACAACAACAACTAATAGGGTAGTAAGCAAAACAAAACACTAGAAACATCCTAAATTTAGATCAGTAAGGAAATGATTAAATGAATGATGTCATATCCATACTGTACAACCATTTGTTGTTAAGTTGTTAAGTCGGTTCTGACTCACAGCAACCCTGTATAGTAGTATGTCATTTGATTTTTTGACTACTATTACCATGAGTGTTAATTGTGAATCCAAGCAAAATGAAATCTTTGAACCGCTGACCTCTCAATTCAAACAACCTTGAGGCCCAGTGCTTATCCTACAGTGCAACCCCAGGATTCCACAAATGGTTAAGTTCAAGACTGTTAACTGAAAGATTGGTGGTTCAAACCCATATTTGAGGCTCCTCACAAGTAAGGCCTGGAAACCTGCCTCCAAAAGATCACAGCCTTGAAAACCCTCTGCACATAGGGAGTTCTCATGAATTGAAATTGATTCAACCGCAACCACCACCACCATCAGTACTATAAAAACTAGCACTGACTAAGCAGTCATTATGTATAGGCTCTGTGCTAAGTAGATTTATGTAGATTATCCCATTTATACTGAAAAAGGTAGGCTATTATCCCATACACAGTTTAGGGAAGTGGAACCTAAGAGACTTTCAAAGTGGTTTAACTGTCCCAAGATCACACAACTTGCAAACTAACAGAGTTAATATTCAAATTAAGGAACTATATAAAGGAGAAAAATCTTAAAAGATGTTTTAGTTTCTTCATGCTGCTGAAATGCCAAAAAAAGAGGGTGGTTTTAATGAAAAAAATTTGTTTTCTCACAGTTGTTGTTGATGTTGTTAAGAGTTTGGTTTTGACTCATAGTGACCCTGTATAGGGTTTCCAAGGGCAGTTGGAATTCACGGCATAGGTCTAAGGAAAGTCTTTCTCCCTCCTATGGCTCTAGGGAAAGGTCTTTGTCTCATTTAAAATTCTGTTTCTTTGCCTTTGGAATCTTCATGTGGCCTGGCATCTATTTTCTCCTACCTATCTTTTCTTTCTGTTGTGCTTTAGGATAAGCAGTGGACCATAAGTCCAGTTTGAACCTCAATGTTGGCAGTTGCTCCTGGTGGTATTGTTGGTGGTAGACCGTGGAGTCAGTTCCAACTCATAGCCACTCTGTATAGGGTTTCCAAGGCTGTAAATCTTTATAGAAGCAGAAAACCTCATCTTTCTCCTGCAGAACAGCTGGTAGTTTTGAACTAGCTGACCTTGAGGTTAGCAGGCCGACTCGTAACCACTACGCTACCAAAGCTCCTTAGCAGATGCTCCTGTTGTTGTTGTTATTGTTAAGTGCTATAGAGTCGATACAGACCCATAGCGACCCTGTATACAGTTTCCAAGGAGCAGTTTGTGAGGTTGAACCACCGACCTGCTCTTTCATATCTGCAATATATTTAGTTTAAGACAAAGCCTACAGTGATGTATATGCTATGGTGAACACAGTGGCTCTCAGAGATAAACACTGGACTGTTAACCACAGGTTGGTGATTCAAGTTCAACTCAGGAGAAAAATTAGACTTTCTGCTCTTGCAAATATTTAAAGCCTCAGAAACCTTATTGTTGTTGTTAAGTGCCAGTAAGTTTGTTCCAACTCATACTGATCCTGTGTAGGGTATCTAAGGAGCATCAGGTGTATTTGAACTGACACTCTTGCAGTTCAAACAAATCTTGTGGTTCAGTGCTTATCTTATAGCACCATACCCAGACTCCTGGAAACCCTATATAGGGTCACTATGAGTCTGAACCCATGACACTTAACAGCAGCAACAACAACACTGATATGACCCCATTAATACGACAAAAAGAGCCTAATTCCCAAGTGGTATTAGGATTTGTTGTTGTTGTTGTTAGGTGCCATTGAGTCGGCACCGACTCATAGCAACACTATGCATAACAGAACGAAACACTGCCCGGTCCTGGGCCAACCTTAAAATTGTTGCCACACTTGAGCCCATTAATGCTGCCACTTGGCCAATCCATCTCGTTGGGGGTCTTCCTCTTTTTC
>NW_006408606.1:7156390-7162964 GCF_000296735.1 Chrysochloris asiatica | reverse complement strand
GGGCCCAAGAGTCCCCAAGTCTTGCCACACTGCTGGCTAACCAGGTCTTCACCCGGGTTCACTTAGCTCACCGCTTCATTGCTGTTTTTTCCTCACTTCCCCTTATCGGTGTCAAGCATGGTCACCAATCACAGCGTGTATTCCCGTAACCATTTCCTTTTGATACAATGACTCTGTACCAAATTCTTTCCATCTTCTTTTGATTTTTTCTGCATCATTCAATAATTTGCCCAGAGAATCCTTTAGTATGAAAATCGAAACTTGAATCTTTTCTTCAGTTCCCCCAGCTTGAGAAATGCTGACTGTGCTCTTCCTTTATTGTTTTCTGACTCCAGATCTTTGCACACTTTGTTGTAGTATTTGACTTGATTTCTTGAGCTGACCTTTGATATTTTCTGTTCAGCTCTTGTACCTTCTCATTTCTTTCATTTGCTTTAGCATCTCTGTGCTGGAAAGCAAATTTCAGTGTCTCTTCTGACATCCATTTTGATCTTTTCCTTTCTTTCATTCTTAATGACTTTTTGCTTTTTTCATGTATGATGTTCTTGATGTCTTCCCACAACTCTTCTAGTCTTCAGTCTTTAGTGTTTAACATATCAAATCTGTTCTTCAGATGATCTCTAACTTCATGTGTGATAGATTCAATGTTATATTTTGGCTCTCGTGGACTTGTTTTCATTTTCTTCAGCTTCAGTTTGAATTTGCATATAGACAATTGATGGTCTGTTCTACAATATGCCCCTGGCCGTGTTTTGGGTGATGATATGGAGCTTTTTCCATCATCTCTTTCCTCAGATGTAGTCAATTTGGTTTCTGTCTATTCCATGTGTATAATTGTCTCATGCTGTCTAAAGAAGATATTTGAAATGAGGAAATAATTGATTTTGCAGAATTCTATCACGAGATCTCCAGCATCATTTTTATCACCAAGGCCATATTTTCCAACTACTGAGCCTTCCTCTTTGCTTCCAACCTTTGCATTCCAATTACCAGTAATGATCAATACACCTTGATTGCATGTTTGATCAATTTCAGATTGAAGAAGTTGATAGAATTCTTCTATTTCATCCTCACTGGCTTTAGTGGTTGGTACATAAGTTAGAATAATAGTGGTATTAACTGGGCTTCCCTGTAGGCACATGGATATTAATCTATCACAGACAGCATTGTACCTCGTGACTGATCTGGATATGTTCTTTTGACAGTGAATATTAAACACCATTCCTCTTCAATTTCTCATTCCCGACATAGTAAACCATGTAGTTGTCAGATTGAAAATGGCCAATAGAAGTCCATTTCAGATCACTAATGCCTAAGATATCTATGCTTATGAGTTCCATTTCAATTTTGACAATTTCCAATTTTCCTAGAATCATATTACGTACGCTCCTTGTTCCGAATACTAATGGACGTTTACAGCTGTTTTTCTTCATTTTTAGTTGTGCCCCATCAACAAATGAAGGTCGCGTGGGCTTTACTCCATTTGTGTCATCATGGTCAACTACTCTGAGGAGGCAACTCTTCTCCAGTTGCATTTTGAGTAACTTCCAACCTGAGGCGCTAATTTTCCGGCACTACATCTGACAGTGTTTCTCTGCTATTCATAGGGTTTTCAGTGACTAAATATTCAGAAGTAGTTCGTCTTTCCTTCTTCCTAGTCTGTCTTCATCTGGAAACTCATCTGAAACCTGTCCACCTTGGGTGACCCTGCTGATATTTAAAATACCCGTGCCATAACTTCCAGAATCATAGCAACTCACAAGCCACCACAGAGCAAAAAACTGAATGACAATGATGGGGTATTAGGATTTACAATACATACATTTTGAGGAACTCATTTCAATCCATAACAAAAGATCGGTACCAAGGTGTGAACAATGGTATTCCTTTAAATTGGTGGGATTATGAACAGAATTTCTTTTCCTTTTTAAAAAGCAAAGCTTATGTACCTTCCATCTATTCAAATCCAGGTTTCATCGGTCCATGCTTGGTCTTTACACTAGCCTCCTAGTCTCTGGTTTTCTCCCAAACATCCTGGCACAAGTCTTGGATCTGTCTGTCACTCATCTCCAGTAAATCCCCCTGCCTTCATTCTTCTGGCTTAAATTATTTGGCCATTTCCTAATAATCCAAATTTGCCTCCTCTAGGATCCAGCATGGAATCCTAGTGTGGTGCTGTAGTTTAAACAACTGGATGGTTAGCCACAAGGTCATTGGTTCAAACCCCTAGCTGTTCCTCATAAACCCTAAACAGGGTTACTATAAATCAGAACTGACTACATGGTACTTAACAACAACAGGATTCAGCATGATTAGTTCTGCAACAAAAAGCTTCATTTTTTCACTGCCCTCTGTGCCCACGTTTCATGTCTTTGTGTCAGTTGTGCCTGCTGCACACAGAGTCCCCTCTCTCCTATCTGTCCTGAATCACTCACAGCTGACCAAGACCCACCACTCCAGGGAATTGTCCCTGGTTCTGACAACCTTCATTGACCTCTCTTTTTCATGATTTCCTGTGTCATCTATACCATTCAACTTGGCACTTGATTACATTCTTGTCTTGTTATTTAACTATTTCATGTGTGCTTTCTTCCAAGTTGGATAATATCTCCCCGGAGGCAGATAGCATCTATTTTCCTGTTTTGAAACGGCATACCACTCAACACCGTTCTGTATCTCTAGCAGATGTCCAAAAAACATGTTTTTAATTATATCAACAAATCCGTGTTGGTATGTTTAAAATGAATACTGTCTATTAACAAAATAATAGATTGCATGGAAGTAAAACAGAAAATAATGACATTGCAGCCAGAAAATAATACAAGTTATATAGTAAGTCTTGACCTGGGCTAAGTCTATGACATAATAATCTATTCTAGTAACCCCCTAAACTTTGTGGCTCATCTAAAGCCTGTTCCCATGTCTTGGTTCAGTCATACCCAAGTTTTTGCATAGAGGGAACAGATGGAACCATGAGAATGTAGCTCAAATCAGTTTTATGTTGACCTTGGTATTTTAACAGTGATTTAATTTCTGTCTCTCTTCAGAGGAACTGAATTCCTGCTTATTGCCCCAATCCTCCTGTGACTGGCTTTCCCATCTTTGAATTGAAGGTCTCCATGGCTGACATCCCATGCCAGCTAGATTCCCTATGCCAACCATTTGCCTGACTTGAATTCTATGGGGACTACCTTAGACCTATCCTTAGATGCTTACCTTGGGTTTTGAACTAGGCTTGAACCTTTAGTTAATGGCACTAATATTAATTCAGCTCTGGGTTTCATGCCTAATTTGGGATTTGTGGCAAAGATTTATTAGAATCCCAAATAACTCCTTTGAGGCCTCATTCCCATATCCAGCATAGAATCTTCTTCACCCCTGTGAGAATGCCCAGAAAACCATCCTGACTGCTGGTGGCTTGGCCTGACTGCTGGTGCCTCATCCTCTCTGAGCAACCACACCTGGGACCAGACCAGTCAGAGGAAATAGAGCAACCAAACTTTCTATAAGATTATAAACACATTTGAAAAATACCCTTCAAGGAAGATGGAGTAAGCAAATCTGTGCTGGTGTCACTGTGGGTTAGGTGTTGGACAGCTAGCTGCAAGGTCAATGGTTCAAATCCACCAGCTGCTCTTTGGGATAAAGTTGAGACTGTCTGATCCCATAAAAATGTGCAGTCTCAGAAACTCTAAATATAGTCACTATGAGTCAGAATTGACTTGTGACAGTGGGTTTGGTTAGGCCTACTAGAGAATAAGGCAATTATCAGCTAAGCAGGGATTGGTAAAGGAGAAGTTAACTTCAAGGAATGTGACCTTCACACATACAAAAAGTAATCTCTCCCAAAATTATACTGTGAAGTTCTCAGCTGATTTTGACCAGGATTGATTCAGTGTCTTGCTTATTCATTGTCACATCTAATAACCATTGAAAGGCAATTTTGAAAATGCCCTCTGTGTACAGTAGTTTTTCTTGATAAAGGGCTGCTTGTGAGTCTGAACTCAGTTGCACCAAGATAACCACGGTCAGTTCTGGGGATGTAGTGGTGGCACCAATGATGATGAGAAGGAAGCAGATGTTAGGTCCAGATTCCCAGCCCTCAGCA
The DNA here is from genome assembly GCF_000296735.1 of Chrysochloris asiatica. Lineage (NCBI taxonomy): Eukaryota > Metazoa > Chordata > Mammalia > Afrosoricida > Chrysochloridae > Chrysochloris > Chrysochloris asiatica. Next base: position 7,158,856 of record NW_006408606.1, on the reverse strand, counting down.
CTAGAAGTGGTGGCACCCTCTGCCTCTGAGAGCTTCATTCTTAGTTTTCTTAGTCTGCCCAATCAATTCTAGGAAACTGGCAGATTATAAAGAAGATAGCTACCCATCCAAGTAAAAGTGACCACTATCCCAACATGGCACCCAAAACACTTTTGATCCCTTCTCCAGATATTTAGGGCCAAAGACATTCTGCTAAGGAGGTAGCAGGCAGAGAAATGATGAAGACCTTAGACTTCTTCACATTCAGACAGTTCTGAGTCTGAATCCCAACCCTGCTGCTAGCTAGCTGTGTGATCTCTGGCAAATCACCCCCATATCTCCAGTACACAAAAGTCATAACGACTTTGACAGTTGTGAAGACAAAAATGAAACAATGAATGTGAAGTGTGACCCAGGCCTAATCTTTAATAAGACCTCATCAGCTCAACATCCCCTTTCTCCTGGTCTGGTTCTAAGCAAGGACATGTGTATCCTTCTTTTAATATACATCCTGTTGAAATCTAAACAATTCCATTTTTCTCTGGTGGCCATCACCTGTTCTTTTTTACAGGGATTATTTAGGACTGAGTGTATCATCTGATATAATTTTTTTCAGAATTTCCTTTTCTGAATCATATTCCTGGTCAGGGGTGGGGCTGAGGGGAGATCACTTTAGTATTTCTGAATGTTCTGAAATTTTTCCCAAGTCCAGGACTCACGTCAGCCTGAGAGTTCCTTTTTTCATTTTGACCAATCCCAGGATGATGCAGTTGGGTTTTTTTCCTTTCTTTTTTCCCTAGGTTCCGGGAAGTTACACAATAGCCATTAAGTTCTTTTTCGTCAGAATTAAGTCAGGAATAGAAAAGTTCCCTTGTTGTTTCCTTTGGCTTGTAGATGACAAGAATATCGTGAAGACTGGCAAGGATTTAGAATATAGTTTGCTTTGAACTGAATGAGATTTCTAGTAAAGCCTGAGCCATTGAAGCTAGTTCCTATCATCACTTATTTTCCTGTTTATTATCCAGTATTGATAAAGCATTTCCCCACATCACCCTCATAACAATAAACCAGCAATAGCTCATATTTAGTGTGCATTTTCAATGTGTTTACCAGGCACCTAGCTAAGCAGTCTAGGTACATTGTGTTTTAAAGCTCCAAAACAATGCCACGCGATAAATGCTGTTGTTTATAAATGCTATTATTGGTTCCTGGTTTCTATTTTACAGATACAGCAGTGCTGGTGTGGTGTTACGGGTTAATGTGCTGGACTGCAAGGTCAGTTTGAACTGCAAGGTCAGCGGCTCAAGTTCACCAGTTGCTCTTGGAAACCCTATACAGGGGTGCTAAGAGTCAGAACTGACTCAATGGCACTTGACAACAAAAATAACATTTTACAGATATGGAAACGGAGGCACAGAGAGATTGCATCATTTGCCTAAAGCCACATGACTTTCAAGTAGAGAGCCAGGATTCTAACCCCAGAGCCTGTCTTTTAAATACAACTTTACTGCTTTTCATGCCTGGTTCCAGCGCTAGTTCCCCAACTTAGCTTTCTGACCTTGAAAAAGTTACTTAACATCTGCTTTCAATTTCCTCTTCCATAAAGATGGAAATAGCAATATCAACATTGCAAGGACTGTTAGGAAAATGAGATAGATAATATATGAGGAAGTAGGTAGCCCAGTTTCCAGTAAAGAGCAGTTCCTTAGGGAAATTGGAACCCTTATCTATTGCTAGTAGGAATATAAAATGGTATAGCCATTGTAGAAAACAGCGTGGCCATTCCTCAAGAAACTAAAAATAGAACTACCATTTGTTGTTGTTGGTAGGTGCTTTCCAGTCGCTTCTGACTCAAATTGACCATATGTACAACAGAACAAAACACTGCCCAGTCCTGCACCATCCTTACAATTGTTGTTATGTTTGAGCCCATTGTTGCTGCTACTGTATCCGCCCATCCCACTGAGAGGCTTCCTCTTTTTCACTGACCCTCCACTTTACCAAGCATGATATCGTTCTCCTAGGACAGTCATGTAACCCAGCTAGCTATTCTACTTCTAGGCATGTATCTAAAAGACTTAAAAACAGATTAAAAAAAAAACAAAACAACAGATTCAAGAGAGACTTGTACACTAATGTTTATTGCAGCACTATGCAAAATATCCAAAGGTGGGAACAAACTAACTGTCCAGGGACAGATGCATGTATAAACACAATGTGGTACATACATACAGTGGAATACTACTCAGTTGGCAGGAGAAATAAGTCTTGATGAAGTCTTGACCCCCAATAAGATGGATTGGCACAGTGGCAGTAGAGATGGGCTCAAGTGTAGTAGCAATTGTGAGGATGGCATAGGGTAGTTATAGGTCAGAACTGACTCGGTGGAACTTAACACCAAGACATACTACAGTATGGATGGAGTTTAAAGATGTTGTTGTTGTTGTTGTTGTTGTTATGTGCCATGGAGTCTGTTCTGACTCATAG
>NW_006408606.1:7144796-7156290 GCF_000296735.1 Chrysochloris asiatica | reverse complement strand
CATGGAGTCTGTTCTGACTCATAGTGACCCTGTACAGGGTTTCCGAGGCTGTAAATCTTTACAGGAGCAGAAAGCCTCATCTTTCTACCATGGAACAGCTGGTAGTTTCGAACTGCTTAGCTTGCGGCTCGCAGCCCGACTCATAACCACTATGCTACCAGAGCTCCTTTTAAAGACATTATGCTGAATAAAATGCTGAATAAAATAAGTCAATCACAAAAGAACAAATATTGTATGAACTCACTTCTATAAAAAAGAAGAAATGGAAAAAAGAGAGAGAGAAAAAAAAAAAAAGCAGTTCCTGGTAAAAGCAGCTGTCAGTGGCAGGAATATCTGGCTCCAATACTTCCACCTTCCTGTGGCATTTTCTATCTCCTATGATTGCTGTTTCCACCAGTTCTCCACACCCAAAATGTTCCTTTCCTTTCACACATTAGTGGTTTGGAAATCGGATTCCATCTTATAATCAATGTGTATACTTGAGGAAGTTTAACTTGCTAGACAAAGAAATCAACTACACATGGAAATAATATTGCATTTTAAAAAAATTGATTGTTGTTGGTAAGTGTCATTGAGTCTATTTAGACTCAAGTAAGTGGTTTAGACTCCAATATCTAAGTGGTCCTGGGAGGCGCTGTAGGATAAATCACAGGACTATGAGGCTGGCAGTTCAAGGTTACCAGCTGATTCTCAGAAACCATATACAGGGTTTGTTGTTCTTGTTGTTAGGTGCCATTGAGTCAGTATGGACTCATAGTGACCCTATGTACAATAGAATGAAACACTGCCTGGTTCTGAACCAATCTCACAATAGTTGCCATGTCTGAGCCCGTTGCTGCCGCCACTGTGCCAATCCATCTCATTGTGGGTCTTCCTCTTTTGCTCCCACCCTCCACTTTACTAAACATGATATCCTTCTCCAGAAACTTGTCTCTCCTGACAACATGTCCGAAGTATGAGAGATAAAGTCTGGCCATCCTGGCTTCCAAAGAGCACTCTGGCTGACTTCCAACATAGATCTGTTTATTCTTTTGGCAGTCCATGGTACTTTCATACAGTTACTTGAGTCTAAACCAGCTTGATGGCACTTAAGAACAACAATCAATCAATCAAAAAAATATGCAATATTATTTCCATGTGTATTTGATTTCTTTGTCTGGCAAGTTTATTAGTAACTGGAAGGCAACAGCCAGTCGTATCTTGAATTTTTTTGAGTTCTCTCAATACGACGCATCATACACCCTGTTGTTGTTCAGTGCCTTAGAGTCAGTGGTGGGGGGGGGTGTTGTGTGCCACAAAGTTTTTTCCGACTCAAAGTGACCCTGTTTACGGTTTTTGAGGCTGTAAATCTTCACAGGAACAGAAATTTCATCTTTCTCCCATGGAGCAACTGGTAAATTCAAACTGCTGACCTTGAGGTTAGCAGCTCAGCTCATAACCATTACACTTACCTGGGCTCCTTTTTGAGTACTCATTACATACATGTTTGTCAAAAGTGAATTCAGCTGCCCTTTATTGTGCTGCGAGTCCCCAGGTGGCACAAACTTTTGAGCAGTGACTACTAATCAAAAGGTTGGCAATTCAAACCGGAAGTGCCTCAGAAGAAATGCCAGGTGAGCTGCTTCCAGGAGGCTTGTTGTTGTTGTTGTTGTTATGTGCCGTGGAGTCGGTTCCGACTCATAGTGACCCTGTACAGGGTTTTCGAGGCTGTAAATCTTTACGGGAGCAGAACGCCTCATCTTTCTCCCGTTGGTAGTTTCGAACTGCTGACCTTAAGGTTCACAGCCCGATTTGTAACCACTACGCTACCAGAGCTCCATTCCAGGAGGCTACAGCCTTGAAAATACTGTGACGTAGTCTTACTCTGCACATACGGGCTGATCATGAGTCAGAATAAACTCAATGGCAACTGTTTCTTGTGGGGGGGGTTTGGTTTTGGTGTTTTATCGAGTGAGTAAAAGATTCAGGGGATAGAGTTGGATGGTGTGGTGTGTATTTTCCTAACAGAATCGTTTGGTTTCCTGTAGAGCATCCCTCCATATTTCCAACCCCCTCACCAGGCTTCTTAGAGGTAATCAGCGGAAACAACATTCATGAAACACCCCCTCTCCCTAAAGACCCTTTCTACTCCTGTAGCTTTACCAGGAGATACATTAAAGGAAAGAAGCCAGTTTAGCCAGAGGGTAAGGAGAAAATTAATTTGTCTGGCCCACTGTGCTAAACTCAGGCCCTAAGGAGTTGTTACAGAGAGAAAGAGTGTGTGTGTGTGTGTGTGTGTGTGTGTGTGTGTGTAAGTGTGTGTGTATGCGCACTCAGTCTCTTGGTGAGTGCGTTTGCACCCGCTAGCGATTAGGACATGCTGAAGCAAACATCTTAGTGAGACTTTATAAGCCAGTTAATGCGTTTAGGAAATGGACCTTGCTGATGGAGTACAGGCTGAGCTGGGGCAGGAAATCTTTAAAACAAGAGCTTGAGATGGTGTCCTTTGGGCCGCCTCAGCAGTTTTCATGCCTGGTTTTTTGGTTTTGTTTTGTTTTGTTTTGTTTTATAAGACTTTTATAACTCTATCACTAGAAAGTAAACAAATTAATAAAAATTAACTAGTCTGAAAGTTGGTCTGCTAAACCTCAGCCTGGAGATATTTTCCCTACTGAAATTAAAGTTTCTGAATGATTTGTCTATAAAGAAGTAAAGCTAGGGGGCTTTTTTTTCCCTCACACCTTAATGGTTTGGAAATTACAAAGAGCAGATTGATGAGCTGCACTATCCTTCAGGATTGCCTCCTTTTTTCTGTAAAAATGTGACAGAAACAACATTTGTGTGGAACAGACTTCTGTAGCATAAATACAGGGCTGTAAATATTCTACAAAGTTCCACTAATCGGATTTTGAAAAAGGTCAAGAGTTATTCAGCGTATATTGTACACATGGAAACCTCCTTTTGGGATAACAGGGGTTTTCTTTGTTTTTCTTTGCGTTTTCCTCTTTAGTTTCCTTTTTGATTGACATGGTCAAATGCTGGAGTTGCTTATGGTGGAAATGTGTCCTGCTTTTCTTTGTTACTTACAGAAACTGAAACACAGACCATGATGAGCTCTACTCGCCTAACAAAACAAAGATATGACATTTTAGACAATACAATTTTAAACAAAATGTACTGCTTTTCATTTCATTCAGCTCATGTTCTGTGTAGTAACAGCCCAGATGGGTCATCACAATGGGAAAAATCCACAGGAGGGGACACCCCTTCTCTCTGTTGGGGATTATTTGGTTTGGTAATTAATGAAGGATGAAGGGGCCTTTTCTATATTTTTTTTTTGCTAAAAAATTTACATTAACACTACTCCTCAAATGTTTGTCAGCCCTCCTATTATTGCCCATTCTGCAGGGCGACTGATTCACACAACCCCACGGGGCACAATTCAAACTGGGTCCAATGCACGCAGCTTTGAGGTCCTACAATCCCTGGAAGGAACAGAATGGTAAATGACCAATTTTCTTTCTTTCTTTACCATGAGGTTTCTGTTTCTGATCCTGCACCCTCATGACCTAAAATGCCCTATATAATTCCTCCCTCTTTACCTCTCTCACATTCGATTTCCTGCTTCCATGACAGCCTCCCTCCAGCCTTGGCTTTATTACCTCTCTTCTTGGATGACACTCACGTGTCAAAAGTTTGAAAGCCGTGTTCTCCAGAGTGTCTTCTTTGGGACACTAGTCCTGAGAAATGCTTCTCAACAAAATAAGTTTTATTGAATAGTGGTCAATTCAGTTTGGGAAAAGCTTTATAACACAGCACACGTTTGATATTTAATATTAACAAGATTAAAATAAGCCTTGGAAAAATCCTATGGTTTGTTTTTTGGTAGAGTCATGAGGAGAAATGGAAGAGAGAATGGACAATGGTCCCTCAGAGACCTGCCGCCACTGCACATTTCTATACTAACACCTTTTTTACCACCTAGTCTATTCTGCTGCTTGGGTAAATGTAAATCAACAAATAGAACACATATTTGCTTATTGAGCTACTATTATACCTAAAGTGGTATCCTTAGTAAACTGATAAAGAAGACTTATTGCTGTTGAGTCCATTGCCACTCATGGTGACCCTGTAGGACAGAGTGGAGCTGCACCTTAGGGCTCCGAGGCTAGAAATCTTTACAGAAGCAGATGGCCACAGAACTTGTGTGGAGTGGCTGGTGGGCTCCAAAACCTTTCAGTTTGCCACAGAGCACTTAATCATTGTGCCCCCCAAGTCTCCTTGGTATCCTTAGTGTAGCTGAGAAATTAGAACTAGAAGCAGCAATTCTAACCCATATTCCAGTAATTAGCCCATTTACTGAACTTGACAGCTGGCTTGCTTTCAAACCATCATTGAGAGCATATAAATGCTATTTGTGCTGCAAAATTGAAGCTGCTTCCTCCTATCTGCATCATATCTTTTCTCTTGGACCGTTACTATTTTACTCTTGGTTTATCTCCTAACACTAGATCTGGAGGTTTCAAACTTTTATCTCCAGCTTCTATAACTACCTCATCTAAAAACAATGACCCATCACTCCCCTATCATATGTTATTTGATAGTTGGAAACACTTAGTATTATTTGAAATTCTTTGATCTGTTTTGTTTTGTTTTTTAGTGTCTGTCTTCCCCATCTGTAAAATGTGAGGTAGGAACTTGGTTTGCCTTATTCATGTTTGTGTTATTGTGTCCCTAGTTCCTACAGCAGTCTAAGTACACAGTAAGAGCTCAATTAATATACAGCTGCAGGGGTGAATGAGTGAGAGAGTGAGTGTGTGAGTACGTAAGCAAATGAGTGAATGAGTAAGTCTTAGAACCACCGCTTCTGAAAGTTTCTGTCAGAATCTGATCATTTACAAAAGCAGGGTGTGCATACTCCCTTGATTCCCATAGGATGACATTGAGAGCGACGATAGGACCCAGTTACTATTGTCTCTGTCAAAAGAGATGCTTGAAGTCAGATTATCTGACAGCCCATCAAAGCTAATTCTGGTCCTAGGGAAGTGATGCTCTGGCAAAAACAAATGGGTCCAGTTTATATATAACTGAGTGGGAGGACAAGTGAGAACTCGCCTTTGCTTTGCTCAGGGGCAGAGGTTTAACAGGAAAGAGAAGAAGGAGAGTGAGTTGATGACATGAATGTTGTGATAAGAAAAGGTAGAAGGAGTATCAACAGTTATACAATAAAAAAGAATTATAAAATTTTAGTTGGAGAGACCCTTAGAAGAACAAATCCTACCCTGTAACTTGGCTCTCCTTGACAGCAGCCTTGCTAAGCAACTATTTTTTATTAATGCAAGTACATCTGTGATGGGGAGTTTAATACACAGTGTTCCTGCTTGTCGTTGTTTTAAGTGCTGTTTATTGGGCACCTTCTTTGCGCCACTTTCTACCATCATGCATGCTGTGTGTGCACTACCTCACTTCAGGAGCATCATTTGTAGAGACTGTGATGTGAATGACAGTCCCCAAATCTATGCAGTGTGGCACCTTGGAGGCCGTGTTCTACCTAATTCTCCCTTACAACCCAGAGGGGCAAAGCCAGGATTTAAACCCCAAAAGTTTCTCCTTAACATGAACATCTCCTTGTAACTTCTGCCCAAGGGTTTTGTGAAAGCCTCCAGAATACTGTCAGCCTTACCTTCACTAAGTTCCTCTTCTTCTCCTTTTCCCCTCACATCGCTGATACGAGAGCTTCTTAAAATTAAAATTAGGTAAAGTCACTTAACATTTCCCAACGGTTCCCTTTGCACTTGTAATAAAGGCCAAATTCCTTACCATGATTCACAAGGCCAGCAAGACTTACTCTGCCTTTCTCAGCCCCAGCCACTCTCTTCTTCACTTGCTTGGCCTTCCGTTACACTATTTTACTCTAGAGTACCCAAACACACCATGCTTTTTGTCAATCAGAGTCTCTGTACTCTTGATAACCCTACTGAGCAAGCTAAATAAAACCCCAAACCAAACCAATTGTCTTCAAGTGGATTCAACTAATAGTGGCCTCAGGTGTGTCAGAGTAGTACTATGTTCTACAGGGTTTTCAATAGCTGGTATTTTGAAAGTGATTGCCAGTTCTTTCTTCTGTGGCATCTCTAGGTAGACTTGAATATTAGCTGTCAAGTACAAAACCACTTGCAGCACCCAGGGACACTCTTCTTTCTTTAGGTCTTAGTTTAATATCATCTTCTCCCTGGCCAATACCTAAATCCTCCCATGCTTTCTATCTTCTTCCCTTACTTATTTCTTTCTTAGGATTTTTAATCTCATTTAACCACTCTCCTCTATCTGGATACAAACTCATGGAAGCAGAGACTGTGTCATTTTGTCCACCACTGATTCCTTACAGAAAGCATTCCATTCTATAAACATTCGTTGAATGGATGAAGGAATGAATGAATGCCCTCTAAGCATTTGTAGGCAGTTATCTCTAATAGGCCTATTCTTTTCCCAGACAAAATGTACTCACTTCCATCATGTATTCACGGTGCCCTCTTGGTACAGAATCATTTTTTTGTATATTTCCTTGAAGTATGATCACAGTATTCCAGGTGTGATTTAATGTGAACCGAATACAGAAGAATTGTCTCCTCCCCCTTTCTTTCCATGATGGAGACCAAGAGTTTGGTTAAGGTAGGTGGATGAATCAGTTAACAAATTGTCCTCACTGTCTATGTAATAACTTTGAATTTTGCCTAAACTCCTGCTCAGTAATGTGGTAGCAAATGTTTGACAACTGGCTCTTTTCACTTCCACCCCCCAAAGTCATGATTTACAGTGCTTGCCATTTCAGTGGTGTAAATACTCTCATCATGGTTGACTTCTACCAAAGCACCACCACTGAAGATGGGTTTAGGAAGAGCTGCTAACAGACAGAAAGACAGCTCCAGCCAAGTAGTGAACAATCCCCCACCCATCACTCCTCACTCCCAGCCCAGAAAACTCCATTCCTGCCCAGACACCAACACCCAATCTCTCATGTTAATTGAGAAACACTGCCTAAGAGAAGCCAAACATCTACCTAGTGCAAATACTTTTAGTTTCCTCATAAAAGCACAGTTCTATAAAAACCAGACATAAAGGGAATCGGAAGGGAAGGAAGGAATGTATTAAATCTCTTTCAGGTCTATTGCTTGCTTCTCATTAGGCCTTTGGGCACATGGACACGTGCTTATTTTCATGGCTTCCCTAAAACATGTCGGCTTATTAAAATTCCTTGTTTTCTTCTTCTGACCAAAACTGGTGGGCAAAAAAAAAAAAAAAAAAGTAGTTCTTTTATTGTTTTAGTTTCCTTTATTTTACTACATTCATTTCTTTCCCTGCTTCCAATTCTCACAACAGGTGGTACGACTTAAAAAGATACAATTCGGCATCCTGCCCTCCAGTGAGTGTGTGAATTCCCACATGGACTGTGATGTCATCTGAGCACCAGGTTTGGGGGTTTTGTTTTTGTTTTTTAGAGTATGCTTTAGAACTGTAATTTATTTATTATGTTTTTATTTGGGTCAGTGGGAAAGGACTGGCAATTAGTTATTTTGGCAAAGGTTCAGTTATGCCTGAAAAAGGAACACAGACTTAACATGTTATATAATCACTCTTAAACCACCTCTGGGAAGTTCTCCAAGCCCTGTGTGTCACTCTCCATTGTGCGTGTCTGGACACAACCTCTACAAGAATTCCTATTTTATGAAGCAGGGTGGGGAAATGCTGTGAGACAGTTAGAGCTGAGCTTAATTGCAAGGTTGACTTGTTATTGGGAAGCCAGAAGGGAGAGCTTATCTTATCCTGAAATCTACCACATTAACCCTGGAACATAGACCATCTTCTAGACTATTAGACTCCCTGCTATAAAATACTTTTATTCTAAGATCTAATAACATCTATTAGTGATATTTCATTTCTTTGCAGTAAAATTTTTATGACGTATTACATGTAGATAGATAAGTGAACAAATCATAAGTATACACCTCAGTGAATTATCACAAAGCAAATGAACCAAGTAACCACTTCCTGGGTCAAGAAATGAACATTGCCAGAACCTCTCACTGTGCCAACCTCTCACTGCCTCCCTCATTCCTCCCTAAAGTTTATTTCCAACACCACTATAGAAAGTTTTCACTTTACTTTTCTGACTCTAAACCAATGTTCTGATGTTTTTTCACAATTGTTTAGGAAGAATATATCTCTTTTCAAATAGAAATTGGAGGTTGTTGTGTTGGTGCTGGAGGTATTATTGAGTTTGATGTTGAAACCAACTGTGTGCAGGAAGTAAGGGCCACTGCTAAGGTAGACAGAGTTCTAAGCATATATATTTTTTGTGAGGTCCTTGTCTTTATAAACATTAAAATTGTATTACATTTAAAGATTAAATGCTCTTCAAAACTCTGGGTACCATGTAATAATAAAAATAAAGGTTTATAATAATGGTTATAGGGAGGTGGGGCTTGATGGCAGCTAGGGTGGAGGTACAGTGAGGTTCACCATCAGCAATACCACAGAATACCAGACAAAGTAGATTCAGGGCAGAGCTCCAAAACTCTGAACCACATAGGTAGGAATAATTAAAAAGTTTGAAGGCTTACAGCTAGTGGAACTTGTAGCAAAAGTAAGAAATCACGTATGTTTGAATCTGCCGAGCTCAGCAGCCTGGAGCCAACAACTTGGATGAGACCAAATGGCAAGACCAAGCGGGGGAGCAGACACACAATGGAAAAATGCCACGGGAACCTCGGAGTCAAGGTGGACAATACACTTTGTCGGTTTTGCTTTGTTCTGATTTTCTTTTTTATGGTATCTGTTCATTGGCCCTCCACTGTTTGTGTACCTCCATTCTGGTGACTAGAGGGGGTACCTGAGCAAGTGGCCAACCCCACCCTCACCACTGGTAGGTTCTTCTGCCACGCATGCACACAGATACCTTCAGCCCAAGAGCTGGCCCTGAACTATGTTTGTTTTATTTTTTAAATACGCAAAGGCCAGAACAAGGACAGTGGGGCGGAAAAGAGAGTTTAAAAACAAAACAGGATGAAAATTAAATTAAATCCTGAGGTACAACAAAACAACCAACAGTGGTATCTTGAAATCTCTCAGGCAGCTTTGAAGGCAAGAAGCTGAAAGAGGACATTGCAGTCATACTCATATTAGGCTACAGCTTTTTTGTTTTGTTTTTTTCTTCTTCTCTCCCTCTTCTCCCTTTTCTGAGATTATAGACTACAGTATCCAGTCTAGTTCTTTTTGTTGTTGTTGGGTTTTTTTTTTTTTTTTTTTTGTTTTGTTTTTTTTTTTGGTGTTTTTTCTTGTTGTTCTTATGCTATTTTATGCTCCCCCTTCTACCTTTGGAGGACTCTTTCTCTCCTTATATTACCCAAGAAGAGACAGCAACTGCTTCCATATACTCAAGCTACAATCACACTTTATATAAAACACCAAAATCTAGGCAAAAACCAATACCAACTACCATATACCAGGGAAAAAGAAAACAAATGTGAAAGTTACTCTGAGTTAAGCAATAAGAAGAGTGAAAAGGGAAGCCCACATCCTGATCACATCTACCTGGAAGCAATCAGAAAGCATAAAAAATACCAAAACACATACTGAATTAATCATTAAGGCCACAGATAAACACTAAACCTGTCCAAGAAGCAAAAGCAGATGACCATATCAGCGCATATCCAGAAACAAGATAAAATATCTGAGACAAATGACCTAGATGTAAACCTGGAATACATTCTGGAAGAAGAGCAGGCCTTGAATATGTCTGAGAAGGAATTCAGAAAAATGATTATAAAATGTTTCAACACACTTTACAGTGGAATTGAGAAAAATAAGGAAGAAGTCAGGAAAGCACTATAAGAACAATCAAATAAGATAGATACAACATTGGAAACAATTCAAAACCTACAGAAAAAGGTCCAAATGATCAACAATAGAATATCAGAAATAGATAATACTCTGAAAGGGCAAAGGAGTAGATTAGAATAGATGGAAGGCAGAACCAGTGAGCCAAAAGACAAATCTCTCACTACCACTAAGATAGAAGAGCAAACAGAAAAAAGGATAAAAATATCTGAAGAAGGTCTAAGATTCATGTTGGACAATATGAAGAGGAATAACTTAAGAATTATCAGAATTCCAGAACAAGAAGAATCACACAAGTCTGCAGAAGAAATAGTTGAAGAACTGCTGGAAGAAAATTTCTCTAACATCCTGAAATGTAAAAAGATGTTTATCATCAATGAACCTCAAGAAGGATAGACCCCCAAAAGAAAATCACTGAGACATATCATAGTCAAGCTCTCCAAAATCAAAGCTAAGGCGACACTCCTGAAAGCAGCTAGGGAAAACAGAAGTGTTACATACAAAGTCAAGCGAGTCATATTAAGTTCGGATCTCTCAGGAGAAACCATGCAAGCAAGAAGGCAATGGGGAGACATTATAAAACCTTGAAAGAAAAAAAAAACTGCCAACAAAGAATCCTTTATCCAGCAAAGCTATCAATCAAATACGATGGTGTAATCAAAACATTCCAGGATAAACAGAAGCTAAGGGTTTTCTCCAAAGCCAACCCTACACTACAAAAGATGCTAAAGGGAGTTCTATGGACTGAGAACCAACAAGAAGAAACAACAACCAGAGATTGACATACGTGGCAACATTTCCCAGAACTAAATTGACAGAAGAAAGAGTCAAGAACAGAACAAAACTATAAGAACAAACTCAGAAACTCTGGGAGGTTAGTCTATCAAAACAATTATAATGTAAAAAAAAAGTAAACACATAGGAACAGAGATCCAGATGGTGAGAAGGCCAGATAGATTACAGGATAAAATAGACTGCAATAAATGGAGCGAAATGTTAATGGAATATAAGCTAACTTCAAAGAAAACTAACACTTCACAACATACCAAGAAAATGAAAATCCAAGAAGAACATGGAAACATTAAAATTATGAGGAAACTCACAAGAAACAACACAAAAAGCATGAACTCAGCAAAGGAAGACACAAAGAACAAAGAAAGCAGCAACACCACACACACACATAAAAACAAATATAATGGCAGCAATTAATCCGTATCTATCTATAATTACATTGAATATAAATGGATTAAATGCACCAGTTAAGAGACAGAGGGTGGTAGAATGGATAAGAAAACAAGATCTTTCAATATGCTATCTGCAAGAGACACATCTCACACACAGAGATAAAAAGAGATTAAAAGTCAATGGATGAAAAAAAAATATACCAAGCTAATTGCAATAAAAAATGAACAAGAATGGCAGTGCTATTCAATGATAAAATAAACTTCAAGGCAAAAACCAGCATAATAGATAAAGATGGACATTATTTCATGATTAAAGGGACAATTGAACAAGATAACATAACCATAATAAATATCTATGCTCCCAATGAAAGTGCTCCAAAATATATAAAGTAAACTCTAATAGATTTGAAGAAAGAAATAGACGAATCTACAAT
>NW_006408606.1:7131955-7134408 GCF_000296735.1 Chrysochloris asiatica | reverse complement strand
TTGACCTACACCTATGAATGCAGTAGCTCAAAAGAGGGAACAAATCTTTGCAGCGAGGATCATTCCCACCCCCTCCATACAGAGAGTAGACAGGGATGGGTAACTTGGACATTGGCTACCCAAAATGGGGGTGGGGGCTTACAAAGGCAAGAAGTGACTGGCTTACAAGCTTTCAAGAGGGAGCCTAGATCCAGAGGGCATGGTGGAAGGTAGAATCTCCACTGAGTTGTATCCAATCTGTCTGGGTGGGGCTGATGAAAGGAGATGCGTGTAGGACTCTTGTGATACAATAGTGAATAATTGTTATCAGGACTGATTGTGAGGGTTGAAAATGTAAAGTTAGATGTTTTGTAGCAAAAGGAAGGGAGTGATTAACTTTGCAGTCTAGGAGCGGAGGTCCCTGGGATCATCAAGGGAGAAGAGCAGAGAACGGGTCCCTACTTACAGGAGCAGTGTCATCCAAAGTGGAAGCAGAGACAATGCTGTGGAGAGAAGGAGTGGCTGGGCACTTTAGACCCAGAGAGGGACAGAGGCTGTGTGCTGATGACCGGGGGACAGGCTTGCAGGGTATACCCTTTGGTTGTTTGATGATGCATGGAGGGGATTGTAACCATGGCAATGAAACGGTGTATGATAGGATGACTGTAAAGCTAATGTTCTCCCATGTAAACTATCACATAATTCACACTAAAACATTAAAATATATATAGATATATACAATGGTTATAAAAACAGTGCTTAGGTGTTTGTTGTCTCATCAGTGTCCAATTGTTTCTATTCAGGTCCAGAAAACATCTCCTGTTATTGTCAAATACCTTGTTTCTGGTTAATTCATATCTTCCACCACAAGAAAGGTTAAATCATATCTCTCACCACAAGAAAAGTAGCAAGATGGGTTTCACATTGTACTGCTAACCTCAAGATCAATAGTTAGAATACCAGCTGGATTCTAACTCTGTAGGAGACAGATGGGGCTTTCTGCTCCCATAAATATTTACAGCCTCAGAAAACCTATGTAGAGTCACTATGAGTCAGAACTGACTTGATGACACACTACAACCTACACCACCAACACCATAAGAAAAAGATAGCAGGGCCGTTATTACTCGCAATATGGCACGACTCTTGAATCATGAAACAACATAACTCTTCCCAGCTCCACAGTTCTCAAAAAGCCCATCATTTACTTGTGATGTTGTACCAACCACCATGCCATCCATGAATACTGGGTTCCAATGACTTTCTCAAAGTTTCTGTGATTTGTTGATGATATCCATGAATCCAATTCTTACCTAAAGCAAACAGGAATTTATGAATAATTTGTGTTTTGATCATGTTATTTTTCCACTGGTCATTTTACATCATTCACATAGAAGAACACATCTTCCAATCATTCTTTTCTTGAGCCCTTGAGGCCATAGTTACTATATTCTTAGGATACTGGCTGTGTGATGTGGAGTCAGTTCTGACTCATAGCAACCCTGTACATGGTTTCCGAGGCTGTAAATCTTTACTGGAGCAGAAAGCCTCATGTTTCTCCTGCAGAACAGCTGGTAGTTTTGAACTGCTAACCTTGTGGTTCACAGCCCAATTCGTAACCACTATGCTACTAGAGTTCCTTGCATCTAATGAATAGAATACATCATAGGTTATGGGATACAATTTTCATGATTAAGCTACATAAAATTGTGACTTTCCTCTTTTTAGCATGGCCCATTGATTTTGCTTTGCAAGGCTCCTCACAGCCCTTAGATGAATTAGGTGTGGCCTATTATTTTGATTGCCTCCTCTTCACCCTGTTAGTGAGAGAGGGATTTGAGACCTAGCATTATATAAGGAGCTCTGGTAGTGTAGTGGTTATGAATTGGGCTGCAAACCGCAAGGTCAGCAGTTCAAAACTACCAGATGTTCCTTGGGAGAAAGATGAGGCTTTCTGCTCCCACAAAGATTTACAGGGTCGTTATAAGTTGGAACCGACTCCAAGGCACATAACCACCACCACCATGCATACATGACCCCCACCACTCGTCTGTCAGTTTGTCGTACTGTGAGGACTTGTGAGTTGCTGTGATTCTGAAAGCTATGCCACCGGTATTTTAGAAACCAGCAGGGTCACCCATGGTACACAGGTTTCAGATGAGCTTCTGGACAAAGACAGATTAGGAAGAAAGTAAAAAATCATGAAGAAGACAAAAAGAAGGAAAAGGTCAAAATGGATGTCAGAAGAGACACTGAAACTTGCTCTCCAGCGTAGAGATGCTAAAGCAAATGGAAGAAATTGGAGGTCCAAGATCTGAATAGAAATTTTCAAAGATCAGCTCGAGAAGATAAAGACAAATATTATGATAAAATGTGCAAAGATCTGGAGTCAGAAAACCAAAAAGGAAGAACACGGTCAGCATTGTTCAAGCTGAGGGAACTGAAGAAGAAAATTCAAGCCTCGACTTTCATTA
>NW_006408606.1:7128381-7130615 GCF_000296735.1 Chrysochloris asiatica | reverse complement strand
AGGCTAAGATGGCCAAACTTCATCTCTCATACTTCGGACATATTGTCAGGAGGGACCAGTTGTTGGATAAGGATATCATGTTTGGTAAGGTGGAAGGACAGAGAAAGAGAGGAAGACCCCCAATGACATGGATTGGCCAAGAGGTAGCACTGATGGACTCAATCATGGCAACAGTAGTGAGGTTGGCCCAGGATCAGGCAATGTTTTGTTCTGCTGTGCATAAGGTCACTCTGCATCTGTGCTGATTCGATGGCACCTAACAACAACAACATGCCTGACTCCTAGGATAAGGAGTGTTTTTTGACTAGGGAACCTCACCTGCTACCCTACAATGGACAAGAACACTTGCAGTTAGACCATTGCAGCCCTCTCAGTTTTTTTCCAAATGTCAAATGATACATAATATTGGGTCTTCATTTTTGACCTTATACCCTCTACTCATGAAGGACTGCTGACATGTGGAGAGAGTCTAGAGATACAGTGTGAGGACTGCCATAGGTACCAGAGTTGCCTTGGGTAAAGGGTACTATCACCTTCCTCATCACCTTCTTGTGTTGTAGATCAGACTATACAGAGTTGGAGCATGGGTGGGTAAGAGCCAATGCATAGGTTCACACAACCAGCTCAATGAATGGATCATGAATAGTCAGGAATCTTGAACTTTTCCTGTGTCAGAAATGTGTGAAATTCACTCAAAATCTGATGGCTCAGGGGAGTGGTGACAAGACGGCAGAGTAGGCAGTAACACTATAGAAACCCTCTACAACAAAGATACAGAAAACCAAATGATACAGATGTAGATGGTAGTCCAGGGACCCTGAACTTCAGATGATGGGATAGAGAAGTGGACTGAATGTTTACTAAGAGTGGAACCTGAACAGACATTGCAAAAAAAGAGGAGACAGACTGATGACCTGTGTCAGCTGACCAGACATAACATGGTAATCTTAAACTTTTATAAGTGACTTTAGAAGCAAAACACCACACTGATATAGCAGAAACATACCAATGGTGGGAGGTGGGGCTTGATGGTGGATAGAGTAGAGGAGCAGTGAAGATCTCTGTCAGCAATAACACAGAATACCAGGTGAAACAGGGTCAAGGGATAGTTCCTAAACTCTGAACCACATATGTAGGAATATTTTAAAAGTCTGAAGGCTTATAGCTAGTGGAACTTGTAGTGGAAGCAAGAACTCACATACTTGCGAAACTGCTGGGCTCAGTGACCCAGAGCCAAGAACTTGGATGAGACCAAATGGCAAGACCAAGTGGGGGAGCAAGCAGAATAATGCCTGTAGGAACCTTGGAGACAAAGTTGGACAATATTTTTTGTTTTGTTTTGTTCTGATTTTTTTGGTATCAGTTCATCAGCCTCTTGCTGTCTGCACACCTCCATTCTGGTGGCTAGAGGAGGTGCCTGAGTGAGTGGACACCCCCACCCATACCACTGGCATCAGAACTAACTACCTGAAAAGGAAAGCAAGAGAATGATATTTAGAACCTCCAGATGATTGAGGAGTCCTGGTGTAGTGCAGTAGGATAAGCACTGGACAGCAAAGTCAGTGGTTCAAACTCACTAGCTGCTCCTTGGAATCTTATACAGAGCCTCTATGAGCTGGAACTGACTCAATGGCAATTAATAACAGCAGCAAATGATTTACAGAAAGGTCAAGAAAACATAGCAAGAACAAATAAATTAGATAAAGAATTGGAGACAATACAAAGCTTGCAAATAGAAATCCAGATGATTAATACTAAGATATCAGAAATGTACAATACATTGAAAAAGCAAAAGAGTAGATTTGAATAAATAGACACTTGAATTAGTAGCTTAAAGCTAAACCTTTCAATACTATTAAACTAGAATTACAATCAGAAAAAAGAAGGAAATTTTGTAAAAGAACAGCAAAGTAAGCCTATAGCCACCAGAAGAAAAGAAAATAGTAGAGAATAGAGCAGAAATAAATGAAATAGAAAACAGGCAAAACAATAGAAAGAATGAAAAAAAAAGACAAAATTTGATTCTTTGACAGGATAATGAAACCAACAAACTATTGGCAAATCTAACAAAAAAAAAAGAAAAAAAAAAAGGAGAAAATTTATCAAATAACATGAATAAGAAATGATATGGGAGACATCACAACAGAACCAAAGAAAATAAAAATAATAATAATAGAACACTGAAAAATTATACTTCAACAAATTTGAAAAGCTAGAAGAAATGGACAATTAAA
>NW_006408606.1:7118603-7128281 GCF_000296735.1 Chrysochloris asiatica | reverse complement strand
AAAATAGTTGAGGCTCAGATGACTTTAATGGTAAATTCTACCAAGCATTCAGAGAAAAATTGATACCAATTTTATTAAAAGTATTCCAGAATATAGAAAAAGATGGAAAACCCCCAATACATTTTATTAAGTGAGCATAACCCTCATACCTAAACCAGGCAAAGACATCATCAAAAAAATAAAGAAAATTACAGACCAATATATCTCATGGACAAAGATGCAAAATTTCTCAGCAAAATCCTAGCCAATATAGTTCAAAAAAGCAATACATCATGACCAAGTGGGATTCATACTAGGTAAGCAAGGATGGTTCAATATTAGAAAAACAAACAGCGTAATCCATCACATAAATAAAACAAAGGAAAAGATTCACAGGATCATATTGATTCATGCAGAGAAGGCATTTGACAAAATCCAACATCCGTTACTGATTTTAAAAACACTCAACAAAATACGAATAGAAGGAAAATTGGTCAACATAATTTAGGGCATAGAAACAAATCTAAGACTCCTGGCGTGGTGCTGTAGGATCAGTGCTCTACTGCAAACTACAGGGTTGGTGGTTCAAACCCACAAACTGCTCCTTAGAAACCCTATAGAGTATCATTATACGTCGAGTCGGCTCCAACTTGATGACAACAACATTCAAATCCAACAGTCAATGATATTCTCAATGAAGACACACTGAAAGCATTTGCTTTGTGAATAGGAAAAAACAAGGATGAACTATCATCACTTATATTCAGTATTGTGTTTGAAGTCTTAGACAGCTATAAGGTATTTGCTATCATCCTATACATAGAAAATCCCAAAGACTTAGCAAGAAAATGATTGGAATTCATTGAAAGATTCAGCAAAGTGGCAGGGCACAAGATCATCATACAAAAATCTACTGTATTTCTTTATACTAATAAAGACAGTTCTGAAATGGAAATCAGGAATACAATATCATTTACAATAGCCACCCAAAAGATGAAATACTAAGGAATAAATCTCATCTGAGAAACAAAAAATCTATACAAAGAACGTTGCAAAACACTACTACATGATACCAAAAGAGACTTACAAAAATTGAAGAATATACTATGCTCATGGTTATGAAGATTTAACATTGCAAAAATCAACACTACCTAAAGCAAACTATAGATATAATACAATTCCAACCCAAATTTCAATGTCATTATTTAAAAAGATAGAAAAGCCAATCACTAAGCTTTTACGGAAAGGAAAGAGACCTCAGATAAACAAAACATTACTTAAGAATAAGAAAGTTTGAGACCTCTTACTTCCTGATCTCAGTATCTACTGCACAGCCACAGTGGTCAAAACAGCCTGGTACTGGTACAATGATAGATACATATATTAGTGGAACAGAATTGATAATCCAAAAGTAAATCTACCTACATCACAAATGCCTAAGGAGTCTATTTTTATATGATTCATTTAATTTTTATTTTTAATAACTTCCAATTTTCTTAGATTTATACTTTGTACAATCTATCTCCTGATTATTAATGGATGTTTACAGCTACTTCTCATTTTGAGTTGTGGTTCTTCAGCATAGGATGGTTCTGAAAGCTTTACTCCA
This sequence comes from Chrysochloris asiatica, assembly GCF_000296735.1. Lineage (NCBI taxonomy): Eukaryota > Metazoa > Chordata > Mammalia > Afrosoricida > Chrysochloridae > Chrysochloris > Chrysochloris asiatica. The sequence goes on along the minus strand of NW_006408606.1, from coordinate 7,126,693 downwards.
TTTATGTCATCACAGTCAACTATACTTTGAGAAGGCAGTTCATCCCCTATAGTATTTTGAGTTCCTTCCAATCTGAAGGATTCATCTTCCAGCACTATATCTGACAATATTCTGGTGCTATTCATCATGTTTTCATCTTCAGGCATTATATCTGACAAGGTTCTCCTGCTAGTCACATTGTTTTCAGTGGTTGAACATCAATAGGAATCACCTCTCCTCTTCCTAGTCTGGCTTCATCTGGAAGCTCCACTGAAACCTGTCCACCATGGGTGACTCTGCTGGTATTTAAAATACTGGTGGCATAGCTTCTAGCATCCCAGCAACATGCAAGCCACCACAGTATGACAAACTGACAAACGAATGGTGAACAATTAAGATAATGTATGTTAAAATTTTCTTACAGCTTGGTAAGAACTATGTTTGGATAAAACATATTCAAGCATTCTGTCTGAGTTTTTTCAGTTCACCTTTTTGTTGCTTGTTGTTAAATGCCATCAAGTCAGTTCTAACTCATTGAAACCCTGGATAGGGTTTCCAAGACTGTAACCTTCACAGGAGCAGAAAATCTCCTCTTTCTCCTATAGAGAAACTGGTGAATTCAAACTGCTTAAGAATCATAATTTAGACTTTACACTGATTATATGCTTCAAATTTCATGTTTTGAGTCCAAGTCTTTTGTTCCCTTTTACTCTTCTTGCGAAGATCCTTGACTTTGAGTCCCTGCTGCTGTCTTTTCCCAAGCACTAACCCAAAAGTTAGTTATCTTTGCAACATTCCCACAAAAAGCCCCCAAACCACTGGCATCTAGTTAACTTCAGTGCATAGTGACCTTATAAAAAAGAGTAGACGGGCTCTTTAGGGTTTCTGAGACTGTAAATCTCTAATGGAGCACACAGCCCCATCTTTCTTCTGTGGATTCATGCTGTTGATCTTGTGGTTAGCAGTCCAGCACTTATGTTGTTATTATTAAGTGCTGTTGAGTTGATTCCAACTCATAGCAATCCTGTAAAGGGTTTCTGAGGAGCAGCTTGTGGATTTGAACCTTCAACCTTTTGTTTGCAGTCCAGTGCTTATTCTACAGTGCCATACCAGAAGTCCCCAACACTTATAAATTCATCTTTATAGTAGAACATACAGGGGGCAAAGCTATGAAACCTTCTTAGACATAACTAAAAACCCTGAGGGACTTAGGCACTGTGACTGGTGGCTTGGGACAAGTCTGAGGGACATCTAGGTCAATTGGCATAACATAGATCAAAGACAGTGTTCTACATCCTACTTTAGTGAGTCACTGGAATCTTAAGAGCTTGTGAGTGGCCATCTAGAATACAATTAATTACTGGTCTCTTACTATGCAAAGTAAAGAGTGAAGAAAATCAGACACTGAAAGAAACAATTAGTCTAAGGACTAATGGACCATCAGAATCACACCTCTACTAGCCTGAGACCAGAAAGCTAAGTGGTGCCTGGCTACAACTACTGATTACTCTGATTGGGATCACAATTGAAGGTCCTGAACATAGTGGGAGAAAAATGTAGAACAAAATTAAAAATCATAAAAAGAACAGTCTTACAGATTTGATAGAGACTAGTAGAACCCCGAGACTATCGTCCTTAGATGCCTTTCAAACCTGGAACTGAGCCCATCCCCTGGGATTACTTTTTAGCCAAACATTAGACAGATCCAAAAAGTGAACAAACAACACCTGTGATGAATTTACTCCACAGCACAATCAACCATACAAGATCAAACGCACAGTATTTGCTCAAGAACAAAGTCTTGGCAGAAAGGGACAGGAAATAAGGACGAATGGAAATGGTCAGCTCAGGGAGGAAGTGGGAAGAATGTTGATACATTGAAGATATTACAGCTAATGTCATGAAAAAATTATGTATAAATTGTTGAATGAGAAACTAATTTGCTCTGTGATTTTTTTGGACAAACTACAATAAAATGTTACGAAATAAAACCTAAACCAAAAAAGACATAGTTTAAATTATTTATTTCCTAAAGACTATTGTTCCAAATATATTAATGAATTTATATCACAAGTTATGTTAGAAAATAATGATAAGCTCCAGAAATAATGATTTCTTGATCAAACATATCAGTACATCTAATTGGAGCTATCTACCTTCTAAATTGATATCCCTGCTCAACTCTATTTTTGTTAGTATCTAGAACAGTCTTTTGACAGTGAGATCAATAAATATGACTATTATTAAAATTTATACACCAACCAGTAAAGCCAATGATGAAGACACTGAAGAATTCTACCAATTTTTTTCAGTCTGAAATTGATCAAACTTGCAATCAAGAAGCATTGATAATTACTGGCGATTGGAATGCAAAAGTTACAAAGAACAAGGATCAGTGGTTGGAAGACATGGCCTTGGTGATAGACATGATGCTGGAGATCACATGATAGAAATTTCCAAAACCAATGACTTATTCATTGCAAATGTCTTTAAAAACAAAACAAAACATAAAAGGTGTCTATGCACATGAACCTCATTAGATGGAATACACAAGAATCAAACAGACTACATCTCTAGAAAGACATGGTGGATTAGCTTAATATCATCAGCCAAAACAAGGCCAGAGATAGTCTGTGGAGGTTCAGAGAAAAAGAGAAAGTCCCCAACAAAATGAATTGACACAATGGCAACAACAATGGACTCAAACGTAACAACAATTATGAGAATGTTACAGGACTGGGCCTTGTTTTGGTCTGTTGTGCATAGGGTCTCTATGAGTTGGAACAGACATGAAGTAACTTAACAACAACAACATTCTGGAAAGCTTGCTCAGCTGGGCGTGGCATAGTGACTGTTTGCCTGTAATATTTATTTGTCACTTTGACATTAGTAAAGTGAAATTCTATATGGACAAACAATACAAGATGTCTTATGTCAACTGCAGTGGATATTATCTTTAATATTAAAGAGTTTTATAACATTTATTGTAGGAGGAAGGGCTTGATGGCAGAGTAGGCATAAAGATCTTGCAGCCCCCATCAGTGAAAGCATTGAAAACATAGTGAAACAGCTTTAGAGGGCCATCCTGGAACTCTTAATTTCAGATACAGTGATAAATAAGGGTTTCAAGTGTTTACTAGGAGTAAGATTTGGAACAAAACCAAGAAAGGAGGTGATTTCTGATTCAGGGTAGCCAGCATGTTCCACCACAGCCAGTTTGAACAGGAGTGAATGGAGAGAGGGACAAGAGAGAGCTCCCACTGCATAAACCATCCAGTGTTCTGCAGAAATAGAGGTGCAAGGGTTTCTTTTTATCCTTATCATGTCTTTTCTTTTGCTCTGCCTTCTCATTTCTGCACTGGTAACCAGAGGGGAGACTCACATGAATAGACACCACCAGGGAAGGTCCTACATTGTGTGTACAAGGTTCTGCAATGTGCAGAAGGGTTGGCACTATTCTGCACTGCGCTTGGGAAGGATCTGCACCATGCAGATCACTGGGCACAGGAGGAAGAAATTGCCCCAGGAGTCTTTTCCAAAGTGGATCTGGCCAGCCATGGGCTGGTTTAGGAGAAACAGCTAAACAGACTTGAGGGGAGGGGAAAAAAGGAAGGCCTGGTTCAGATCACATTGGTACAGTGGGAGCATCATGGAATTTCTTAGTAAGGTTTGAAAGAAAGGGTCTATTAGGTGATTGTTGTTGTTGTGAAGTGCTGTTGAGTCAATTGCGACCCATAGTGATCCTGTATAGGGTTTCTGAGGAGTAGCTGGTGAGCTTGAACTGCTGATCTTGCAGTTCAAACAGCTTTGCAGTCTGGCACATTAAACCACAGCACCACACCAGGACTCCATTAGGTGATTAGGTGGCACTAAAGAATTACTCATATTTTCCTGTGACTTTTCTCTCTCTCTCTTTGGTTGGTAGTGATGGTGTACAGCTTTATATATGTATTTTTCCTGGGTTTTTATGACATTCAACTTTGGTTTTTAGTCTTGATTTTTGGCTCTCCTTCTATCTTGTGGGAGCACTTTCCTTTTGTGCTTCATCTGACAAGAGACAGCAACTGTAGCCATACAGCCAAGCTACAATTGCACCATCTAAAACCTCACCAATCGGGCAAGAGCCAATACCAGCTGCTATACATACATCAGAGAAGTGTCTACATACAACCAATACCTGCTAAAACCACTCTGAATTGAGCTGTAAAAACAGTGGACAGAGAAGCTCATCTCCTGGTCACACCTTCCCGGAGGCAAATGGAGTGTGATTAAGAATGTTGTTGTTGTCAGGTGCCATCGAGTCAGAACTGACTCATAGTGACCCCGTGCACAGCAGAATAAAACAATGTCCAATCCTGGGCCAACCTCACTACCGCTTCCATACTTGAGTCCATCAATGCTGCCACCTGGCCAATCCATCTAATTGGGGGTCTTCCTCTTTTTCTCTGATCCTCCATCTTACCCAGCATGACATCCTTCTCCAGCAACTGTTCCCTCCTGACAATATGTCCAAAGTATGAGAGATGAAGTTTGGCCATCCTGGCCTCCAAGGAGCACTCTGGCTGCACTTCTTCCAAAACAGATCTATTGGTTCTTTTGGCAGTCCATGACACTTTTAGTATTCTCCTCCAACACTACAACTCAAAGGCATCAATTCTTCTACGGTCTTCCTTATTCACTGTCCAGCTTTCGCATCCATATGAGGTTATTGAAAATACCATGGCTTGGGTCAGGCTCATCTTAGTCCTCAAGCTGACATCTTTGCTCTTCAACACTTTAAAAAGTTCCTGTGCAGCAGATTTGCCTAATGCAATACGTCGTTTGATCTCTTGACTGCTGCTTCCACGAATGTTGATAGTTGATCCAAGAAGAATGAAGTCTTTGACAACTTCAATCTTTTCTCCATTGATAAGAATGTTGTTTATTGATCCAGTGATGAGGATTTTTGTTTTCTTGACATTGAGATGTAATCCATACCAAAGGCTGTGCTCTTTGATCTTCATCAGTAAATGTTTCAAGTCCTCTTCACTTTCAGCAAGCAAGGTTGTATCATCTGCATATCACAGGTTGTTAATGAGTCTTCCTCCAATCCTGACACCACGTTTTTCTTCATAGAACCCAGCTTCTCATATTATTTGCTCAGCATACAGGTTGAATAAGTATGGTGAAAGAACACAACCTTGTCACACACCTTTCGCAATTAAGAATATACCACCATATATTCATTTAATTAAAACAACAAACTCCACAGTGCCTAAAAAGTGATAGAAAATTTCTGTTCACTCACAGAAACAAGACAGAGTAGCTCAAACAAATAATCAAGAAGAGCTAGGAATGGCATTGGAAGGTGAAGAGGCTTTGGAATTGTCTGAAAGGGAATTTAGGAGAATGATATTGATGTGCATCCAAATTTTCCACAGAAAGGTTGAGGAAAATAAGGAAGTGTCACAAAAGTGTTAAAGGAACAAATACACAAAATAGATCCAGCACTGGAATCAATACAAAACCTGCAAAAAGAGGTCTAAATGAGGAGTGCTAAAATATCAGAAATGGACAATACAATGAGAGTGCAAATGAATAGAACTAAAGGGATAGAAGCCAGAATCAGTGAGCTTGAAGAGAAATCCCTCAGTACTGCTAAGATGGAAGAGCAAGCAGAAAAAAAATAATCAAAAAGTATGAAGAAAACCTAAGACTCATGTGGGACAACATAAAGAGGAATAACTTGATACTGATTGGAATTCCACACAAAGTGACAAAGAAAAGCACAGAAGAGATATCTGAAGAGCTGCTAGAGAAAATATCCCCTAACATCTTGAAGGACAAGAAGATTAACATTTGAAAAGCTAAATGAAGCCCAGACAGGATAGGTCCCAAAAGAAAATCACCAAGACATATAATCAAACTCTCCAAAATCAAAGAAAAGGAAAGAATCCTGAAAGCATCTAGGGATAAAGGAAATGTTACCTACAAAGGCAAGCCAATAAAAGTAAGCTATGATTTCTCACAAATATGATGGCAAAATCAGAACATTTCGGGATAAGCAGAACTTAAAGAATTTTGTAAAGGCCCAACCAGCACTCCAAAACATACTAAGGTGAGTTCTTTGGATGGAGAAACAACAAGAACAGACAACAACCAGAGTTTGACATATGTGGCAACACTACCCAAAACTCAATCCAGAGATGGAAGGGTCCAGAGCAGAACAAAACTACAAGAATGAAATTAGGGCATCTGGAAGGTCAATTTATGATCAAGACAACTACAAAGTGAAAGAAAGGAAAGGCCTAATAACAAGCATCCAAGTGGTGATGAGGTCAGGTAGATCTCAAAAAAAAAACCAGACTGTCATAAAAAGAGGAAGAACTTAAAAAACTATAGGGTAACCTCAAAAAAACTCCACAACAAATCAAGAAGAAGAATGTCCAAGAAGATTATGGAAACATTTAAAATAGAACATTATTGTAAGGACAAGTGAAACCACTTTAGTGAACTACTCTTGGATCCATATGATGCAAAACCTTGCACATAAATGTATTACTATAATTACTGTCCTTATTTTTTCCAGTCACTGCTAAGTAAGCTTTCCATACAGAAAAAGAGGAAGACCGCCAGCGAGATGGATTGGCAAAATGGCAGTATCAATGGGCTCAAGGATGGCAACAATTGTGAGGTTGGCCCAGGACCAGGCAGTGTTTCATTCTGTTGTGCATAGGGTCACTATGAGTTGGTACAGACTCGATGGCACCTAACAACAACAACAACAATATACACTTTTCTGAAAACATACCTCATTCTACACACCACTAATGGTGTCCAAGATTTTGTAACTACTTCTGTCTATACTCAGTTTCTTAGACATTTGGCATTTTTTGGCTGAGTCCCTAATCATTGATGTCTTTCTAATTCCTTTAGTGACCTGGAGGCTTTCTCACTTCTTTTTCCCTATTGAAATTTTATAGCTACTTACCCATCTCAGCCAGGGTCTATCACTTTTCAAGAATGTACTCTAGGAACTGTGGAAAGAGATGACTAGTTAAACTTGGCTGTTAAAAAACCTGAAGTTTAAAGACTACCTCACAGATTAGGTGACCCATTAGGCAACTTTAACCTGAAGGTGACAATTTCTCATACAGACGTTTCATCTCCCAAAGCAATTCTCCACAATATTTTCCAAATCTGGCTATTGGCCAACAAGTATGACTTATCAGGTTTTCCCGTAACATGGAATTATTTGTAGTCATTTGTAAAAGTACTTCAATGTATAAATTTCCTTGAGGTAAAAAAACAAAACACAACAACAACAATTTAGAAGTTCCAGCTGTCTGAACATTTTCTACTTTACAAAGCTAAAATGAATTAGACAGGAAAATAATGGTACATGACTCATGATAAACAAACACCAAACACATGTTATCTTAATCATCCTGTGCAAAAGTCAGGAAATTGTGTGATTCTAAAGTAAAATTATCCAGAAAAGGAAAAATAAAATATATCCAGAAGACAAATTTAAGGGTTTTCTTTTTTTTCAAATTGTTAAGTTGTATAACTTCAGACAACCACATCAGAGTTAGTCATGATGTAGATATAAAAACAATTAAATATTTTGAGAGCTACTTCTGTTACACTCTGACAGGTTTAAACAATGTTAGTTTCTATTTATGAAAATCTCTTAACTTTTACAATTATATCCTATTTTGAGTGACTAGAATCATAGCCCACAGCCCATATAATGAACAACATCACTAACCTCTCTTGAATGCCAATTGTGTGTAAAGCATTTAACTAAATGGTCTAGCATACAAAATGTGCAACACATCCTCCTTTCTTAATGGGGTTCTTGATCTAGTTAAATAAATGGGTATTATATGCAAATAGTGGCAGAAAGATATTAAAGCTCTAGACTACTCTCATAAAAGATGATTACTTATATATATATGTTATTCCTCAGAAGGAATATAAGTGGCTTATAATGTTGCATAGAGTATTAAAAACATAGGCATTAAGAATGAAAGAAGACCCTGTGGGCCCAAGCGTTGCAGACCGTCCAAACCATAGGCTCTGAGGATCAGACTTTAGCCACCTAGCAGACATAGCAAACTGTCCCTCAT
>NW_006408606.1:7113544-7114965 GCF_000296735.1 Chrysochloris asiatica | reverse complement strand
AATTCACAATAAAACATTAAAAAAAAAAAAAGAAGACTAAGAAAAAGAACCCATACTAAAAGGGGGGAGGGTGTCTTTCCTGGATACCGGGGTGTATGGGGTGGGATAAGGGGCGGGAGTGGAAGGTGGAGTACAGGGTAGGGAATAGACACAGGATAGTTTGGGTGCTGGGGAAGGGGGCAATACACAAGAAGGGAGAGGGGAATGGAAGAACAAAGCAGACAGGGAAATAATTAAGCAGGTTTGCATAGGCTAAGTGGGACAGAAGTAAATAATGATGTATGCACAACCTTGGAATAACAGGGCTCTGGTATACAGGGATTGAGACTTGGTTTGAATGGGAAAAAGGGGGGAAATAATGTTAAGATACTTGGCTGTTTTTTGAATCTTGGTTTCCCTGACATACCTTATAAAATAGACACTTGCGGGGGAGAGAAAGGAATAGCCAGAAATATCACCATAGAAATCTTGTAAGTCCGTCTTCTGCCTATAACTGATTGGAATATCTAAAATGGGGCTACAGCATGCCCAGGGAAGGCGGCTTCCTGTGGAACCTTTGCATTACATAAGACCATAGGTGGAATCTTGACCCGCATCCACAATCTTCTGAGGTGGGAAATTTCCACTTGAAAGGACAAGCAGACCAGCATGGAGTGGCTAGAACAGAAGATACTTCTTGAAAGAAAGACCTAAAGGAAAAATACAAAACAATAATGGCAATCTGACTGAGTACTACAAGAACAAGCACGTTCCTCACCCAGGAGACATCAAGGTCGGGTGCCCTCAGGGCAAACCCCCTTCCAAGACTAAGACTCAATGGGAATACATGCTCTGATTGGTGACCACATTCATCACCAATAAGGGGAAGTGAGGGAAAAACAGCAGTGAAGCTGCGAGCTAAGCCTTACAATGTTCAATAGACTCCTGTGAACCTGGGTAGAGACCTGGTTGGCCAGCAGTATGGCAAGACCTGGGGACTCTTGGGCCCAGAATCAGTGACATAGCCACAGAGGACTAGAGTGGAGAGTGAAGCATTCAGCTGATAAAAACAGAGGGCATATGCATAAGAACACCCACACTTGCAGATAATACTCACTTGACCTGGCTTCAATGGCTGGATGATCAGAGCTCAACTAGAAGAAGAAAGTAGAGAGAAAAAAGAGTAATCTGATACAATTTGATGAATTTGACCTGCACCTATGGATGAAGTAGCTCAAAAGAGGGAACAGATCTTTGCAGTGAGGATCATTCCCACCGCCTTCATAAACAGAGTAGACAGGGATGGGAAACTTGGACATTGGATACCCAAAATGTGGGTGGGGGACTTACAAAGGCAAGAAGAGACTGGCTTACAAGCTTTCAAGAGAGAGCCTAGATCCAGAGGGCACGCAGGAAGGTAGAATCTCCAGTGAGTAGTATCC
>NW_006408606.1:7112293-7113341 GCF_000296735.1 Chrysochloris asiatica | reverse complement strand
GTACAATTGTGTTACATTTGAGCCCATTGCCAATGCCACTGTGCCAATTCATCTTGTTGGGGGTCTTCCTCGTTTTCGCTGACCTTCCACTTTAACAAGCATGATGTCCTTCTCCAAGGACTTGTCTTTTGATGCTTTCTGCATTGTTCAATATTTTGCCTATGTTGTAGTGTTGTTGTTAAGTGCCACAGAGTCAGTTCCGGCTCATAACAATCCTGAATATGGCTTCCAAGGAGCAACTGGTGGATTTGAACTGCCAAGCTTGTGACTAGCAGTTCAGTGCTTATCTGGACTTCCATGTTGCTGTTAAGTGCCTTTGATTTGGTTTTGACTCATAGCAGCCCTCTATAGGGTTTCCAAGGAGCTGCTGGTGGTTTGTACCTCCTACCTTATGATTGTCTTTGGTATGGGTTGCATCTCAATATAACAAAAATCCTCACCACTGGACTGATGAACAACATCCATATAAATAGAGAAAAGATTGAAGTTGTCAAACACTTCATTTTGCTCGGATCAACCATCAACACTCATGGAAGTAGCAATCAAGAAATCAAACACTGTATTTATTGCATTAGGGAAATCTGCTGCATATGACCTCTTTAAAAGTGTTGAAGAGCAAAGACGTCAGTTTGAGAACTAAGGTGTGCCTGACCCAGGCCATGGTATTTTCAATAACCTCATATACATGTGAAAGTTGGACAGTGAATAAGGAAGACCGTAGAATAATTTATGCATTTGACTTATGGTGTTGGAGGAGAATATTGAAAGTGCTACCAAAAGAACAAACCAATCTGTGTTGGAAGAAGTACAGCCAGAGTGCTCCTTGGAAACCAGAATGGCCAAACTTCATCTCTCATACTTTGGACAGATTATCAGGAGGGACCAGTCATTGGAGAAGGATATCATGTTTGGTAAAGTGGAGGGTCAGAGAAAATGAGGAAGACTCACTAATGAGATGGTTTGACACAGTGGCAGCAGCGATGGTCTCAGGCATAGCAACGATTGTGAGGTTGGTCCAGGACCAGGCAGTGTTTTGTTCTGTTGTGAA
>NW_006408606.1:7111156-7111841 GCF_000296735.1 Chrysochloris asiatica | reverse complement strand
TTTCAGCTTGAGAAATGCTGAGCCATTGTCTTCCCCTTGGTTTTCTAATTCCAGGTCTTTTCACATTTCATAGTAGTACTTGACTCTGACTTCTCTCTCAAGGAGCCCTTTGAAATCTTCTGTTCAACTCCTTTACCTCTTCATTCCTTCCACTTGTTTTAGCATCTCTATGCTGGAGAGCAAGTTTTAGAGTCTCTTCTGACATCCAATTTGATCTTTTCTTTATTCCTTGTCTTTTTGATGACCTTTTGCTTTCTTCGTGTATGATGTTCTTGATATCATTCTATAACTCTTCTGGTTTTCAGTCATTAGTATCTATCTAATGCATCAAATCTGTTCCTGAGATGATCTCTAAATTCATGTGGGATATGTTCAAGGTCGTATTTTGGCTCTCATGGACTTGTTTGAACTTTCTTCAGCTTCAGCCTGAAATTGCTGAATGAGCAATTGATGGTCTGTTCCACACTCTGCCCCTGGCCTTGTTTTTGCTGATGATATGGAGCTTTTTCTCCATTTATTTCCACAGATGTAGTCTATTTGATTTCTGTGTATTTCATCTCGTGGAGTCCATGAATATAATAATCTTTTATGTTGTTTATAAAAAAGGCATTTACCCATCACATAAGATGGATGAACCTTGAAGATATTATGTTGAGTGAAATTAGTCAGTCACAAAAAGAGAAAT
>NW_006408606.1:7092778-7106534 GCF_000296735.1 Chrysochloris asiatica | reverse complement strand
AAAAAAAAAAAGACATTAGTAATGAAGATGTCATTGGTCTTACAAAGTTCTATCATGTGAACACCAGCCTTGTTTCTATCACCAAGGCCATCTTTTCCAACTACTGATCCTTCCTCTTTATTTTCAACCTCTGCATTCCAATCATGAGTACTTATAGAGACACTTTGATGGCATGTTAGATCAATTTCAGACTGAAAAATTTGTTGTTAAGTGCGAGTAATTTCTGACTCATAGTGACCCAGTGTAAGGTTTCTGTGGAGCCATTGATGAGTTTTAATAGCTAATCTTGTGGTTAAAACTGATCTTGCAGTCTAGTGTTATCCTACAGTGCCACACCAATGAAGAATTTGGTTTTTGTTGTTGTTAAGTGCTGTTGAATCAGTTCCAACCCCTAGCAACCCTGTACAGGGTTTCCGAGGCTGTAAATCTTTATGGGAGCAGAAAGTCTTATCTTTCTCCCGTGGAGCCACTGGTAGTTTCAAACTGCTGACCTTAAGGTTCGAAGCCCAATTAGTAACCACTATGCTACCAGAGCTCCTTGAAGAAGTTGGTAGAAGGCTTCAATTTGGTCATCATTGGCTTTAATGGTTGGTGCATAAACTTGAATAATAGTGGTGCTGACTGGTATTCTTTGGAGGCCTACGGATATTGTCCTATCAAAGACAGCATTATATTTCAAGACAGAAAAGATCTATCTAATAGAGTGCCTGATTATTATGAAGCGTGGGACCAGTCCCTGGAGAAGAACATCATGTTTGTTAAAGTGGAAGGTCTGTGAAAATGAGAAAGACCCTGAACAAGGTGGATTAACACAGTGGCAACAAAGATGGATTCAAACATAACAAATGTGAGGATGGTACAACATCAGGCAGTAGTTCGTTTTGTTGTGCTTAGAGCCACTATGAGTCAGAACTGATTTGATAACACCTAACAACAGCAAATTATTATGAAAATGTATTTTGTTTACCAGCTAGCATATGCTGTGATTCCTACATATCAAAAGTTCTATCTAAGTAGGAAAACGTCTTTACTTTATTTGGTATATCTGAGATTTGAGACTAGGAAGAATATTTGAATTACATGAATATTTGGAGCTTTCATTTTAGCTCAGTGAAAATTGATCAGAGTGCAGTCTGGGAGCAGGAGTGTGTTCTAAGAGTATGGAAAAGGAGACATGCATTGAATCACCTTGTTTCCAATGGTCTGTGACCTAATATTCATATTCATGATTTGCTAGTCATACTTTGAGATGGCTTAATGTCCTGAGGGGAGTCCTGGTGTGGCGCTGTGGGTTAATGCACTGGATTGCAAAGTTGCTTTGAACCGCAAGGTCGACAGTTCAAGCTCACCAGCTGCTCCTTCAAAACCCTATACAGGTTTGCTATGGGTCGGAACCGACTCGATGACACTTAACAACAACAATAGCAATGTCCTGAGGATTTTTTTTTTTTTTTTTTGCTTGTGCTTCTGGTTATATTATGGATTGAGCTGTGCCCCCCAAAACATTTGTTGAAATCCTGATTCTTGTGTCTGTGACTATGAATATGACCCTGTTTGGAACTAGGCTTGTTCTTATGTTAAAGAAGCCATAATAGAGTAAGGTAGATTCTAAACCTCTTCACTCCTAAATTATTAAAAGAGCAGAATAGACTCAGAAAGATGCATGGCTGAGGAAGACAGGCACCAAGCAAGGACCTCTCTATAAGCGAAGGAACTCCAAGGATTGCTAGAGGCACATGAAACGAGCAGAGAGACCCTGTTGTTGTTCTTAGGTACTGTTGTGTAGGTTCTCACTCATAAGGTTCCTATGCACAACAGAATGAAACGCTTGCCAGTCATGTGTCATCCTCATAACTGTTGCTACACTTGAACCCATTGCTACTGTCACTGTGCTAATCCATCTTGTTGGGGATCTTCCTCTTTTGCTCTGACCCTCCGCTTTACTAAGTATGATGTTCTTCTCCAGGGACTGGTCCCTCATAATAACATGTCCAAAGTTTGACAGATGAAGTTCTGCCATCCTGGCTTTAAGGAGCATTCTGGCTGTACTTCTTCCAAGACAGATTTATTTGTTCTTCTTACACTCTAGGTACTTTCACTGTTCTTCTCCAACACCATAACTCAAATGTATCGATTCTTCTAAGATCTTCCTTATTCATTGTTCAATATGTGAAGTGATTGAAAATACCATAGCTTAAGTTAGGTGTGCCTTCGTCCCAAATGGTTTTCTTTGATCTTGAACACTTTCAACAGGTCTTGTGCAGCAGATTTGTCTAATGCAATACATCATTTGATTGCTTGACTGCTGTTTCCATAAGTGTTGATAGACAGGCCTTAGATGGCCAAGATCCTACTGTGGACTTTTAACCTCCATAACTGTTAAAAAAAATATTTTTCTGTTGTTTAAAGTCACCCAGTTGTATTTCTGCTATGGCAGCACCAATTAACCAAGACACGTTACAAAGAGACTAAAACACAGGAATCCTTGCACATCTAACTAAATACATCTATAGTTTTACCATGCTCCCAAGTTTTTCTTTGAGGATGAACTAGAGATAAAAATATGTCACCTTTCTTTCTATTCAGTATTTTATTATTTGTGGTAATAGTGGAAGAAAGGTAGTCACTGGAGAAGTTAGGCACAGGGTCAATAATTGTTAACTGAATGAATGTGTGAACATCAGAGGTGATATCCAAAGAGTTGACTCATGGCCTGCAACATCTTGGCAGTCTAGGCTAAATGGTGGAGTATGGTGTTTTGATGGTGTATGAATGTGTTATGACAACCCAGGTGAACTATGTAAACCCAGTGACATCAGCCCCTAATTGAAGCTGGATGGGAGGAATGGCAGGACAGATAAGAAATGGGAGAAAGAAGAATCAGTGATTGACCTTATTATGCTGATCATTCTTTTCCTGAATATATGTAGTCTTGCTATATAATAACCACAGTACAGCAGGAGTGTTCTACCACAAATATCCCAAGTATACAAAAAAGAAAAATAATAAGAGAAAATAATTGTCAGTTCTACTCTGCTAAAAAGAAAATGACCTGACTTTCTGAGTTGATTCTACAAATGTAAAACCATAAAATTTTTCTTACCCATTAGTCAAATTATAGTTAGTGTGTTTTCTATGTTCCACGGTAGCCTGTCATGCTGAAGAAATGCAGGTCAAAAAGTTACAGAGATTTCTATGTGAATATGACTACATACATCAGCATTTCCTTCTTTGTCTCCTGGAAATCATCCAAAAGCAACAAAGAGAATGAAAAAAAAAAAAGCTCACTACATTTTTGGTGAATGTAGGAGACAGGTATATTCTCCAGATTCCAAAATATGTGAAAGGCCACAAAACCACACACTGAAGTTGAGCTTGTAGGATGAGGGGCTGGGCAGTAGGTGAAAGGTGAGAGGGCACAGGTTGGAAGATGGAAGTGAGTGCCAGCAAAAACACACTTCCTGAAGGTGAGAGGTACGTCTGAAAGGCTAAAAGCGTTTTTCCAGTGTGATACAAAAAGCTCAAACCTATTTCTGTCAAATCTATTCTGACTTATAACTACTCCGTCAGACAGAGTAGAACTTCTCCAGAGGGTTTCCAAACCTGTAATCTTTATGAAATCAAACTGCCTTATCTCTCTCACATGGAGCAACTGGTGGGTTTGAACTGCTGACCTTGTAGTTAGCAGTCCAATGCTGAATAAACAGTGCCACCAAAGCTCCTTTCTCTGTTTGATAGATGATGTTGTTGTTACACTGTTAGGTGCTGTCCAGTTGGTTCCAATATATAGTAACCCTATTGCACAACGGAGTGAAACTCTGCCCAATCCTTTTCCATCTTCACAATTGTTGTGTTTGAGCCTATTGTTTCTGACACTGTGTCAATTCATCTCTTTAGGAGTCTTCCTCTTTTTAATTGACCCCCTCCACTTTACTAAATATGATGTCCAGGGAAGTGCTCCTTCCTAACAATATGTCTAAAGTAGGAGAGACAAAAGTTTCATTATTATTGCTTCTAAGGAGCACTCAAAAGCCACCACAGTACAACAAACTGACAGACGAGTGGTGGCACAGGAGGGACTTACTCATCTATTTGCAGGCAAGAAATTTGGAAGACAGCTATCTGGCAGACTGGTTGGAAGAGATCAGTATTTGTGCCTATTCCAAAGAGAGGTAGGTAACTCAACGGAATGCGGAAATCATCGGACAAATCTCTTTGATATTCCATGTGAGTAAACTTTTACTAAAGGTAATACAGAAACGGCTACAATCATACATTGACAGAGAACTTGCAGAAGTTCAAGCTGGATCCAGAAGAGGCCGTGGAATGAGGGATATCATTGCTGATGTCCAGTGGTGAGGATGGAGGGCATCCACTTGCTCAAGCTCCCCTTCTAGTCACCAGAATGGAGGTACACAAACAGTGGGCATGCCAATGACCAAATACCAAACAAAAGAAAATCAGAACAAAACAAAACTGACAAAGTGTAGTGTCTACCTTTGCTCCAAGGTTCCCGAGGCATTTTTCTGTGGTGTTTTTGCTCCCCCACTTGGTCTTGCCATTTGGTCTCACCCAAGATGTCAGCTCCAGGCGGCTGAACCCAGCAGATTCAAAAGTCCGCGATATCTTACTTCAGCTTCAAGTTCCACAATCTATAAGCCTGCAAATATTTTAAATATTCCTATCTCTGTGGTTCCGAGTTTTGGAGCTCTGCCCTGGATCTGCTTTGCCTGGTATTCTGTGGTATTGCTGACAGCGAACTTCACTGCACCTCCACCCTAGCCGCCATCAAGCCCCACCCTCCCCAAGTCTAAGACAATAGTCTTTTGTGTTGTTTTTAAAAGTTTAGAAATGAATTGGTCATTGGCCTTGCAAAATCCCTTTTTTAAAAAAAAAACCTTTTTAATGTGAGTTGAGTGAAGGCTTACAGAAAAGATCATCACCTTTACATTCAACAAATTATACAATCTCCTCCCTGAAACAACAGTTATCCTACTTCTTACCTGTGGCTACCCATTTACATTTTATATTTCACAAATGAATAAAGCAAAAATATTTAATGTACACGTACAAAACAAAAAAAATGTGTATTCATTTAAGCATCCAAAGGCACATTCTGCAAGCCAGCCTCCTGCCCGCAGGCACACAACCTTACTCAGTCCATGGATCTAGAGCCAACAGATGCTCTATCTTTCTATGCCATCATCTCCACTATCGCTGCTTTTCTAGTTAGGGATCTTGCTCTACTCATGTTCTTCCTTCTTAATGGTTTTGGGATCATCTGTTTCTGAACTGAAAGATTAAATACCCTCCCCCTCTTTTAGTTACACATCTTCTACAATTACAGTGTGACAATCACAATTAATTCTGCAACAAATACTCATGATTGAATCACAAAATCCTATCACTGTTATCCTTCAACCCAATTCATCTGGGAAGAGGAAAGACAATTCTACCTTACCCACCTTACTCTGAAGCTAAGCATACCCATGAAAGGTTGTAAGCCTTTCATGTCTTTACAACACCTCATTTTTGATAGCCAGTGTCTAAATTGTGGGTCCCTATCAATCCAGTACACTGAGGAAGCAAACTTGTTCCTTGTTATGAGGAGTCCTATTCTGGCTGGAATTTTGAGCAATTGCATCCATAAGCAATAATCCAGTTCTTCAAATTGTAGCAATTTACACTTGCTCACAGTATCAAACATCTTTATCTTCATCTGGTTGTGTTCTGGTCAGTTCAGTCTTAGCCATCCAAGCTAGGTCAAGTGAGTACCAGCTGCAAGGTTGGAATTCATGCACATCTTCCTGCACTTCAGACCAGCTGGCCCCTTCAGTCTCAGTCCTAGCCTCCAGGGGATAGGTCTGTGCCCATGGGCTCAGGAGTTCTCACATCTCCCTAAACTTCAGACTAGATGGCCCTTCCTCTTTTCTCTCTCTCATCTCAAGGTCAATGGGTGCCAATGGAACATAACCAAACTCAGCTGATGTCTTCCTTGCTGCATTTTGTCTACTTCCACTCACAAGCAGGGTTCCCTATAAGTTTCAATCCTAGAAAGGGGTTTTTCCTGATGGGCTGACTTTCTTGCCTTTTTGGCTTGATTGGTATTCAAAGCCAAATAATTTTTTATTTTATTTTTTTCTTTTTCTGCAGGTCTTTCTTTCAATAATAATCTTCTGTTCTCCCAGAAACTGCATTGGTCTACATGGCTTTTCAAGTGGGATTGTCCCAACTCAGAAGCTTCTGTGTGGGTCTCAGGATTCCATCTAAGATCCCATACTCTACAAAGGTTTAACAAAAAGCCTATTTCCCTGTGCAAATTTTATTTTCTTTTTAGCAAATTCAATCAGTTATAGGCTGAAGATGTGCTTACAAGCTTTCTGTAATCATATTTCCCAATATTCATTTTTACCACACATGAATGTCTATTTTAAGGTAGTAAGCAGGGTAAACCAATATCTATAAGACAGCCAACTACATAAAAAAAATTTCCCCTTCTTTATCAATTCAGCTTATGTCTCAATCCATGTATTGTCTTACAAAACACTGCTGTTACTAGTTTGTGTATGAATCACTATTTACCTGTATCCCATTTAGACTATGCATACCTCCCTAAGTCTTCACCTATCTTTATTGTGTCTACCTCTAGCTAGTGAATTACTCTCCCTTCTCTCCTATCCCTAGCAACCATCAAATAATTTTCTTTAAGTTTATAAAACTTTTCTTAAGCTTTTATAATAATGGTGTCATACTGTATTTGTCCTTTTGTGATTGATTTTCACTCAGCATAATGGTATCCAGATTCATCCATGTTATGAGGTGCTTTGCAGATTCATTGTTATTCTTCAAAGTAGCAAAGTATTCCATTGTGTGTCTGTACCAAAGTTTGTTTATCCATTGTTCTACTGATGAACATAAAGACTACCTCCATCTTTTTGCTATTGAGAATAGTGCTGGTATGAACATTGGTGTGCATGTATCTACTTGTATCCTGGCTTGTGTTTCTTGGGGATATATACCAAGCTCAGGGTATAAAGCATTTCTATGTCCAACTTTCTGAGGAAGCACCATACCGTTTTTCAGAGTGGCTGAACTAATTTACAGTCCCACTAGCAATGTAGGATGAGCCCAGTCTCTCCACCAGCACTTGTTTTCTACTTTTTTGAACTTTTCTGCTGTTGCTGGTATAGGATAATATCTCATTGTTGTTTTGATTTGCATCTCTCTAATGTCTAATGGAGTCCTGGTGTGGCATTGTAGGTTAATGCTCTGGACTGCAAAGTTGGTTTGAACTGCAAGGTCAGTGGTTCAAGCTCAACAGCCGCTTCTTGGAAACCCTACACAGGGTAGCTGTGGGTTGGAATCAACTTGGTGACACTTAACAACAACAAAAACAATGGCTAATGATTATGAACATTTCTTCATATGTTTGTTGGCTGCCTGATTGTCTTTCTTGATGAAGTGTCTGTTCATGTTCTGTGCCTATTTTTTAATTGGGTTGTTTGTCTTTTACTTGTAGAAGTATAGTTTTCTACAAATTTTGGAGATTAGTCTCTTGTTTGATACATCGTTGCAAAAAATTTTTTTCAATCGGTGTTTTTCACTCTCTTGTGAAGTCTTTTGATGCACATACATTTCTAATTTTTAGGAAATCCCAGTCATCAATTTTTTTCTTTTACTGTTTGTATGCTTTTTGCAATGTTTGATGGTGTATCATGCCATATATTAGAGTCTCTAAGTTTGTCCCTATTTTCTCATTGATGATCTTTATAGTTCTAGGTTTCATATTTAGGTCATTAATTCATGTTGAGTCTGTTTTTGTATGTAGTGTGAGGTGTGAGTCTTGTTTCATTATTTTACAAATCGATTTTCAGTTTTTCTATCACTATTTATTAAAGAGAAAATATATTTTCCATTTAATGTGCCTTGGTCCTTTGTCAAAGATCAGTTGAATGTATGCGGATGGATTTACTTCTGGGTTTTCAGCTCTGTTCCATTGATCTATGTATCTTTCAATGTACCAGAACCAGGCTGTTATGACCACTGTGACTGCATAGTAAATTTTGAGATTTGGGAGTGAGAGGACTCCAACTTTGTTTTTCTTCATAAGCAGTGGTTTGTTTATCTGAGGTCTCTTTCCTTTCCATATAAAGTTAGTGATAATTTTTTCCATCTCTTTAAAGAATGTTGGAATCTGGATTGGGATTGCATTATGTCTGTAGATTTCATTGGGTAGTACTGACGTTTTCACAAGGTTAAGTCTTCCAATCCATGATTATGGTATATTACTCCATTTTTGTACATTTCTTTGGTTTTTTTCCCCCCAATATTTTGAACTTTGTTTTCAGTAGAACTGAGGAGATACAAATTTATATGGAACTAAATTAAGACATAAACAGATTTTTAGATAATGCTTTTGAAGAATAATACAGGCTGAGGTTAATGTAGTGTTGTTTTATAGTTTTCCTTGTATAGTTCCTTTGTTTCTCTGGTTACATTTATTCCTAAGTATATTTGTATGTCAGTTTGTCATACTGTGGTGGCTTGTGAGTTATTCTGATTCTGGAAGCTATGCCATGGGTATTTTAAGTACCAGCATGGTCACCCATGGTAAACAGGTTTCAGATGAGCTTCCAGATGAAGACAGACTAGGAAGAAGTGATGAACTACTTCCGAATATTTAGTCACTGAAAACCTTATGAATAGCAAAGAAACACTGTCAGATAAAGTATCAGAAAATGACAATGTTTCTCTGCTATTTATAAGGTTTTCAGTGACTAAATATTTGGAAGTAGTTCATCACTCTTTCTTCCTAATCTGTCTACACTGGAAAACAATTTAGCACAAAATTTGTTAATTTGGGTGCCTTTAAATTCTCTTTCTTGACTTATTGGTTTGGCTAAGACTTGCAACACAACATTGAAGAAGAATGGTGGTAAACGGCATCGTTGTCTGGTTCCCGTTCTCAAAGGGAATGCTTTCAGCTTCACTTGTTGAGAGTGCCATTGGTTGTTGGTTTTTTATATATGCAGTTAATCATGTGGGGGAAATTTCCTTCAGTTCCTACTTTGATGAGTGTTTTTATCAATAATGGGTGTTGGATTTTATCAAATGTCATTTCTACCTCAATTGATTTGACCATGTGGTTCTTTTCCTTTTGGTGTTTATATGGTGGGTTAGTTGATTGATTGTTTTTCTAATATTAAACCATCTTTGTATCCCAGTATGAATCCCACTTGGCCATGATGCATTATTTTTTTGCTATGTTGTTACACTCCATTGGCAAGGATTTCGTTGAGAATTTTTGCATCTGTGCTTATGAGGGATATTGGACTATAACTTTCTTTTTTATTGCTTTCCTTTCCTGGTTTTAGTATGAGGGTTATGCTCACTTCATAAAATGTATTGGAGTGTTTTCCATCCCTTTCTATGTTTTGGACTAGTTATAGTAAAATTGTAATTGTTGTCAACTCTTCCCTGAATATTTGGTAAAACCATCTGTGCCTGGACTATATTTTGTTGTTGTTCGGAGTTTTTTAATGACAGGATCAATTTCTTCTTTTGTTACAGGTCTGCTCAAATTTTCTACTTCACTCTATGTTAGTTTACATGTTGTTGTTGCTAGTTACCATCGAATCAATACCAACTCATAGCAACCCTACGCAAAACAGAATGAAACACTGCCCAGTCCTGGGCCAACCTCACAATTGTTGCCACACTTGAGCCCATTGATGCTGCTACTTTACCAATCCATCTCACAGGGGGTCTTCCCCTTTTACTCTGACGCTCCACCTTACCAAACATGATATCCTTCTCCAGCGACTGGTCCTTTCTGACAATATGTCCGAAGTATGAGAGACGAAGTTTCGCCATCCTGGCCTCCAAGGAGCACTCTGGTTTCACTTCTTCCAACACAGATCTGTTTGTTCTTTTGCCAGCCCATGGCACTTTCAATATTCTCTTCCAACACCATAACTCAAAAGCATCAATTCTTCTATGGACTTCCTTATTCACTGTCCAGCTTTCGCATGCATATGAGATTATTGAAAATACCGTGTCTTGGGTCAGGAGCACCTTAGTCCTCAAGCTGACATCTTTGCTCTTCAATACTTTAAAAAGGTCTTGTGCAGCAGATTTGACTAATGCAATATGTTGTTTGATTTCTTGATTGCTGCTTCCATGAGTGTTGATAGTTGATCCAAGAAGAATGTCGTCCTTGACAACTTCAATCTTTTCTCTGTTAAGAATGTTGTTTAAAAATAATAATCATGGGCATATTCTCACTCTTCCTCTCATGTCCATTTAGCCAGTGTGTCTATCCATGCATTCACTCATAGATCACTGATACTGCAGGATTGTGTACGTGTTAGCATTTACCTTTAACTTTTGTACCCACCGAGTGTCTTTCCCTGCCTCCATCCTTATTTGATAACCTCCTTCTTAATATATATTGCCTTCACCTTCATTCAAATTACCTAGCAATTTACCTACCATTACATTCCCACCCTTGGTAACAATCAAAGAATGTTTCTTATTTGTGTGAAAACCTTGTTTTGAATTTCTGTAATATTGATTTCATACAATATCTGTCTTTTAGACAATGCCCTTCAGATCTGTCTATGGTATGAGGTGATTTGCAGATTCATCAACAATATTTAAAGTTGCATAGCACACCACTCTGTGTATATTCCACAGTTTTTTTAATCCACTTTCCTATTGCTACTGTGAAAAGAGCTGCAATAAACATAGGTGTGCATATATCTATTTGTATAACAACTCTCATTTTTCTGGATATATAAAAAGTAGTGGTATTGGTGGATCAAATGGTATTTCTATTTCCAACTCTTTAAGAAAGCACCATATCATTTTTTATAATAGCTAACTATTTTACAGTATAACCAGCAGAGTATGAGGATCCCAATCTCTCCACACCTTTGTCATCATTGTTTTCTGTTATTTTTATTTTTTAACTTTACTGTTAGTGCTTTGGTGAGATGACATTTCATTGTTGTTTAAATTTGCATCTCTCATTAAAATGTTTGAGTGCAAAAAAAAAAAAAGAATGTTGTTTATTGGTCCAGTGGTGAAGACTTTTGTTTTCTTGACATTGAGATGTAATCCATACTGAAGGCTGTGCTCTTTGATCTTCATCAGTAAATGTTTTAAGTCCTCTTCACTTTCAGCAAGCAAGGTTGTATCATCTGCATATTGCAGGTTGTTGGTAAGTCTTCCTCCAATCCTGATGCCACACTTTTCTTCATAGAACCCAGCATCTCGGATTATTTGCTCAGCATATAGGTTGAGAAAGTATAGTGAAAGAATACAACCTTGTCGCACATCTTTTTAAATTTTAAACCATTCAGTGTTCCCATGTTCTGTTCGAACAACTACCTTTTGGTCCAGGTACAGATTTCTAATGAGCACAATTAAGTGTTCCAGAATACTCATGTTTTGTAATGTTGTCCATTGCTTGTTATGATCCATACAATCAAAAGCCTTTGCATAGTCAAGAAAACACAGGTAAACATCTTTCTGATATTCTCTGCTTTCAGCCAAGACCCATCAGACATCAGCAGTAATATCTCTCATTCCACAACCTCTTTGGAATCCAGCTTGAACTTCTGGAAGTTCTTTGTCAACGTATGCTTGTGGCCATTTCTGTATTACCTTTATTAAAACTTTACTCGCATGGGATATCAAAGATATAGTCCAATGGTTACCACATTCTGTTGGGTCACCTCTCTTTGGAATGGACACAAATATGGATCTGTTCCAATCAGTCGGCCAGATAGTTGTCTTCCAAATTTCTTGGCAGAGATGAGTGAGTGCCTCCAGTACCACCTCACTGTCTTGAAATATTTCAATTTTCATTAGTTTACATTCGTTGTGTTTTTAAAATTTTTCAGCCATTTCTTCCAGATTTTGAAGTTTATTGGAGTATAAATGCTCATAGTATTCTGTTATTATTATTCTTTATATTTCAATTGGTTCTGTTGTGACAGCACCCATATCATTTTTTAATACATGTTGTTGCATCATCTCCCTCTTTTATTTTGTTAGATTTCCCAATGGTTTGTCAATTTTATTAATCCTTTAAAGGAACCAGCTTCTTGTCTTGTAGATTCTTTTGTTTTTCTGTTTTCTAATACATTTATTTCTGTATAATAACCTTTATTATTTCTTTTCTTCTGGTTACTGTAAGTTTAATTTGGTGAACTTTTTCTAATTTTTAGAGGTGTTGTGTTGATATCTGATTTTGGTTCTTTCTTCTTTTTGAATGTGTGCATTATTGTTATAAATTGTCATTTGAGCATTGATTTTTCTGTGTCCTAAAACTTTTGGTATGTTGTGTTTTCATTCTCATTTATTTTAAGAAATTTTTTTTATTATGTTTTTATTTCTCCTGTTATCCAGTTGTTTTTAGGCAGGATGGTATTCACTTTACATGTATTTGGTTTTGTTACCTTGATCTTCCTATTGTTGATTTCTATTTTATAGCATTTTGATCTGAGAAGACAATTTGGGGTCTTCTGACTGAAGAGTCAGAACCAACTCGTCAGTGCTTAACAGCAGTATCACATGCTTCCTAAATCATAATTTCAGTAATCTCATATGCATGCAAAAGCCGGACAGTGAATAAGGAAGATCTTAGAAGAATTGATGCTTTTGAGTCATGGTGTTGGAGGAGAATGTTGAAAATACCATGGGCTGCCAAAAAAGCCAACAGATCTGTGCCAGAGTACTCCTTAAAGGCCAGGATGGCCAAACTTCATCTCTCATACTTCAGATATATTGTTAGGAAGGACCAGTCGCTGGAGAAGGATATCATGTTTGGTAAGGTGGAGGGTCAGAGAAAGAGAAGAAGATCCCCAGCGAGATGGATTGACAAAGTGGCAGCATCAATGGAATCAAGTGTGGCAACAATTATGAGGTTAGTCTAGGACCAGGCGGTGTTTCAAACTGTTGTGCATATGGTCACTATGAGTCAGAACCTACTCGATGGCACCTAACAACAACAACAAACAACTGCATGCTGCATGGTAACAATTATGAGGTTAGTCTAGGACCAGGCGGTGTTTCAAACTGTTGTGCATATGGTCACTATGAGTCAGAACCTACTCGATGGCACCTAACAACAACAACAAATCATAATTCCAATAATGACGTTGTTGTTGTTAAGTGCCGTCAAGTCAGTTCAGACTTAAAGTGATCCTGTATAGGGTTTCCAAAGAGTGCCTGAAGGGTTTGAACTGCTGATCTTGTGGTTGAAGTCCAGTGCTGATCCTACAGCGCCACAACAGGAATAATAAAGCCATTATTGTGCTTGTAAAATTTCCAGCATGTCCTACTGCCTTCTGTCTGCTGTTCCAAGACGCTCCATAAAACATGACTATAGCCTATCTTGCTACCTTATTTACCTGAGACTCACTTTCTTGTACCTACACTTTGCCCCACCCATTTGTCTTTCTGTGATGACTTGAATGCTGTGATGACGCTGGAAGCTATACCACCAGTATTTCAAATGTCAACAGGATTATTACCCTTGGTGATCAGATTTCAGAAGAGTTTCCAGACTGAGATTAAATAGGAAGAAAGGTGCGGCAATCTGATTTCAAAATTCAGCCAGTAAAAACCCTGTGAATCACAGTCCAAGACCACAGATCACTTACTTTACATACATCTCAAGAGGGACCAGTTGAAAGGATTTCATCAAAAGAGTAATAAGGGAGCCCACAGAATAGGGAAAAAATCTTTT
>NW_006408606.1:7082366-7092063 GCF_000296735.1 Chrysochloris asiatica | reverse complement strand
CCCCCCTCTAAGACTGAAACTCAAAGGGAACACATGAGCAGGCATGTCAGCTTGCTAGCGACCACATTGGCCTAGTGGTGAGTGGAAGAGGAGGAAAGGCAGCAGTGAAGAAATGGGCTGAGTTCAACCACGTTCCATAGATTCCCATTGACCTGGAGATGAGAGAGAGAAGAGGAAGAGCTGGTTGGTCCAAAGTGTGGTGATACCTGGAGACACCTGAGCCCATGAACAAGGACATAGCCACAGAGGGCTAGAGCTGAGAGTGAAGCATCCAGCTGATATGAAGTGAGGGGGATGCACACGAGAACATCATCCTTGCAGATAGTACCCATTTAACCTAGCTTCGATGGCTTAATAATCAGAACTCATCTAGAGGAAGATAAAAAAACAAAACAATTTTTGATAAAGGAAACAAGAGTAAATTGCTACCATTTGATATGCTTGACCTATACTTATGGAGGTAGTAAGTCTAAATACCATCAGAGAGGGAAGAAGTCTTCACATCAAATATCAGTGCTATCCCCTCTGAACTCAGGGTAGATAGGGAAGGCAACCTAGACACTGGCTACCTAAAATGAGGGGGTTATAAAGGCACGAAGTGACTGACTAACAAGGTTACAAGAGGAAGTTTAGTTTAAGAGTGTGTGGGGGAAGATAGAGTCCCCACTGAATAGTTTTCATCTTGTCTCGATGGGTCTGGTTAAAAGAGATGGGGATAAGATTCTTATGATTCCATAGTGAGAAATTGTCATCCTGACTAATTGTGACTGTCACAACTGTAAAGGTAGACATTTTGTAAGAAAAACAGGGAGTAGTTAATCTTAACAGTCTAGAAACAGAGGACCCTAGGATCATAAAGGTAGAAGAGCTCAAGCAAAATGCGAGACCTTATCCAGAGAACCGGTGACACCAGAGATGGAGGCAGAGATGGGAACATGGATAGAAGGAGCAACTGAGGACTCTAAATTCATGGAAAGAGAGGGACTGAGAGATGGTGGCCAGGAGGCAGACTTGCAAAATGCACCCTTTGGTGGTGTACATTATTATATATGTCTTAGTGTTTTAATAAAATAAAATAAAAAAAGAGCTAAAGTGAATAGAGAAAAATACTGTTAATTGATGGTACATGGAGGGGATTATAATCATTGTAATGAAAGAAAGTATATGATTTGTTGAATGTAAAACTGATGATCTGTCCTGTAAACTTTCACTCACCTTACAATAAAAACTTAAATAAAAAGAAAAGAAAAAAGAGTGACCAATTGTTGGAGAAGGACATCATGCATGTAAAAAGGAGGGCAAGCAAAAGTGAGGAAAAGACTCAATGAGATGGACCGACACAGTGGCCACAATGGACTCAAGCTTAGCAATGATCATAAAGACGACACAGGACATGATGTTTTTGTTCTGTTATACATAAGGTTGCCATGAGTTGGAGTTGACTCAAATGCAGCTAACAACACACTCCACTTAAACAGAACCTTACCTGCTTTTTTCAGTCTGCAATGTTGTTGCTCAGGTTACTTAGCAACATGAGAGATGCCTCCCTGCATCGTGCCAGTTTTTTGAGTCTATTCATCCTCAAGGTTCATTTCAAATGCCCTCACTCCTTCCTTGAAACCTCCTTGGCAGTTAGTTGATCTGGGGCCTTTGTTCACTTCATTTTTTACCTTGCCAACTACAATGGCCTCCAATAAAGCCACCTTCCCCTGAGCCTGCTGCATATTACTATCTGAGATGTGGATTTAGGTGTGTCACTCCTAATGAAAATCCCTCACTGGCTTTAAAATTTGAAAATAATATGCAAACTACTTAGTAGGTCATTTCAGAATCTTCATGAAAAGCAGCCTAATAAAACGGGCACAATATAACCTCTGTACGTTGTTATTGTTAAGTGTCTTTGAGTTGGTTCCAACTCATAGCGACCCTGTATAGGGTTTCTGAGGAGTGGCTGGTTGATTTGAACTGCTAACTTTGCGGTTCAAACTGATATTACAGTCGAGTGCTTAGCCTACAACACTACACCAGGACTCCAACCTCTTTATGAAGAATAGAAAAGATAATATTCATGACCTGGCACTTAGGAGACACTCAATAAATTCTTGTTTGATGTTGTTGTTATGTACCATTGAGTCAGTTTTGACTTATAGAGACCGTGTATAGGGTTTCTGAGGAGCGGCTGGTGAACTTAAACCATCAACTTTGCAGTTCAAACTCACTTTGCAGTCCAGTGCATTAATTCTAGCACCACATCAGGATTCCAACTGATAGATGGGATAAAGGAAGGAACAATATAAAACAAAAAGAATTACGAATAATCTAGAAAGCTGTTTACCAGAGTACTAAAATACTATGGAGTTTGCAGATAAGGTATTACGGGAGAAAGATAAAGATAACATTGGTAAGCTAGAAAAGGATGAATAGCTTTTTTAAAAAGGTAGGGATAAAGAATAAAACTTAGCTCTCTTTTTAGCTTCCTCTTGGAAGCTAAATATTTAAATTAGTAGATTCTCATTCTGGCTTCTGGATTTAATTTAGGATTTGTAGGTTTTGTCATCTCATTTCTAGAACATCACAAGCCAGCTTTTCTCTTTATGAAGTCATTATATTCAAAGACTTTCACGTAACAACACAATAAAATATAAAAACAGAAATTGTTTTTGGGAAGGGACACTATCTAGTGTATACAGTAGAGACAAAGAAACAGAGATGTTTATTCTTGAAAATACTGCTGTTTGATTCTGTAACTTTGAGCCTCACATAAGTTTTTGATATTCCAGTTCTTCTACCAAGATAGAAGAATAATGTACATAATGCATTAAAGATGATACCATCTTTGCTAAAGAATTATTCATGCTCTTTCCATTTTCTTCTTATTACTTCAGACACAAATAGGAAGCTATCAGCTTATTAGTTTTGTTGCAATCACAGATATATCATTTGATTCTATAACACTGTATAATCAAAAGATAAGAGGGTAATTTAAAAAAATTTGCTACTAGGGTTTCAGATAATACATACACAGATTCAATCCAAACAAAACACACATAAACATATCTCTTTGATTGGTGAATGGCTGGCTGCAGACAAGTTCTCTCAGCAGTACACTTGCCTTAGTCTCATTAAGGTGCCTTCAAATAAAAGTCCAACCACAGCAGTGGCTTCCAAGGGGATCTGCTGGGCCTGTGAAACTCAAGACAGTGAGGTCAGCTCAGAGGTTATGTTGACAGCTTTTTTTGGGATTCCAAAGGACACAGAACAATCACAGGAGCTTATCATGAAGAAACGTGCAGAAAATTGACAACTGCGTTGGTGAGAAAAAGGTCAGAAAAGTTTTGTGAAGGAATTTTTTTCCATCATGACAATGCACCTGTTCATTCTGTGAGAGAAGCAAGAGTTGTCCTATGAGAATTTCACTGGGAAACATTACCCCATCTAACTTGTAGTCCTGATCTTGTCCCTTCAAACTTCATTTTATTCTCCCAACTCAAAGAACATGGAAAAGGAACTTGATTTGAGTCTTTGAAGGATGTCAAAAGTGAAGAATTCTTCAGGGAAGGTTTAGAAACACAGAAACACAGCCTCCCAAAGTGGATAGACTTTAATATATGTTGAAAAATAATAACTTCACATTTTGATATTTTTGTTTAATAAAAATATCTATGACTTTGTAGTAAATACTTTTTGACTGATCCCAGGCTTATATCTTTTCACCATACTTATTCAATCTGTATGCTGAGAAAATAATCCAAGAAGCTGGATTTTAGGAAAAACAACATGGTATTAGGATTGGAGGAAGACTCATTAACAACCTGTGATACAGGTTGTACAACCTTGCTTTCTGAAAGCAAAGAGGACTTAATACTTACTGATGAAGATCAGAGACTACAGCTTTCAGTATGGGTTTCATCTCAAAATTCTTCACCACTGGTCCAGTAAATAACATCATAATAAATGTAGAAAAGTTTGAAGTTACCAAAAACTTCATTTTGCTTGGATCAACTAGCAGCAATCAGCAGTCTGGAAGCCAAATCTGCAGCACAAAACCTCTTTAAAGTGTTCAAGAGCAAAGATATCAGTTTGAGGACTAAGGTGCACCTTTGCGCTGACCCAAGACATGGTATTTTCATGCATGTGAAAGTTGGACACTGAATAAGGAAGACTGTAGAACAATTGGAACATTTGAGTTATGGTGTTGGAGAAGAATATTAAAAGTACCATGGGCTGCCAGAGGACTAACAAATCTGTATTGGAAGAAGTACAGCCAAAGTGCTCCATAGAAGTTTTCGTACTTTGGACATTTATCAGAAGGGACCAGTCTCTGGAGAATGACATCATGCTTGGTAAAATGGATACTCAGTGAAAAACAGGAAGGCCTCCAATGAAATGGATTGGTGCAGTGGCAGCAACAATGGGGCTCAAGCATGACAGTGATGGAGGATGGCATAGGAGTGGACAGTGTTTCGTTCTGTTGTACATAGGGTAGCTATGAGTCAGAACCGACTTGATGACACTTAATAACTACAACATGGAAAGTCTAAGTGGTAAATAAGAAATAGTCATTCTTCATATGACTTGGATCAAGAGAAAATTAATTTAGGATGGACAGTTTCAGATTCTTTTTAATTTGAAAATAATCCAAGATTCTTGCCAATTGTCCATAAAAGGAAATTATATGGCTCAGATATTTAAGTGTGGGGAATGTGACCTATTATTTTCTCCTGTTTTACTCAATTAAGGGATTTTTATTTTTAAAGTAAATATTTTTTTCATGTATAACTAATAAATAAAGTTATTTTTATATTTTAGCAAAGAATTTAAGAAAATTTCTTGTAACTCAGACTTAGCTACGGTGAGTACAAATAGCATTCACTGTTGCTGTTTTAAGTGTCTTGGAGTTGGTTATCACTCAAAGTGACCCTGTATATGGTTTCCAAGGAGTGGCTGTTGTGTTTGAACCTCTGACCTTGTAGTTAGCAGTACAGTGGTTATCCACACCATGATTCCATAACATGTATACATTTGAAAAAAAATCACTACTTCCTATCTTAATACTGGAAGAAGAGGCAAGACAGCGAGTCAGACTTTTTGGTAGCTGAAAAGAAAGGAGGAGATGACAAACTCC
Source organism: Chrysochloris asiatica (assembly GCF_000296735.1). Lineage (NCBI taxonomy): Eukaryota > Metazoa > Chordata > Mammalia > Afrosoricida > Chrysochloridae > Chrysochloris > Chrysochloris asiatica. Next base: position 7,086,938 of record NW_006408606.1, on the reverse strand, counting down.
TTTTATGTATTAACCAATTTCCCTCACTTGGAACCCCATACATCTCCTTCCACAACGTGTAAGCCTGATGTCAAAATACCATAATATGAACTGATTTGTGCAAATGATTGCAACTACTTTATAATTAAACATCTAGGGAATTATTTATGTGAAATAGATATCTCAGTACATACCAGGGATTTAATTACATCCTGGATTAAAAGACATTTTGACCAAGATTGAAAACAGATGCTCAATCACCTCATATCCCAAGGGATGCTTTGTAAGCAAGTGACACTGGATTCTGTGCCTTCAAGAGCGTTTCCACCACCTCATTGTTTTTGCCAAATACTCATTAAAGAAGAAATACAAAGAACTTTACTGTTAGATTTTCCTGGGTTTCTTGAATGTTAGAAATCAACAGGATTAGCAATGTTTGATTGGAAATTTTTCTTAAGTGTTTACCCTCATGATTCAACTTTAATTTGGAAGAAAACAGCTAATTTATTAAAGCGCCATGTTACATCTTGTTCTGCTCGTGAAAATATGAATGCTGGAATTTAGATGGCAGTTTGTCTTGTTTTCTATCTTTATGGTTTAAATTCATGCTAACAAAGGAAATTATGTGAAAGGGGGAATGCTAGATAACGATGTTGCTGTTGTTAAGTGCTGTTGAGTTGGTTCCGACTCATAGCAACCCTGTATAGGGTTTCCAAGGAGCAGCTGGTAGGTTTGAACTGCCAACCTTGGGATTCAAAGTACAGTGCTGATTCTACAATACCACACCAGGAGTCCATTCTGGATATGTTTCCCTCTAATTTTTCTCAGGAGTCCTGGTGTGGCGCTGTGGGTTAATCCGCCAGACTGCAAAGCTGTTTGAACTGCAAGATCGGTGGTTCAAGCTCACCAGCTGCTCCTCGGAAACCCTACACAGGGTTGCTATGGGCTGGAACTGACTCTACAGCACTTAACAACAACAATACAATTTTTCTTGAGACAATGAGTCGATTCTGCTTCCTTCAAAAAAGACAGAAAAATGTATTGATTGGAGAACTCTGCAAAAAAAAACAAACCAAAAACAAAAAAAAAAATCTAATTAGTTTGATGACTTGTTTGTTACAGAAAACAGAAAACATTTTAATTGACCCACTAGACCACTGAATTAGGTTTTTCCTAGGAAACGGGAGAGTCTTTGTTTAGTTAAACAAGACACATGGGTTGAGCTTTATGCACTATGCTGATGGCTCAGGAGGTAACAGTGAATATAACAGATAAATCTTTGCCCATACGGAGCCTTGCAGTCTAGAAGAGAAGATTAAAAGATTGAAAACAAATGATTCTAAATAATTAATTAAACAATTATGACTGTGTAAATGTGTGCAAATATGTACATTATATTCGAGAATCAGATAATAGAGGGAGAGAGAACATGCAGAAGCTCTTAGGTTAGAAAAACCTCTGTGCATTCAAGGAACTGAAAGACTGGAGCATGGACAGGTACTGAAATGCAGCTGGAGAAAGAGGCAGGAGTCAGATCACAGTGCAATCTGAAGCAATGTTACACATTTTGCATTTTGACCCTGTGGACAATGAGAAACAATGAGTTTACATTTAAAAGTGATCAGATTTGTCTTTTAGAACAATCCTGTTAATTGTCGCATATAAAATCATCCAGGTAAGTTCTAGCTATGTGGGGATGTTGCTTGAGAGAAGTGGATGACTCCTGGGAGTTCTAGGAATTTGGATGACAGATTAGATGTAAAGGGTAAGGAAAAGATTTTTGATTAAAAAAAGTCAGTGGAAAGTACTGCTTTTTCCAGAAATTAAGAAACACTAGGAAAAGATTTGAGTGTGAGTGTGGAGAGAAGATGCCATATATTCTCTTGTGGATTTACTAAGTTGCAGGTGTCTGTAAGACATCCAAGGAGCCCTGGTGGCACAGTGGTTAAGCACTTGCCTACGAACCAAAAAGTCAGTGGTTCAAGCCTACCAGCTGCTCTGCAGGAAAAAGATGTGGTAGTCACTATCTATAAAAATTCACAGTCTTAGAAATCTTAAGGGGCAGTTGCACTCTGTGCTGTAGGTTTGTTATGAGCCAGAATGGACTCAATGGCAACATCTGGTTTAATATTATTGGTAAGATATTTAGGTGGAATAAACATTTGTGTCTATGGATCTGGTGCTCCGAAGTGAAGACCAGGAGATACTTAGTCATCATTAGAATAAAGCTGATTAAGCCTCTTCGTACCCACCTGTCTATTCTGACACCAGGTTAGCAGTGGGCTGCTTACCACAAGATCAGTGCTTCTAATCTGCCAGTTGCTCCCCAAAATAGTTACAGCATCAGAAACCCTATACACGGTCTGTATGAGTCAGAACTGTTTTGATGGCATACAACCACCATAACCACAACCACCAGGGTCTACTGGGAAGCTGCTGCTCTATTTGAATTCACCCTGCCCTCTGGTGGGGGCCTACATATTGCATGAGTCTGAAGAAATGGGCCTCGTCCCACCAACCTTAGCATCGGAGATCTCTTCAGGGCATATGTATTCCAATAATTTTATGAAAATCTATGTTGCTGTTGTCAGGTGATATTGAGTTGGTTCTAACTAATAGCAGAACAAAACCCTGCCTGGTCCTGGGCTATGCTCACAATTGTTGTTATGTTTAAGACTATTTTTGCTGCCACTGTTTCAATCCATCTCATTGGGGGGAGGTCTTCCTCTTTTCCACTGACCCTCCACTTTTCCAAGCACAACGTCCTTCTTCAGGTCCTGGTCCCTCCTGACAACAAGCCCAAAATAAGTGAGACAAAATCTCGCCATCCTCCCTTCTAAGGAGAATTCTGGCTGAACGTCTTCCAAGATATATTTGTTATCTTTACAGGCAGTCTACACAGTCAAATGGCCTGGTGTGGCACTGTGGGTTAATGCATCAGACTGCAAAACCTTTTGAAATGCAAAGTTGGCAGTTCAAGCTCACCAGCTGCTCCTCAGAAACCCTATACAGGGTCGCTATGGGTTGGAACCAACTCAACAGCAATTAACAACAATAACAACACAGTCAAATGCTTTTGCATTGTCATTAAAGCACAAGTGAACATTGTTTTGGTATTATCTGATTTCAGTCAAGATCCACTTGACATCAGCAATGATATTCCTTGTTCCACATTGTCATCTGAATCTGGCTTAAATTTCTGGCAGTTCCCTGTTGGTGTACTGCTGAATTATGTCCATTTAAAAATTATCTTCAGCAAATTTTACTTGCATGTGATATTAATAATATTCTTTTTGATGATTTCCACATTCTACTGGGTCATATTTCTTTGGAATAGCCACAAGTATGCCAACCTGTTCACCAGGTAGTTGTCTTCAAAATTTCTTGGCACAGAGGTATCATATAATAATAATAATAAAATCAATGATATTGAAGGAAGAAGTCTAAGTTGCACTGAAGGCATAGGCAAATAAACTCTCCAGGAATTGACAGAATACAAATTGAAGTATTTCAACATATGGTCCATCTTCAAATGGTTAGAACATTGACCAACTCTTTTTGGTACAGTGACTTCGTGTTTTCCTTTCATCTTCTTTCGATATTTCCTGTGACATCAAGTATTTGTCCATAGAATCTTTCATTATTTTAACCTGAGACTTGGATTTTTCTTCACTTCTTTCAGCTTGAGAAATGCTGAGTGTGTTCTTTCTTTTTGATTTCTAGCTCCAGATCTTTGTGCATTGCATTATAATACTTAGCTTTGTCTTTTCGAGCTGCCACTTGAAATTTTCTGTTCAACTCTTTTACTTTATCATTTCTTCCAGTCACTTTAGTGTCACTGCATTCAAGAACAAGTCTCTTCTCAGATCCATTTTGGTCTTTTCTTGTTTCCTGTCTTTTTAGTGACCTTTTGCTTTCTTCAGGTGTGATGTACTTGATGTCATCCATAACTCTTCTGGTCTTTGGTCATGACATCTGTTTTTGTGGGATTTATTCAAGGTCTTATTTTGGCTCTCATGGACTTGTTTTAATTTTCTTCAGTTTCAGCTTGAACTCTCATATGAGCATTTGATGGTCTGTTCCACAGTCAGCCCCTGGTCTTGTTTTGACTGATGATATTGGGCTTCTACATCGTTTCTTCCCACAGATGTAGTCAATTTGATTCCTGTTTATTCTAGCTGGTGAAGTCCATGTGTATAATCACCTTTCATGTTGTTTAAAAAAGGTATTTGCAGTTAAAAAATGTCATTGGTCGTGCAGAATTCTACCATGAGATCTCCAGTATCATTTTTATCACAAAGGCCATATTTTCCAACTATTGATCCTTTCTCTTTGTTTCCAACTTTCACATTCCAATCACCAGTAATTATCAATACATCTCGATGGCATGATTGATCAATTTCAGACTGAAGAAATTCAGAGAAGTCTTCAATTTCATCATCACTGACTTTAGTGTTTGGTGCATAAATTTGAATAATATTGGTATTAACTGATCTTCATTGTTGGCATATAGATATGATCCTATTACAGACAGCATTGTACTTCTAGATAGATCTTGAAATGTTCTTTTTGGCAATGAATATGACACCATAC
>NW_006408606.1:7080464-7081821 GCF_000296735.1 Chrysochloris asiatica | reverse complement strand
CGCTATGGGTCGGAACCAACTCAACGGCACTTAACAACAACAACCATTCAGAAGTAGTACACCTCTCCTTTTGCCGAGTCTGTCTTAATCTGAACGTTCCAACCTGAAGCCTGTCCTATGGGTGACTGTGCTGATATCTAAAACATCAGAGGCTTGTCTTCTAGCATCACAATACTTAAATTACCACAGTATCACAAACTGATAGATGACTGATTGAGAGGCAGAGTAGAGATGATCAATCCTGGAACAAGATAAATATCACTGATACTGAAAAAATTCATAGTGATTAAGAAAAAAACCCACTCTCATTAAATCAATCTGACTCATAACAACCCTGTGTAGTGTTTCTTGCTGTTGTTAAGTGACTTCAAGTTGGTTCCAACTCATAGCAACCCTGTATAGGCTTCCCTTGGCTATAAATCTTTGCAGGAGCAGAAATTTTTAACTGTCAAACAGTGCTTACCCTCATAGACACTGCACTTAGAAACTATAAATACCAAATAATCATCTTGTCTTGACAAATATTTTGGAAATATAAATGATAATGTAGTACTTAGGAAATATCAAAGTACATTAAAGATCACAATGATGATTAATTGTGAACCATGTGACATATGCAAATTATGTTAAAGACTGTCCATAAAAACAAAAAGTGAAAAACAAAACAAAACAAAACCAGGTTTATGATGTATACTTGAACAAGATGGATTGGCACAGTGGCAGTAGTAATGGGCTAAAACATAGCAACAGTTGTGAAGCTGGTGCAGGACTGGGCATTGTTTCGTTCTGTTGTACATAGAGTTGCTATGAGTTGGAACCATCTCAACGGCACCTGACAACAAAAACAACAAGAATTCTACATAGATGAAACCAAAGTCTTTTAAAACAACACAACTGCTGAATGTTTCTATGGTCACTGTTACACAATGAAGTTTCAACCCATGCATGTGCCTCTTATGAATTAAGGATTGCTACAGTGATGAATAAGGAGCTCTGGTAGCGTAGTGGTTATGAATCGGGCTGTGAACCTTCCAGCAGTTCGAAATACCAGCTGCTTCGCGGGAGAAAGATGAGTCTTTCTGCTCCCATAAAGATTTACAGCCTCAGAAACCCTGTACAGGGTCATATGGGTCGGAATCGACTCGACGGCACTTAACAACAACAACAACAGTGATGAATGCTCATGATCTTGACTGTCAAAGTGAACTGAAAGGGAAGCCCAATTAGTGATGTTTGCACAAGGTCTTATAAAAATATGCCCATCAAATGGCACATTGTCATTGAATGCAGAGCTAGTCATTAACAAAACTCCTTCACCAGGATCAAATTCCCTATATAGTTAAAAAAAAAAAAAAAT
>NW_006408606.1:7052589-7073674 GCF_000296735.1 Chrysochloris asiatica | reverse complement strand
CTATATGTGGTTCAGAGTTCTAGGACCATCCCCTGAACCTGCTTGGTTGGGTATTCTGTGTTGTTGTTGTTGGAGCTCTCTGCTATACGTCCACCCTATCCGCCATCTTGTTTGTTCCTCTTCCCCCATCTCTTTTTACCAGACACATCTAGACAAGATAAAAACTATTCAGTGGGGACTCTATCTTCCCCCAGACACTTTTAAACTAAACTCCCTCTTGAAGCCTTGTAAGCCAGTCACATCGTGCCTTTATCATCCCCTCATTTTGGGTAGACATTGTCTATGTTGCCCATTTCTATCTACCTTGTATATAGAAAGGATAGGATTGATACTTAATGTGAAGACTCCTTCCCTCTCAGTTGGAATTTTGAACTACTACATCCATAAGTATAGGTCAAGTTCATCAAACTGTAGCAATATATACTTGCTTCATCTATCAAATTCCTTTATCTTCCTCTAGTTGAACTCTGGTCATCAAGCCATTGAAGCTAGGCCAAATGAGTATTATCTGCAAGTTTGGGGATTCTTGTGCATTTCCTTTCATTTCATATCAGCTGGCTGCTTCACTCTCAGCTCTAGCCCTCCGTGGTTGGGTTGATGTCCATGGGTACAGGAGTTCCCAAGTCTCCCCCAACTACAGACCAACCAGCCCTTCCTTTTCTCTGTCTCATCTTGAGGTTGACAGGAGTCTATGGAATGTAGTCAAACTCAGCCCATATCTTCATTGCTGCCTTTCCCCTACTTCCAGTCAAATGTAGCTCAACACGTTCACCAGTGAGCTTACATGCCTGCTCATGTATTCCCTTTGAGTTTCAGTCTTGGAGGGGATTTTGTCCTGAAGGGACTTGATTGCTTGCCTGATGGCTCTCCAGTGAACAGCTTGTTTATTCTTGTAATAGCCAAACAGATTGTCATTTTTGTTTTTGATTTTGTTTTGTTCCTGCTGGTCTTTCTTCCAGAAAGTATCTTCTGTTCCTTTTGCCACTTTGGGTTGGTCTGCATGTTCTTTCAAGTGGGAATTTCCCACCTTAGAAGGTTCCCAATGGGGCTCAGGATCCCACTTAAGGTCCCATACACAAGGGATCTGCCAGAAGTCTATTTCATTGGGTAAGTTGTAGAACCCCTTTTAGGTATTCCAATCAGTTATCGGCTGAAGACAGGCTTACAAACTTTCTGTAATCATGTTTCCCAATATTTTTTTCTATTCCACTAAATTATCTTTTTTACAATAGTAGGTAAGGGAAAACAATATCCATAATACAGTCAATCATTTTAATATTATTTTCCTCTCTTTTACCCATTCAGACTATGCCTTGCTCCCTGTATCACAGATCCCAGTTGTTCCAATGTTGAACACGCATCACTATTTATCTCTGTGCCATTTAGCTGCATTTATTTTTAAATATAATTTACGGTTTCAAAATTTTCCAGGTAAGGTACCGTACCCTCTTCCTGCATTTCTTTTTCATTGTTTTCTACTCACTATTGTCACCAATAAAAGCTCAGAGTGCAGTTGAGCACATAGGCACAAGCTTACTTGTATCCACAGGAAAAGTACATGTGGCAAATAGATCAACACATTGGTTAATGGCTTTTCTGCATAAAATTAAAGATAAAACTTGTATAAGATGCAAATATATGGTAAAAAGTAAAACCACACACTGATTTTAAAAATGTTTATTGATATTGTTTTTTCTTCATTTTTAATAAAATATTTTACTTGGTATGGTGGTGGTATGGCGGTTATGTGCTGTGGAGTTGGTTCTGATTCATAGCAATCTGTATAGGGTTTCAGAGGCTGTAAATATTTATGGGAGCAGAAAGCCTCATCTTTCTCCTGTGGAGCCACTATTGGTTTCGAACTGCTGACTTTGAGATTAGCAGCCCTACTCATAACCACTACTTTGTCATTTGACGCAAATCCCTTAGGAGCAGGAAATGTTTTTTGTTTGACAAATCATATCATGTAAAGCATTTCATACCCAATGCAGTGGCTATGAATGCGTAATAATTTTGCTCCTGGTGAGATTGCAGGCAATTAAAAATAGAAAAGTGAAGTTCTGAATTCAGGGAATGCTGAATATTCCATTTCCTTGGTGTTGTTAGTTACTACACTGGTCTGCAAGGTCAGTTTGAACTGCAAGGTTGGCAGTTCAAACTCACAGCCACTCCTGAGAACTATGCAGGGTCTACATGAATCAGAACTGATTTGACAGCACTTAACAACAATAAGTGATGTGGGTCAAAAGAAGGGGCTTTGTATTACCTTGGTCAGGAAAAAAAACCCAGGTTTTTCATACACTTTAATGTTATATGTAATAAATTTTGAAGTAGTATGTAGGCACCAGCTAGCTAGGTTTGTGTGTTTATCATGCTCTCCTAGATTTAATACTTGATAAATGGAAAGGGACAAGTGAATTACCTGAGAGAAGAAATCATCACAGGAATAAACTCCCATCTCGGTATATCGAAAATCTATTTTTGACTTAGATTTCCTATCATGTGTTATTGTTGTGTGCACCATCCTACAACTCTATACCAGGGCTCCACATTACTGGTAGCACCGTAAAGTGGCTCAACTACTGTGGAAAAGAGTATGGTGCTTCCTCAGAAAGTTGGAAATAGAAATATGTTATGGCCAACAATCCCTCTACTTGGTATATGTTGTTGTTGCTAATAAGTGCCTTCTGACTCACAGAGACCCTGTATAGATAGAGTTTCCAAGAAGTGACTGGTGAATTTGAACCTAGTGGTCTAGTGCTTCTCCCACAATGCCACACCAGGATACACACACAATGAAATACTATGTAATACTGAAGAATAACGATGAATCTGCAAACACCTCATAACATGGATATATCTGGAGGACATTGTGTTGTTGTTGTATGCCATTAAGTCAGTTCCAAACTCTTAGCAACCCTGTATAGGGTTTCCAAGAAATGGGTAGTGGGTTTGAACAGTTGACCTACTGGTACAGTGCTTATCCTACAGAGCCACAACAGGACTCCTGGAGGACATTATGCCGAGTGAAATTAGTCAATCATAAAAGGGACAAATACTGTAAAATACCATTATTGTAAAACCTTAAGAAAAGGTTTTCATAATAAAGAAACATTCTTTGATGGCTACCAGGGGTGAGAGGGAAGGGAGAGTAATCCACTGGCTATACCCATGTTAGCTTGGGTGATGGGGAGGAACTATACAAGAAGAGGGAGGATGAAGACAGGTGAAGACACAAGAAGGTATGCATGGGCTAAAGAAGATAGAGGTAAAGAGTGATACATACACAACCTTGGAACAACAGTATTCTCTGCGTAGATACATAGATTGAGACATAGATTGAATGGGTAAAGGAGAAAGAAGAATGGTGTCGCATTCATCATCAAAAAGAACATATCAAGATCAGTCATGAGGTACAATGCTGTCTGTGATAGAATAATATCCATATGCCTACAAGGAAGACCAGTTAATATCACTATTATTCAAATTTGTGCACCAACCACTAAAGTCAGTGATGATAAAACTGAAGAATTCTACCAACTTCTTCAGTCTAAAATTGATCAAACATGCAATCAAGGTGTATTGATAATTACTGGTGATTAGAATGCAAATGTTGGAAACAAAGAGGAAGGATCAGTAGTTGGAAAACATGGCCTTGGTGATAGAAACGATGCTGTAGATCACATGATAGAATTTTGCAAGACCCATGACTTGTTCATTGCAAATACCTTTGTTAAACAACATAAAAGATGACTATACAAATGGACCTCACCAGATGGAATATACAGAAATCAAATTGACTACATCTATGGAAAGAGACAAGGCAAGGGATAGACAGTGGAGCAGACTATCAAGTGCTCATATGCAAGTTCAGGTTGAAGCTGAAGAAAATTAAAATAAGTCCATGAAAGCCAAAATATGACCTTGAATATGGTGATGGCTGTGTGCCATGGAGTCTGTTCCGACTCATAGAGACCCTGTACAGGGTTTCTGAGGCTGTAAATCTTTATGGGAGCAGAACACCTCATCTTTTTCCCACGGAACAGCTGGTCGTTTCGAACTGCTGATCTTGCGGTTCACAGCCCGATTTGTAACCACATATATCCCACCTAAATTTAGAGATCATCTGAAGAACAGATTTGATGTATTAGACACTAAGGACTGAAGACCAGAAGAGTTGTGGGGAGACATTAAGAACATAAGGAAGAAAACGAAAGGTCATTGAGAAGACAGGAGAGAAGGAAAAGACCAAAATGGATGTCAGAAGTGACTCTGAAATTTGCTCTCTAGCATAAAGATGCTAAAGCAAATGAAGGAAGTGAGGAGGTTCAAGAGCTGAACAGAAAAGTTTCAAAGGTCAGCTCGAGAAGACAAAGTCAAATATTATAACAAAATGTGCCAAGACCTTGAGTTATTAAAACCAAAAGGGAAGTACACGCTCAGCATTTCTCAAGCTGAAAGAACTGAAGAAAAAATTCAAACCTTGACTTACGGTATTGAAAGATTCTATGGAGTCCAGTGATCTCCTAGTGGTTCTAAAGATTCACTAGGAGTCCTGGTGTCGTGCTGTGGGTTAATGCGCTGGACTGCAATGTCAATTTGAACTGCAAGGTTGGCAGTTCAAGCTCACTAGCCGCTCCTTGGTAACTCTATACAGGGTCGCTATGGGGAGGAACTGACTTTATGGCACTTAACAACAACAATGGACAAAATACTGAATGATGAAGAAAGTATCAAAAGAAGATGGAAGGAATACACATAGTACCAAAAAGAAATGGTTGAGCATCAAGAGATAGCATATGATCTAGAGCCGATGATACTGAAGGAAAGAAGTAATCCAAGATATGTTGAAGGCATTGGCAAAGAACAAGGCATGAGAAATTGATGGAAGACAAATTGAAATCTTTCAACAAAGTGATGCGGCATGGCAGGTGTTCATTCATCTATGCCGGGAAATTTGGAAGACAACTACCTGGCCAACTGACTGGAAGAAATCTGTATTTGTGCTCATTCCAAAAAGTAGTTACTCAAAGTAATGTGGAAATCATCAGACAATGTCATTATTATCCCATGTGAGTAAAGTTTTACTAACACTAATGCAAAAACAGCTGTATGCCTACATTGACAGAGAAATTCCAGAGGTTCAAGCCAGATTCAGAAGAGGATGTGGAATGAGGGATATCATTGCTGACATCAGATGGATCTTGGATGATAATAGAGAATACTAGAAAGATGTTTGCCTGTGCTTTATTGACTACACAAAGACTTTAGATTGTGTGGGTCATGATAAACTATGGACAACATTGTGAGGTATTCTGGAACACTTCATTGTGCTTATGAGGACTCTGTAGATAGACCAAGAGGCAGTTGTTCAAATACAACAAGAGAACACTGAGTAGTTTAAAATCAGGAAAGCTGTGTGCTAGAGTTGTATTCTTTCACCATACTTATTCAATCTGTATGCTGAACAAATAATCCAAAAAGCTGGACGATATGAAGAAGACCATGGCATCAGGACTGGAGGAAGACTCATTAACAATCTGCGATATGCAGATAATACAACTTTGCTTGCTGAAAGTGAAGAGGACTTAAAATAAGTAAAGATCAAAGACCGCAGCCTTTGGTATGGATTGCACCTCAATATAAAGGAAACAAAAATTCTCATTGCTGGACCAATAAGCAACATCCATATAAGTGAAGAAAAGATTGAAGTTGTCAAAGATTTCATTTTACTCAGATCAAGGATCAACCATCAACACTCACGGAAGCAACAGTCAAGAAATCAAGTGACGTATTGCATTGGGCAAATCAGCTGCACATGACCTCTTGAAAGTCTTAAAGAGCAAAGATGTCAGTTTGAGGACTAAAGCGCACCTGACCCAAACATGATATTTTCAATAACCTCATATGCATGCAAAAGTTGGATAGTGAATGAGGAAGACTGTAGAAGAATTGATACTTTTGAGTTATGGTGTTGGAGGAGAATATTGAAAGTACCATGGGCTGCCAAAAGAACAAATAGATCTGTATTGGAAGAAGTACAGCCAGAGTGCTGCTTGGAGGCCATGATGCTTTCTGCTCCCGTAAAGATTTACAGCCTCGGAAACCCTGTTCAGGATCGCTGAGTTGGAACCGACTCCACGGCACATTACAACAACAACAACAACAACAACAACAATGCATCAGAACCAACTTGACAGGATAGCACAAGAACAAACAGCATACGTATTATTCAGTGACACTGGTTACATTTTCCAAATTGTGACAATATTTTCATTATTTCCATTTTTGTAGTTCTTCCATTAATCCAACTTCCCTGGCCCCACCTCCACTTTCTCATCTTTGTTGTTGCTTTTAATTGCTATCGAGTTGATTCCGACTCTTAGCGAGCCTATATTGGGTTTCTGAGGCTGTACATCTTTCTTCTGGAGAGCCATTGGTGGCTTTGCACCACTGACCTTGTGGTTTACAGTCCAGTGTTTATCATACAGAGCCACTGCATGTACTCCTATTCTCTGCTTTAAAATAAACGTTGATTTAAGGTAAAAGGTCTCATACAGGTTTTTTGTTTTTTGTTTTTTTTAATCTTTTTTAAAGAGAATAATACTCACTGGTGATATAGTTTATTATATTAACCAAACTTTTATTTGAAAGGTGACACTATTCTAAGTATTCTTTAAAAAGTACACCTTCATAGTAGTTTCATCAAGCAAATATGTTTTTTTCTCACTCAAATAAAGGACAAACTGTAGCCTTTGGATTATGTTATTCTAATGTTGTTGTTGTTGTTATGTGCCGTGGAGTCGGTGCTGACTCATAGCGACCCTGTACAGGGTTTCCGAGGCTGTAAATCTTTACGGGAGCAGAAAGCCTCATCTTTCCCCTGCGGAACAGCTGGTAGTTTCAAATTGCTGTCCCTGAGGTTTGCAGCCGGATTTGTAACCACTACTCTACCAGTGCTCCTTATAGTAAGTAAAAAATTGAACTGTGCAAGTCCTAGGAGATATCTTACTTTTAATTTTTGTTTTAACAGAAACATGATGTTATAAACGAATCTAGATTCTTATTTATTTGTCTCTAAAGATAGCATGGAAATGAGAGATTAATAACTTTTAACTGGCCAGAATCAAAGATGATAGATACCACGTAATCATTATAAGGGTCATTCTGCTTGTTTGAGAAGCTAAATCTGCAAAAGAGATGGCTATCCTTGTTTTCACATGAAAATGAAGAGCCAGCCACAGCTCAGAGGAGAACATTTAACATCACTGGACTAGAAAAGAAGGCAGAATTTATTTTGCTAGATAAGAGATGAGGACTGTTTTACACTAGGACAAAACTGTTTCCTTATACAACCTTACCATCTGGATTTAATTAGTAAAATCTTTGATATAGAGTAATGATGCAGTTAGTCTGAACTCTTGTCATTTTTGATTCTTTGTAATGGAATATGGCCCTTAAGGCATGAAGGCCACTGATTCACAGTCCTTCCATATACATTTCTTTCTTTTCTTAAAACTTCCAGAAAAATAGAATCACTTATGACAAAGTACACAAATGATTAGTTGTAGAATTATACACTTGACAGAAACTTTACAGATCATTCAGTGCCATTTACTCAACGTATTACTTGAAAAATTGATGCCCAGAGAAATGATTTGCCTGGTTCCAAAATTTGAAACCAATATAGAACATTAGCATTTCAAGTAAAGCAGAAGAATGAGAATTAAGTTTATGAAAATAAAAGAATGTTTATGGAAACTTTACAAAATACATTGGTTTATTTTGTCAACTACAAAGATTGTTTACAAAAGGAAACTGAAAATAAAACCGTCTATTGTTGCTATTCTTGGATAGTATAGTAATATAGTAACTATAGCCCTAAAGAAAAAGTCTGGGTTTCCATCAGGTTCTTCATTGATTTATTAGGAACTCATAGACCAAGTCATCAACTTATTCTTTTTTTAAATGGATGATTCTCAGCAAGATAAAATATTATATTTATTAGCATGACTTCATGGAAACACAGGGAGAATTAATAAGGCATTATTTTTCAAGCTCTTGGAACACATTATTTTTCTGCTATTTTGCAAATAAAGTACATAAATGAGTAAGTTAAGCCTCAGTATTCCACTTGAATTTTGTTTTTAAATCACTAGTAGTTTCAAGAAATTATTAGATTAAATTTTTTTCTTTATTCTTTTTCAAAAATCAAATCAACAAGAGAGATTCTAAGATGTTTTCACAAGAAAATGAAGAACAAGTCAGAGCACTTTATTCTTTTAGACATATCTTCATATAATAAACTAAAAATTATTATAAGGTTTTCCCCAGTGATATTTACATTATTTTTCCTCTTCAGAAAATATTCATAATCCAGTTATGCAAGTATACTGCAATTAAACTTATTAAATAAAGAGCAATATCCATTTTAATATAGAAATTTAGAATTGTAATATAGTTGTAGGCAAAGGAAGAGGCAGGTTTTATTAAATGTCTTCTAGACTCAGGGCAGCAAGGATATGCTTACATTTATTTGTAATGTAATATTTAGAGAAAATATATGTTGATGTTTAAGTGCTAAATGATGTAAACAGTTATAGGTCAACTTTATGCAACATTATATTTGATTTCCTAAATAGAGCATGCTCTATTATCTGTGGTGATGGTATTATAGATAAAATCTAGTTGAACTTTTTTTATTATACTTTTTAAATATTTCATCTTATGAAACTTGTAATTTAGTACATCTATGGTTAGACTAGTTTGAAGTTTATTTGTAAGAGAAATCTTTCAAAAACCTTTTTTGTAAAATTCATGGAAGAAGAATGTTCAGTGCTCCCTCTCCTGGTTTTATCATATTGGTGAAGTGACCTCTCATCCTCAAATTGTGGTGATAGTTGAGAAGACAATTTTGAAGAACCAAATAAGATACTCTGATCTGATATTCTGTTTCTGATTGGGTATTTCAGATCCATTTATAATGGATAGGTAAAGTAACCTATCCATTTTTGGTAAAAGTTCTTTACATTATCCAATAAAGTAAGATGTAAGAAAAAAGAAAATGAAAATAGATACAATAAAGTCAATTTTATACTTTAAAATAGCCTATTTTGATACAATTTACAATACAATAATATTGAAAGTAATTATATAGCTCTTTGGCTCATTTTTTTACTTGATTTTATTTTCTAGTAAAACTTATTTGTTGTTGTCGACATTCTTAGCAATGCCCTAGATTCCTTAGAGGCAATGACACATGTTTATTTTTTATTCTTAATACTCAAACCTTTGAAAGTCCAATACAGGAAAAAAAAAAAAAAAAAAGCAGTTTCAATAGAATCATTTGCTATTGTAAAGAATGAGATTTTTTAGATATTGGAGTTTTGCCAAATACTTTAAGCTATTCCTGATGTGAGTACCTGGGAAAAAAAAATATTTTTCACTATGTCTATGTGTTTTGTGGGGGTGGTGGTGGTGGTGGTGGTAGGCATCTTTTTAAAGTCTCTCTGGAACCTTAACTTTTACATATAATTTTTCTCACTTAAGAATAAAGTTCATGATTTTTATTAAAAATGTCTAAAATATTCTAATTTGTAAGAAACAAAAGCAAATTTTCTACATGCATAATCGAAACTTCCCATAACCTCTAGTGGTATATGTACTATTAAGAAGTCTAAAATTTGGTACATCATTTATACTTTTAAGCATTTTCCTTCAAAACTGAAGGCACTAAGAATTTTTTCTGTATGATTGATTTTGGGAAAATTACACCACAAGCCAAGATATTGTAATATTTAAAACTTGCAGCCAGAAATTTCATTCTTTACGATATATTGTTTATTACATTTGCTGTAGGGGTGCTGTCTTTTGAACTTTCAGATTCTGAATTTCGTTTTAAATAGGAACGATAAAGTTTTATTAATATCTGTTATATCAGCTATGCATTTCCCCTTTAGTTGATCTGGTGGCTTGGCATACTACTTTACCTCCCTTTCTTCTTCAAAATTCTTTCCAATTCACCTTTAAAGGTGGAGTCCACCAACTCTTTCAGTGAACATGATAGCTAAAGAGACACAAATTCGGAGGCATTATTTTATGGCAAACTGCATTTGCAGGATGTTTATTGCACGAGTGAATAGGACAACCACTCCAAGTTTGTACACATAAACGAAAGAGGAAACGACAGTTGGGAAAATCCTGTTCCAGGTTTTCAGGCAACCCGTGTGATTGACACATGATATCACTGGAGGCGTGTCTTGGAGTGGAGGTGGAGGTGGCCGCGAGGAGCTGAAATTCTGCGGAGCTAGAGTGGGATCTCTCTGTAAGGCACGCAGTGGTTTGCAGAGTGATATCAGCAGACAGAGCTCCCTGCCTTGGATAAGGAAAAGCTACAATCGCAGTAAAAGTGCCTGAAAAGCAATTTCCAATCTTTGCATTAGGTAAGAACTATTTCCTTCCTTTCCTTCTGTAGACATTTCAGGAAAAATTAGGCGGAAAATGTTTGTATTTGTAAGGAACTGAACATTTTTTTGAACTCGCTTTAGATCGGAGATTACTGGTTGCATTTCAAAACACCAGTAGCATTCCCACAACTAAAGCGCTTAACTAAGTGCAACCACTGGGGGCGGGCGGGGAGGAGGGGGGAGGAAAGCAACATAAAAAAGCATGATCCCTTTCACTTTTTCTCCTTATCTGAACAGTAACAAGTTTAGAGTTTGAAAGGATCGGATGTGTGAAAAGCGGGGTGGCTTATGCTGTAGAGGGGCTGGCATTCTGTGTGTGGACCAAATGCCTGTTTGTATAGGCTTTGTTGCCGAGCGAATCCCGAGCGAAGCAATTGTTTAAAACCTGAATTTCTCGTCTCTGTGTATTGATTTCCAATGCGCAGAGGCGTTGTTTGAACTCCTAGGTATTCCAAGGGGGCAAAAGCACTTGGGCAAAAACGTGCAGGACTGCATGCTACTTTGGTTCGCTGCTGACACGCCGACTGTGCGCCGGCCTGTCAATCATTCCGAGCAGCAACAGCCAGCACATGGCAGAGGGTTGCGGGAGGCGGGCAGCAGACCAGCGACCCGCCCCGCTCCACTCTGGCCCGGCGGTGGTGCGCGCTGCGCGTCCAAGTGCCTGGAAAGAAAGGAAAATTAATATATATTCTTTAATCTCCAATCGTCTGTAGCAGGCGTTTCGGTCGTGGAACTAGTGGGTCGGAGGATTGGGAGCGAGCGCTAACCCGGCGAGGCTGACCTGCCTGAACCAGAGATCACGGGGACGCTGTGCCCCTACTTCCCCAGCGTGCGGGATCGCGAAAGTTCCTCGGCCTGCGCGGGGACAAGGGACCACTCTTGCCCTGAAGAGGACCCTCAAATCTCGCTCCCTTCACCACCAACCCCCAAAATACGCGGGTAAAAATCCCCACCCCCTCGGCCACTGAGGCCTCCGTATCGCAGACGCGTGCTCTGGAGCCCTGGTGGGACGTGCACAGCTTCGTGACCCGCTCTCGGAATCCAATTCGAATCCCCGGGAGCTTCGGAATTTTGACTCGGATTTTCGCTGGTCAGGAGGCCGCCACACCATCCTTCCCACAAGGAAAATCAGAGCTCGAAAAGTACTCTTGTCCGAGCACACCGTGACAGGCAGCTGGTCCGTCACGCACTCGTCTCTCCGCTGCTCCTTGCTTGCATTTCTGAAAAACTCGGAGAGCACTCCGAGTTTTGTTTTTCTTTTCCTTCTTCTTGGAGAGGTCTGCAGGAGAAAAACTCTTAGAGGTGGATGTTACTGAGCCGCCCGGCTCACAGGAGCTGTGAGAGGTCAGCGCCGGAGAATTGTCCCCCGCAGCTGGAAGGGGGCCGTGGGGAGCGCTCCTGCCGGGCAGCGGCGGGGGCGGGGGAGGCTGCGGACCGACTTGCCGCAACTCCGGAGATGCCTCCTTGTCCTCCTCGCCTCGGTTGATGCGGCGTGTGCATGCCGCCACTCGCATCGGGACCTGGGCCGGGTTGCACGGCTTGGCCCCCCGCCTCTGCTTTGGCCTAGGTGAGTGTCCTGCAGCCGTTCTCCGCCCGTCAGGGGCTGAGTGTGCACGCCGTGGCAGGTGCGGACTCTGGGGAGAGGCGACCGGCTGGGTCCTACGGGAAGGACAGGGGCAGCGGGACGACGCCCGCGAGTCTTGGGCCTCTTCGCTCCGCCCCCCCCCTCCTTGCCCCTTGGGACCGAGGTGATCGGGTCGGAATAACTGGTGGGCGACGTTCCGTAGCTGAGTTTAACGACTTCTCCGGTCCCCAGTTGCCCAGAATGGTGGCATCGTGGCCTCAGTTGTCCTCCGGGAGGAATCCACCACCCGAAAAATGGAATCTAGTTGATTTTCATGGTATTCCCCGAGGCCCCTACTGAGCTGCTGTGCTTTTGTCAACGGCGAGCTTTCTTTGGAATCTCCCCTCATATGCGAGGACCGGGAAGGGGGAGTGTTGTATGTTTGTGTGTGTAGACCCCTAGAACTCGCTGGTAAGCCCCCCGACTGAATTCGTCTGTGCACTAGCGGGCTTCAACTTTATTCTTGTTTTGAGAGCGATGAAAAGGCAAGGGGAGGGGAAAGGGCTCTGCCACTTTAAAAATGGGGAAGTCCGCCCTCCTGAGGTAATGGTAACCTCAGCCTCTTCCCCTCCTCCTGCTAGAGAGAGGGAGAGAGAGAAAACTTGTTTTCATTCATAACTTTTTCCTTTCCTTCCTCTCTGTCAACTATTTATTCTCCGCTTCTCCCAGCTCGGATTGCAGAGGGCGCAGCACCACCGTCGTAACTTGCAAGGTGGCTACACAGCTCTGCTGCCCCTGCCCCCGGCTTTTTTTCATCCCGACCCTTTCGTGAATCAAGCTTTTTCTTGAATTTATAAACAGACAGATGTATTTATCATCATCCACACCGTGGGCTGGCTTTTGGCGCCTGCGTTAACGCTTTAGGCGCTTCATGATTTGTAAAAAAAAAATAAATAATAAATATAAAAACCTTGGTGGGGTATGCAAGCACTGTTGAAAATCCTCGGTGATCCTTTGGTTGTGATGGGATTGTTGGAAAAGGTATTCTACTTTGATTCTTTTTTTGGTGTGGGGGGATGTTTGCAGATATCATGTAAGCATGTTTGGTGTAATAGACCGAGGACTGTCATTGCCTGAAAATGTGCTTTGCTTCAGATCAGACGTGGCTGGTGTTCTTTGCTTTTTAATTTTTATCTGGTAATTTACCAGCCAGCATGAATTTTATTACAACTATCTTTGAAAACACAGGTTAAACGTTGTGCATGGTGTGTTTAGAACACTATTCAAGTCCTTCACAGTTTTTTCTTTACTGTGAAATCTAATTTAGTATTTTCTAGATACCCTTTGCTTTCAGAGCACTAGGTTGAAACAGTTGTTTGCGAGCAGGAATGATTTGGTGTAGGAGAAGCAATTAAAAAACTTTTTAAGTCCATAAGGACTCCAAGACTTTCCAACAGGTTGTGAACGTGTTTATCTTTAGTTACAGAGAAGGTAGAATAAAGTAGAAACTTGGAGTTCTGCATTGTGAAAGTGAAGCAAGAAATTAATATAGTTATGACGTAGCTCATTTAGTTGTAATATGTGTAATGGACTTAATTCTGTTCTATTCCTTAATCCAGGGATTTGGAGCTAGAGGTGGTAGCGGGGGAATTGTTTTTTTTCCCCTCAGTCTTCCAACTGGGTTAACTCTACAGACTTGAAAAGGAATTTGTGTGAAAAATATACTAGATCACTAGTAACTGAAAATGAAAATGCTTTTATGTTTTGGTAGTTTGTTTTATGAAAAGTACATTATAAATTACAGTTACAATTACTGGTATAGAAACAGAAGTGCTTATTTTTATCAGGATACTAGTGTGCTCATTTTGTTACAAGATTCAGAGTTGGCAGTGCTTTTGAGAATCAAGGTCTGTCATGTAAATGGGGAGTTTCAAATGAGAGAAAATACAGATAATTTAAAGGGTCAGGATTTCCCCTTATTACTTTAAAGGCCTGACACTTACTTGTACATAAAAGTTACCTTGTGATGTGATGTGAGTAAGCCCTTATTTCATCTTTAAAAAATGCTATTGTGATTTCAAGTGTGACTGTTCTGTAGTTCACAGAACTATATATTGAGTTTTGCCTGTGTGGGTCGTCTACCTCATACATCTATTTTTATATTTTGTAGCTAGCTTTTTTTAATCCTGATTTCTTGAGATTCTGTGTTAGTTTCATTCTCTTTTCTCCTTACCAGTTGTTGTTGTTATGTGTCATCGAGTTGGTTCCTAACTTTCCTCATCATTAATATGATGGTTGTAATAGCAAATGAATGACAAAAAGGCAACAGCACCAATGCTATTAATTTAGAAAAACAAAAGAAAAAAGGGTATTTTTCTTTTTGGGAACCCCTGATAAACTGGCCCTGAGTTGTTTTTGAATTACAGCTATCCCAGTGCTGGTGTTTAATAATACCTTTGAAGACATACTCCATTTTAAGTTAAATTCACAAATAGGAAGGCATTGCTTCCTCTTCATTACCCTTTTTAAAGATTAGAAAAATATTTAAAATTTTTATGGTAAGTTGTTGTTATTGTTAGGTGCCATCAAGTCAATACTGACTCATAGCGACCCTTTGTACAACAGAACAAAACACTACCCTGTCCTGGGCCAACCTCACAATTGTTGCCATGCTTGAGCCCATTGATGCTGCCACTCTGCCAGTCCATCTCACTGGGGGTCTTCTTCTTTTTCTCTGACCCTCCCTTCACCTTACCAAACATGATAACCTTCTCCAGTGCCTGGTCCCTTCTGACAGTATTTATGATCTAGGGTCTCTTTTTTTCTATAATGTGGTCCCCAGCCTATCTTGGACTTGGACTCTGGCCAGGACCCCAGCATCACTGTAATCCGCTGATGAAGGAGATCATTACCTGGTGGTTTAGGCAATTTGTGATTTGACAGGATTCTCACACACCTCCCCCCCCCACCACCAAAAAAAATGCTTCCTGTCATTTATTTTCTTTCTTATTTTTTTCATCTTTGATTTCCTTTTAGGATTTCAGATGCATGCCAGGTTTCTACTGATTGCCAGAATTCAAGATCACTACACATGGATCCCCAAAATCAACATGGCAGTGGCAGTTCATTAGTTGTGATCCAGCAACCTTCTTTGGATAACCGTCAGAGAGTAGATTATGAGAGAGAGATACAGCCTGCTGCTATCTTGTCCTTAGACCAGATCAAGGCCATCAGAGGTAGCAATGAATACACAGAAGGGCCTTCAGTGGTGAAAAGACCAGCTCCTCGAACAGCACCAAGACAAGAAAAGCATGAAAGGACTCATGAAATTATACCAATTAATGTGAATAATAACTATGAGCATAGACCGACCAGCCATCTGGTACATGCAGGACTCACAAATAATGCCAGGGGCCCCATTTTGAGCAGATCAACCAGCACTGGAAGTGCAGCCAGTTCTGGGAGCAACAGCAGTGCTTCTTCTGAGCAAGGACTGTTAGGAAGGTCACCACCAACCAGAGCAGGCCCTGGTCATAGGTCCGAAAGGACAATCCGGACCCAGCCCAAGCAACTGATAGTGGATGACTTGAAGGGTTCCTTGAAAGTGGACGTAACACAGCACAAGTTCATTTGTGAACAATGTGGGAAATGCAAGTGTGGAGAATGCACAGCTCCTAGAACTCTGCCATCCTGTCTGGCCTGTAACCGGCAGTGCCTTTGCTCTGCTGAGAGCATGGTGGAATATGGAACCTGCATGTGCTTAGTCAAGGGCATCTTTTACCACTGCTCCAATGACGATGAAGGGGATTCTTATTCGGATAATCCTTGCTCCTGCTCACAGTCCCACTGCTGCTCTAGGTACCTGTGTATGGGAGCCATGTCTCTATTTTTACCGTGCTTACTCTGTTATCCTCCTGCTAAGGGATGCCTGAAGCTGTGCAGGGGGTGTTATGACTGGATCCATCGTCCAGGGTGCAGATGTAAGAACTCCAATACTGTCTATTGTAAGCTGGAGAGCTGTTCCTCCCGGGGTCAGGGTAAACCATCATGATTTTTGGGAGGTGGGTTGAACCTCCAGAAAATGTTTAGCTTTCAAATTGTGGCTGTTAAAAAAAAAGATTCTATTAGATACTGGTTTTACTTTCTTTAGAATTTTTTCCTGTTTCCCATCTTCTCCTCCCCTGTTCCCAAGGTTTGACTCATGGAATTTACTCTTCTCTCATGGATGATCTTCAGTTAAAGTGGACTGTGAAATTGCACCTGCCTCCCACTTTCTACAAGTTCTTCTGCCAACCACTTGAGAGGGTGTTGAGAGCTAGTGGGCTTTTGTGTAGCCTTTTTGTTCTGCAAGCAACTTTCCAAAGTTGTACACATGAACACTCCCTGCCCCCCCCCCTCAGACTACAATGATTTAAAGTTTTGGGTTGGGTACTATGGGTAGAGGAAAATTGGTTTTTAAAGAAGTGACCTTTTAATTGCTTAAATAAGCTATGTATTAAATCTGTCTCCAACTAAGGCCATTTCATAGCATTGGACCCTTAAGTAGCATGGGGGATATTTTCTGTTATAAATTTTTTTCTTTAATCACTGCCCTTCTTGCCCCTCATTGTTTTCTCCCTTTAGTTCTGGGCTTATCTTTTTCTAGTGATGCCAGTTTTTTTTGTTGTTGTTTTTTCCTTTCTGTATAATTTTAGATTCACTTTACAATGTAAGTCTTCACATTGGAGATAATATTGTTTGTATTTTGCTCATTCTTGTTCTAGCTTTCATTATCTGTGAAGGACTCAACTCCCTTCCACACCCTAAATTCTCCCCCGAATTTCTTTTGGCATTGAGGGCACTTGGATAACTGAAATTGGTATTTATAGCTGATGAGTCTATAGATGACACAGAACTATGCTGCCTAAAGTGATTTTTGACTCTGCAGTGGTCTTTTTTGGCACCCTTGATTAGTTAGCAGCTGAGTAACTCTAATCTTTTCTGTTTTCATTGCCTTAGCCACAAATTGTGGTACTTTTTGTATATTTTATGTATAAATCACAAAGTTGAATTCTGACTATTTTTAAGACAAAAGTCTGTTAAACTTTTTTATTGTAAAGAATATTTATTATGCGAATCTCTATTATTTTATGATATTTATTGCAAAAGACTGTTGAAATGTACCCATGTCTGAGTATAACAAAATATCAATACTTAACGGAAAATAAGGTGACACCGAGAAAATACATATGTTAACTATAATGCAGAAAATATATTAATTAATGAAACTGTCTCTTGATTTCTTCATTTATTAGCCTATACTATTGTCATTTCTTTTGGTACTTCCTTTATTCGCACCCATTTTAGTTCTTTCCCTTAAGATACTGAATCTAGACACAGGTGAACTCAAATTATGAGTTAGATGTTTCCTGGAAAGTGTATAAAATATGTGATCCACATTCTGCTTCTTATATACTTAAAACAAATATCCAAGTGAATTACTTTAGAAAGTGGAAGTTTTTGGGCAATTAATATGAACAAATACTCCCTATTTTGGCTACTTGGTAAGCACAAGGTTTTGAGTATGTTTTAATTTCTTGAAATGGTGGCATATCCATAAATTTTCAAAAAAGTTGATTTTACTCTCTTGAGCTAATCAGAAATGAGCCTCCAAAAGCAAGACTTAAAAATCTAGTGTAGACATGCTAGGAAACTGGCACTGTCATGCTAATAAAACATTTTAGAAGTTAGTGTATGCCAAGGGAATAGTTCACATTATCAGAGAAATGTTTTAAAAACATTCCTGTCCCTACCTTTTCATTTCCTTTAATAAGTCTTTAATGTGGCCTGATCAAATTACAGTTCTTCATGTCCTTTGAAATAAGAAATCTTAAGGCCTGAAACTTTATATAGAAAAGGTAAATATTTTGAAATCTATTTTTTTTAGCCTGGTGAAATCACTACCTAGCTAGAATCTTTGGGTCTGATAAGATTTTTGTTTATGTGAGTCCTCAAAATATAAAATCTTTGGATCTGATAAAAATTTTGCTCATATGAATCCACAGAGTCACTTTGATCAACTCTCTCTGACTAGGTGATATATAAGGCAAATCTGAATAATTATCCATTTTTGAGAGAAAAATGTTAACAGAATCGGAGCCCAGGATTGAGGCTATCTAAACTAAAATCTGACTCAGTTTTTGTTTTGATCATTCCTCTTAATGGTTTGGCTCCTACTTTGAGTATTTTTTCTTTGCGAATAGGCTTTGATTCTGCTTTATATCAAGACAAGGTGTAAGTGGTAGATATTTCTTCTAATTCTTTTTCATCAAGCAAGTCATTAAGTCTATTTGTTGGCATTATGACATTTGATATAAGCAAGTGTTTTCTCTAGTTTCTGAAAGTAGGAGGTTTTAAAAAAAAAATGACTATGTTTTGGAGCCTACTTCATAATCCATAGTATTTCAAACTTTGAACTTGAGTTTTTTCTTCCAGTACTCAAGTTCTGTGATATTATCACTGTTTCTTTACTATGCAGAGTGTTTGATTGAAATTTGGCTCCTTTAATGAAATGTATAAACACAGACTTCCTCAAAATACTCGGGTTTTTTTTTTCTGTTATTATTCAGATATTGTTATAATTAGAAGTTGGTATAAGAGCTGTAGTTGTAATAACTATACTAAGAAGCTATAGCTTTTATTGAAAGAAAAATTTAACTTTTATTGAGAATGAGGTATGTTGTCAAGTTTCAACTTTAGACCATATGCTGAATCATTAAAACTACAATACTAAGATGGTAGTCTGCTGCTCCTCTGCCTGTATATATTATACTCTGGCATAATGTCAGTTTGTATTTAGAAACAGCAATAGGTTACACGTTCAGATTTCTAACCTGAGGTTTGTCAGGTGGCAAAGTATAAACACTTTGATTCAAAATTTCTTCTTCTGTGATAGTTTGAACTCAGGAGGAAAAACAGATTAGAGTGTGTCCTCTTAAGTGCTTATGAGTTCTAGGCTTTTGAACCTAATACTGATCACCAACATTTTAAAGTAGTAAGACACTTTGAAAGATCCAGCAAAGCTGAAATTTCTTACAATACCTTTGCCATTCCTTTGATACTGTCTAATGAAAACAAAGGAGTCCTGGTAGTGCAATAGTTAAGCACCTAACTGAAAGTACTGTGGTTCAAATCTATCACCTGCTCTTGGAAAAATGGTAAGACAGTCTATCCATAAAGATTACAGCTTTGGAAATCCCTATGGGACAGTTCTGCTCTGTCCTATAGAGCCACTGTGAATGGGAATTCACTCAATGAAAATGGTGTGTGTGTGCTTTAATGAAAAACAAAGCATACCAAGTAGATGGTTAATCTGTCTGTAGTATTCCACACTTTTGACTTTCTTACTAGTACAGCTTGATAGAATGGATGTTTTGTTTCTTTCCAACTGCCTTTTTTTTTTTTTCTTCAAAAAAGGATTATTTCATTTATTGGCAATTAAAATGAGCCCTGGTGATGTAATGGGTTGTGTTGGGCCCCTAACATCAAGGTTGGCAGTTTGAATCCATCTGTCATTCCATGGGAGAAAGGTGAGACTGTCTGCTCCCGTAAAGATGAATAGTCTTGGAAACCCTATGGAGCAATTCTACTCAGTCCTCTTAAGGTTACATATTATGAGTCAGAATTGACTGGATGGCAGTGAGTTTGGTTTGTTCTTTTATTGGCAATTAAGACCAGTAGAGGATTTCTGTGTTTGAGCAGTTTCCTGTCAACAGACTTTATAAAGTGTAACCTAGAGGAAAAAGAAATCTGAAAAAGTAGATGTGTTTATATGGAGGCCTAAAGTGAGTCTTAAGGAGCTCTGGTAGCATAGTGGTTACAAATAGGACTGCTAATTTCATGGTCAGCAGTTCGAAACTACCAGCGGTTGCGTGGGAGAAAGATAAGGCTTTCTGCTCCCGTAAAGATTTAGAGCCTTGGAAACCCTGTACAGAGTTGCTATGAGTCGGAACCGACTCCACGGCACATAACAACAAGGTGAGTCTTATAGAGGGTTATAATTTTCAAGTGGTTTTCAAAATCTAAACTAGTTTTCGGTAGCAATAACAACAGCTACAGCAACAAAAAACTAATGGACTTTAAAGTAAAAGAAAATGTGTTAAAAACTATGTTTTTACTCTAAAATTGTTATTTGAATCAAACGTTGATTATTTACAGAAGATTGATATATTTTTTAAAGTGTTTGTCTCCTTTGCTTAGTTATTTTCTTTAAAATTATATATCAGCATATCATAGCAGTTTTTATGAATGGCTCTTTACCAAAAAACACACTTCTTTTTGAAACATATCTTGTATATTAAACCAACAAAAGAATGTCTAGACAGTTTTTATCTTCACATTCTACTTCCATCTCCAACCTTTGTTTTTTTTTTTTTAATTTGAAGAGAGTTTTTAAACATCTTGAGGATAAAACTTTAAACTTTTTTTTTGACTGACAAAGGGTCCCCCCCCCCTTACTTCACAGATTAGATACAATTAGAATAACCATGTACAGTTACTGATTCTTCAAATCTTTCAAACTATTTGAAAGCCATTTTGCTATATTTATTGAACATCTACTAGGTACATGGGAGCATGGTAGATCCATAAAATAAGCTGGACTGTGCACCTCAAGGTCCGGTGTTTGAGCCCACCAGTCACTGTGAGGGAGAAAAAATAAGGTTTGCTGCTCCTGTGAAGATTTAAGGCTTTGGAAACCCTATACAGCATCACTATGAGTTGGAACCAACTCTACGTCACTTAACAACAAACTAGGTACATTATTTTATATGCAGTAGAATTCTAAAGCTGGAAATAATACCTTGCTTAATGTTTCTCAACCCATATGAAAACAATTATAAAGGTAACTAGTTGAAATAACGATGTCTGTCACAGTTCAAATTTATCAAGAACTCTAGGGGAGAAGGACCTGGTATTTTGTAATTTTACAAAGCTTCTTGGGTGATTTTATCATTAGGCAATTTTGGAACTGGTTTATTTAGCTCACTGTCTTCATTTTGAGGTTGTTGTTGTTGTT